>NC_134831.1:32635497-33235497 GCF_004210375.1 Tachypleus tridentatus | reverse complement strand
AAAGTTTTCAACAGGCTAGATAAGTAGTAATAATAAAACTCGTGAGCATTATGGGTACGACATCCAGCACCCCCTGACAAAGTGTCTTTCCTGTCGAACTTGAGAATAAGTAGGAAAAGAAAACTTCACGAAGTCTATGCCACTGTAATGAGCACATGGTGGGTGGTGACTTTGGATTGAGAGCTTGTTTGTCTGTTCTATCAGTTCATCCTTGGCAGTAGTCATTAGCGAAGTAACGAGAGCTGTCCTTTCATGTTTGGGTCATTTTGCCCTGCGGACAGTCCTTCACACACTACTGTTCTACTTTTGTTCAGTAAATAAAGCACGCAATCCGATACACAACTTTTCATTTAAGTTGGTCACTACCTATTTTAAAGAAAAATCCTTCTAGCAGGTTCAGCGATAAGTCTGTGGACTTAAAGACGTTAAAAAACTGGTTTTGATACACGCGGTGGACATAGCACAAACAGCCCACTGTACAGCTTTGCATTTAACAACAAAAATGTTGTGTAAAAAACAAACAAACAAAAACAAACCTTTGTCATTTCTTATTTACACAAATAAAGCACGAACATTGAAAACTAATTTAAATCAAATTAAACTCTGTATTTTCTAATTGACTTAAGAGATTAAAAATGTAAAGATTGTTGGAAAACAAGTTCATATTCATATTATACGATGTTTTGAGTTGTATTTTACTCACCCGAATAAATTTTTATGTAGAATTTGAAAGACACGAAGCAAGCTACTAATGTGTTCGATTCACCTGAGAAAGGCAAATCATAAGAACAATATTAGGCTTTTTATTATGGTAGATCTACAAGTGGTGAATCAAATGGTAGGGTGGGTTTCATATATATTTCCAGTATTTAAATCTTTCATCTTTTAACTGAATAAGTTAAAAATTTTACACGGATATTCAATTCGCCCGTATTCACGCTTAAATAAAAACTACACTCCAACAACAATAAAAACTATATTTATTGTTATACGTGAAAGTATTTCACACACCTGTTAAGCCAAGATTCGCCTCACTCTACTTAGGGAATCCTTTTGTGACACGGTTATTGGTGTGCAGTGCAGATAGTTTGAAGAAAACAAACAATCTATTCACATAAAACTTCTCCGTAAACTTTTGAACAGACCAATTGCAATGTTAAAATGATCTTAAATCTCGGTGGTAATAAAACATTTATGAAAATCCCCGAGCATAATACTTCACTTTCCAAACTTGTAATGATTAAACGATTTCACACGTCATTTGCTTGTTTCTGACATTCGCTCAATACCACACAAAGACCACTTTTACTAACCAACCCTAATGGAACTCTCTTGAAATATTCTTGAATAGTAGGATTTGACCACTCTTATAATGAACATTCAATTCTAAAGCGCTGAGTGCGACTTTACAGCTCTGCCTACTAACCACTGTCTCATGCATCATCCTTCATAAAATGTACTCGACTTCTGATGATATTGCACATTCATTCACTGTCTCAATTCACAATTCAACTGATCTGTCTAGTTGTTTATAAACAAAAATATCTTAGCTTCTTTTTCAATCGTTTAGAATATCCTTCTTAACCCTAACATTACTGATGGGATCAATGTATCTCAATGTCTTTTAAAATGCATTTTGGAGAACTATGTATACACCAAACAGTTTGAAAATCAATGTATCTGTTTGTTATAAGGCCCCTAAATAACACGCGTAACACAGAAAATAAGTACGTAAATAAGAAAAACACTGACAACACTATTAATTCAATTTCTTAGAATAATACGTACAGTGAGTGTGTTAAGAAGAAGAAACATAAAATTATTCAATGTGGTACAACATATGGGCCCAACAGGTAATGTAACACCATAGAAACTATTCAGTAATTTGAAGGCTGGGCTTTTATTTTTCTAATATCCACTAGTTTTATCCATTTCGAAAAAAAAATAAAAAGTAGAATAAAGTGGTTTCGACTAAATGTTCTGAAAGAATACACATCTTGTGCAGTGCTATGCAATGGACTATACTGCGCTTAATTGATCTTAATTTTTTAAAACTGTTATATCAGAGGGAGCGCAGTTAGTGTGCAGCGTTCGCCGCTAACTGTTAGGTTACTCTCGTTTGACTAAACAGTTGAATTTTAAGTCACCTTTATAGCACATCGAGAGGAAACGAACAATGAATTATCCGATCCACAATCCGGACATGCTAGCTATTGGAACATTCATTTACACAAATCTAGCGATACATATATTCAGAATCTCTAATACCCAAGGTATTAAGAGATAATGTACACAGCTATAAACGTAACGAGTTGAAAGACACAGGATTACACTCTACAGTAGCGAGAAACTCCACTACCAGGTAGACAGATATAAAACAAGCCTGAGAAAACGAACAAAAGCAACAAATAATAAACAACGAATGAGGAAACCAGATAAACCACTGTTTGAATTCAAACGATGAACAATTACGATAGTTATAAGTACAATTTTTCAGATTAGAAAAACAGATATAAAACATATGGAAGAGAAAGACAGATGAACAATTATAGTGACGTCATTTTATGAACGGTTTGCTTTTTGAAATTTCGCGCAAAGCTACTTAAAGGCTATCTGTCCTACCCGTCCATAATTTTGTAGTGATAGGTTAAGGAAAGGCAGTTAGTCAACATCACCCACCGTCAACTCTTGGGGCACTCTTTTTCCCAACATCAAGTTTTATTACTCCCCACGGCTGAAAGGGCGAACATGACTGTTGATGGGATTCGAACATTTTGCGAACGATTTAAAAGTCAGTAAAGAAAAGCTAATAATGCCTAAGCCTAAGATTAATAAGACAATCGTTTCATGCGCACACAAAATTTAGGAAAAACCTTTCAGCTACGACACGACTATAACATTAGCTTTTGTTTCCCGTAGAAATAATAAAGAAAACATGACATAACTCAAATAACTAAAACACTAGATTTAATTTCACGTGTTGGTTTTCTTCAACGCAGTATATAAATTTATTCAGTTGGAATACAAAGTATATACTGCATTTCACATTTTGCAAATTCCTATCGTGCAGTATTAGTTTTTGTAGCGCCATCTATCGATGGTATACTTATATGTTATAAAATTACTTATGGTTATGCAAGTCGCCATTGTTCGTATTTCCTGTGTTTTATATAATAATAGCATTCGCAACAGCGTCGTTACAGGCAACATTAAATCTAAATGTATAGCCTTTAATTTAAATATTCCACAGCTTGACTGTAACCATAAAACTGTGGCGGAAGAAAAACTGACATATTTACGCAGGAAATATATATAAACACATTAAAAAAAAATAACAAAAAAATTATAAAAATAATTAAAAAATTATATCGTGAATATTCCAATTAAACGTGATGCAACTCAGTGTGCCGAGTTTATTTTTGGATTTTGTTAAGCGCAATGGGCTAACTGTGCTCTGCCCAAAACGGGTATCAAAACCTGATTTTTATCATTATAAGCCCTGTGACTTACTTCTAAGCCACTGGGGAGTGAAACATCAACCATTTCCTGTAAATATAAATGTATTTTTATAAGGATACATACTCTGTGGCTTTACAGTTGTAAATTTGTTCAAGTTTATTTACCTGTATATACAAGCAAAAATAACCGTTCACAGTGATGACAAAAGTTAAAGTTAATCTATCATTTTAAATTATTTCAAATACCTTAAAAAGGTTTAAATGTGTTTCATTCGGAGTCAAAACTCTGAGCTACTTATACCGTTTATAGCGAAAGCTAATTGTTGAGCATTTCAGTCGTGCTGAGAGCGTCTTAACAATGAAAATAAGGTAATTTTAAAATATGAATGACAGTGTGATTAATTCCTAAAACTTTGGTATAGAATGTTCTGCTTGCGAATTAAAATTTGATATCACGTTATTTATGCCTGTTCTTCCGTCATTTGAAAAGTGAATGTTGAGGTCTGCCTGCGAGCACAGCTTTTCAAACGGGCAACGGATGAAACTCGAACAGAGTTCGTAATATACAGATAAGCTGTATAGATAGATTTACAACGTATTTTCTTCCCGTTTAAAGAAAGCTATATAAAATTTACTTGGGGGAGTGAGATCTGCTTGTTGTGTGAATAAATTGTTTAACTGTTCCTTAAAACAATAAAGAAAAACGTATGTTATACAACCACAAGACAAATCCTGATCTCATACCTGACAAACATTCAGAGAAATTGCGTTCAAAGTATCTTTTTTTTATAGTTTAAAAAGAACAGAAAAAGGGGCTCGATAACGACTTTATTTTGTCCAACTTGGCCGTATGAAGAAGGTTTGAGTTTCATACCATTTCATCATGATAAACCTAAATCCAAAGTACAAAATTAAAGTTACGTTAATAGAAAATAGTGCTAATGTTAATTGAAGATGCTAGGGTTAAAAACCGACTTTTAGTACCATTAGAGGGCAGTAATCCGCCTGAAGGATCACTGATTATTATCAGCTGTTTCTTGGTCTTACCAAACCGAAAATGGACATTCTATACCTGTTCCCACGAGCGCTTCTGACATAATCGTAACAGCGCTATTCCGTTTGCATCTACAATCGATATTAAACTACCTTACTCAATGTTTAATGTCTTCTGAAAGCCTGTACATCTCGAAGCTACAGAAGAACTCACGACCCAATAAGGTCGATTCAGTTTGGAAATACGTATCTAGTGTCATCTAAGAGATACGAGAATATACAGAGAGCTACTGGCTTTAATATTTACAAGATGCCCACGAAGTTGTTCTCCTCCGGAATCTAAATTTTGCAGAAAAGAATAAGCTCCTTTCATGTCCTCGTGTGCACAACTTCGAAGTGCTATAAATGTTTCATTATGTGCACCATGAACAATACGTTTCCTCCAAAAACCGTAGAAAACATTATACGCACACACCTAGACAGATAGCAAAATCAACCAACAAAAGAAAATATATCTCACGAATAAAAAAATCACGAAACCATATACTGCTGCAAACCATATATTCCCGACATCAGCAGAAAAATAACCAACATTTGGCAAAAACTAGTAACAAAATATGACATTCCAGTTAATACCAAATTTATTCAACACCCAGCCACAAAACTGAGGTCTATACTGTGTGAAAACTACACCAACATTATTTATAAAATACAATGTGATAACTGCCACGAGTTCTATATTGGAGAAACAAGTAGAAAAAGGGAAACCAGATTCATAGAACATAAAATGTCACCTCCACACGTTTTCGAACACTGCAAGTCAAACAAACACAACATAACCATAGAAAACGCTCAAATACTAAATAAAGAAACAAACATAAACAACTGCAAAATTAAAGAAGTCTTACTTGTACAACAATTCAAGCCCAAAATAAACCAATACAAAGGAACGCCTTTATACCTATATTAAAAATAATATAATAAATAATAATAATAAAATAAATAATATAAAATTATATATTCAAACAACTAAGCACGCACTCTACATTCCGACACTCAGTTACACAACCCCTTTCAAACATGTGGTCAGCTTCTGGTCAGTTACCTCTTTCTTTCTTTGTGAACCTTCTTCAACCGAAGAAGGTCGAAACGTTGTTCGCTCCTCTACATAAAAAATTTTCTCAACCAAGCCGTTTTTACATATATATTTTCTCTACAAGTGGGTTTTCGCGACATCACTGAATATCTTTTCTTAAAGAACTATTTGCTATCTTTCTCGCTTATTGATTACCAAACGACAGATTTCTGTATGTAATAAAAATAATCGGTTTGAAAGTTTTATTGCCTACAGCTAACATCGAACCCCGAATTTTAGCGTTATAAATCTTCAGGCTTACCGCTGAGACACTCATAGCTATGTTCATTTGTTGAATTTTGCGAAAAGCCTAGCCGAAGACCACCTGACCTAGCTTTACCTAAGCGTAAGGTGGCAAACTGAAGAAAGCAGCTAGTCTACAACACTCACAGCCTACTCTTAAGTCACTCCTGTCCGATCGAGTCAAAACTGCGAAGAGTATTTTCTTCGCGGCAATAAACGTGAACTGAGAAGATGCACGAGTAATATTAACATACGTACGTCTAGAGCTGAAACTTATATCGATAGCCCAAACTAATCATCAAAAATATTCCTGAATAAATATTTGCAACGACTGTTACACATCACTGAAGGATCAGACAATAATTAATGAAGGAAAAGGAGTGGCCAATTCTTTCTTCCCTTCAGCACATTTCTCATCCCTATAAATGAACATACAGTGTTTGACCATACCAGCTCGATTTCTCAAATTTGAGCTTGAAATTTTCTTTAATAAGCTACCAGTTGCATATAAAAAACAACAACACAAATTTGTCATGTCGACAACACTTGTTTTAAAACAAACACAAGTTTTTATTTTGTTTCTCTAATATTCTATGATATAAAATGAGTGTATTATACACGAAGAACTGTACTAATACCTTGTAATGCTATAAAAAATAAAAGCAAGTGCTATCAAAATGTACCCAGAACATGAAACCAGCGAACAAACCACGAAAACAAAAGCACAAACAATGTCACCATCTTCATCACAAACAAAGGATTCTTCTATTTCTCCAACAAACTAGAGCCAGAAAATCAATACATTGTCAGAACACCAAAGTGTTGAGATAAATTATCCAATTACAGTATTTAATACGCAAATATAAAGGTCTAACGAAACTCAAGTAAGGAGAGAAATTGTACATTACTTAGTAGGAGAGAAGTGAACATCTGTGGTATGCACTGATCTTTCTAAGTATAATTAGCTTTAAGGTCGTTCACAAGCACAGTAGCAAAACGGGTCAGAGTACAAAATGAGGGCTGACTATATATCACTGTTATTTTTAAGTTCTAATGTCAGCAGGTCAACACGGTTATCATCTAACTCGCATTTCCTCCAATTTCTGAAGGCAATATATTAGCTACGAGAAAGCAGTCAAAGGAATTTTTTTCAGGGGCTACAGTCAGAGTCGGCTTGAAGAGAATAGATTTAAAACATACCTCATGACTCTCTCTCTTTCACCTTTACACTCCTATAAACATATCCAGACCTCTCTGAGGGATATCCACACGAGCTCAGTACTGACAAAACCGTATTTACTTTGCTTTACGGTTCTTTGTGGAACTGGTGAATATTATTAAAGCCCGAAGTGCTCTTAGATTTTACCAGTTCTACCCATCGATGATATTCCTTTGTTTCTCTCCTATCTCTCTCTAGAGTTTATTATTGTAGTGAGTCACCTGAATTTATAAGTATACGAAATAATATTATTTACACCATGTAAAAACATGATTCCTTAACTTCTCCACAACTCATAGTTACTGTACGGTTAAGTCCTAAGTATCTGGCAAATTGTCTCCTCCATACAACCAAAACTTAACTTTTTAAAATAAAATCACAAAACAATCTATAAGAAACAAACGAACAAAAAATATTACTATAATAGGTAGTAGGTTAGTAAGATATATAAAGTAACAGTAATATTTACGAGAGAGAAAAAGGTTTGGTGAGAATAAAGAAAACAAAAGATAGAATAACTACTATATCACTCTGGGAATAACTAATAAATAACTGGTAAATAATATACCACTTTAGTAATAACTGATAAATAATATACAACTCTAGTGATAACTGGTAAATAACGCACAACTCTAGTAATAAATAACGTACCACTCTGGTAATAACTGGTAAATAACATACAACTCTAGTAATAACTGGTAAATAACATACAACTCTAGTAATAACTGGTAAACAATAACATACAACTCTAGTAATAACTGGTAAATAACATACAACTCTAGTAATAACTGGTAAATAACATACCAACCTGGTAAAAGGTGATGAATAAAATGTTCTGGTAATGAATAAGACAGAAATACATTAAAGCTCTAATTAAGTGAGATATAACATAAAACTTTGTTACAAGTAAGTAGAAACAACATAAACTCAGGTAATATAAGTAAACAGATTTAAACGTAATAGGAGTTAACAACTGAACATCGTTACAAGGAATTAACACGATAAAATACAATAGTTAACCTCATGACATTTTTTAAAACTTAATATCATCCAATATTTTGCTTGAGGAGGCACGCTGTCTTGATAAATATCAGTTTAAAATATTTTTTTTAAAAATCTGGAATTATACTTAAGACTGACATAAATAATAAAGAGGAATAAGAACTGCCTGAGAATATAGTTTAATAAGCATGTCTTACAATAGCTTAATGAAACAGATTACATTCCTTAAGTATTTACTGAGGCCTAACAATGATGTAATGAAACAGGTTACAGGTTTTAAGTGACCCCGCTGTGAACAAAATGTAAAGTGTTTTGATACTAAGCAGCAAAGTTAGCAAAATAAGTTTTTAGTAAATTCAACTTCTTATCTTTGTTGGTTACCATAGATTAAAAATAATCAATAGCAATAAAATCATAAAATAATCAGTGATGTAACTAGTTTATTACGCCTCAGACTTTAGTGGTCTGCATGGAACCCCGATTTTCTCCACTTTACCAAGGAACAAAGGGTATCTCTGAAAGTTACAGTTCACAAGTTGGATGTATGGTAGTGTCAAGAAGGTAGGAAGATCAGTTGAATTTTGAATGAGTTAACACACTTCCTATCAATTAATGCAATTTGTATGTATTAGCAGTACAAGTACTAAAAACACATATTAGAAATGCAAAAAAAAACTTCATCATAAAATAGGATCATGAAACAAAAAGAAAGAAAGAGAAAGATTTCACTTGATCTTGTCAATACAAACCTTTTACAGATCTGAAAGAAGCAATCATGAAACGGCATCTACTTCGGTAGAGCATTCAGCAAGAAGTAGCAGTAAAGCTGCCTTGTCAGGGACACGTCACAATCAGTCTACGTACAACCGTTTATGTTTGACTGTAAAACCTCTTATAGTATAGGAAAGTAAATAGAACCTAAAAGCTCAAGTCGAATGTTGTTCTAGACAGTCTCCTGCCACTTCACGTGCACCTTTCTGTGCCTCGCATCTTCCACGAGCCCTCGTAACTCCTGACAGATTACGTTGTGGACATGTCACGTCTTTCCAAAGACATGCCAACCGTTATCTTCATTTCTTAAGATTAATATAATGTTAGAACAGGAAAGGCCAGCTTGTCAAAAGTAATCGTTGTTAACGAAAAACTTTTATGTGGTATGATACATTCTAAAATTTTATGTGCTATAACAGATCATTAAAAATGATTCTTGATGACGAGAAACCCACTTGAAGTAAAAATGTATTCTCAATACGGCTGGTATGGGTATTAAACTAAAGTACATTTCGACCTTCTTAGATCAACTTCGGGTTAACAAAGAAAATTTCATGAAGGTCGAAACGTTCTGTAATTTATTTTAATTAAAGTTTTAATACCTACCCTAGCCGTCTTGGGAATACAGATCATTAAAAGTTTGAAGACATGTTATTCAAGTGTATTCTCCTTTACGTTCGTAAAAATTTATTTAACGCTGACTCACAGGTCAAGACATTAATGAACATCCACACGCACGCGCACACACATCATATGTCATCTCACTTACAGGAATTGCTGGTCAATTAACGTTAGATCACAAATCAAGACGTCAATAAACTTCCATACGCATCAGATGTCATCTTCCCTACACGCAGTACTGTTCAGTTAATACTGGCTCACAGATGAATTTGTTGACAAACTTTCAAACAGGCCAAAAGTCATCTTCCCTGCAAGTATCACTGTCTTATTATAATGAAGCTTGCGACATATACGTCCAAAACTCGAATTTCGGAAACTATCAAACCGAACATCACCAATCATACTGGGTAATATCTTTTATAACTACGCAATACTTTTATAGTTAAGCAATAAATAAAACAGCTGAGATTTCCACAAACATGATATGTTTCAGATTTATAAAACAATCACAAAATAAACTTTAAAAAATTGGTTTTCTTTAGCAAAAATCTCATGAGTGTTGCAACAGAAAAGCATGACACTTTCATTTTTTGTGTCTACAAAAATACAATTCTCTAAAATATATTCTGTGATGTAATGCTATCATAATAGTTCATTTTTAAACTAAAATTTCAATAAAATCATTTTTCTCATGGATAGTGAACATTATACAATGTAAAGTATGAGTTCATTTATCATAGAACTGTCAGACAATTCTAGAAAAGGCAGCAAAACCCAATAGCCTTCCACAGAAACTAACAGTTATACCTACCCAAAGAGTGGGTATTTTTGCTGCATCACATTTCAAGACAGTTAGTAAACTTCCACACGTCAGATGTCATCTACCCTGTAAGTAGCAATATTTAGTTAATAGCTGTTCACAAGTCAAGACGTTATTAGTTACACATGAAAGATGTAACTTTGTTAAGTCATTAGCGTCATGCACCAGTTCAAGCACTAAAGCAATGCACACAAGGACAGAGATAGTTAAAACGTTGTTACTGAAATCCACGAGTATTATCTGCGATAGCTATCCCTTATTTGGTAAATTTAAGTTAGACCTACAGAAAATCAAATTTAGCTTGTTCTAACAGTAAACACTAAACCGTTATGTTAACAGTGTGTTGAGTATGTCAACACCAAACCTGGTAGATTAACAATATGTTTAGTAGGTCAACACCAATTTGGGTAGGCTAGCAATATGTTCAGCACGTCGACACCAAATTGGGTGGACTAGCAATATGTTCAGCACGTCGACACCAAATTGGGTGGACTAGCAATATGTTCAGCACGTCGACACCAAATTGGGTGGACTAGCAATATGTTCAGCACGTCGATACCAAATTGGGTGGACTAGTAATATGTTCACAGTACGTCGACACCAAATTGGGTGGACTAGCAATATGTTCAGTATGTCAACACCAAACCGAATAGACTAACATGTTTAACATGTCAACACCAAACCAGGTAGACTAACAATATGTTACATTAAAAACGTATTAATATAAATATACATATATAGTGTGTGTTTTTCTTATAGCAAAGCCACATCGAGCTATCTGCTTGAGCCCACCGAGGGGAATCGAACCCCTGATTTTAGCGTTGTAAATCCGTAGACATACCACTGTACTAGCGTGGGGCACATATATAGAGATATATATATTTAAAAGAGACACAAATACCAAGAAAGAAATAGAAAACAAAAATTAGTGATATGTAAACGTGCAAATAAGCATTTGAAATAAGTAGAATATTAGAATACAATACAACTTTTTATAAATCCCAACAATTCTTTTCATAATTTTTCAACACTCAAAAACAGTCAAAAAGTTAAAACTGGAGCATGAAAAGCACTAAGAAGATGTGATAACTCTGATATTGTAAATAATATCTAGTTTTTATTCTAAAGAATCACGGCAAATTATCTGTTTGGAATTTTGCGTTATTCGTCCTTAATTTTAAGCCGATAGCCTAGCAAGAAGGCAAGTAGTAATTAGCATCCATCGGAAACTCTACGACCGCTCTTATTTGGCAAAACAACGGGATTTGACTGTCACTCTTATAGCCCACTCAACGCAAAAAATAAGGAGCGAGTTTTTGCGGAAACGGGTCTTCAGATTCACAAGCCAGCATCTTAATCGTTGGGCCATACCCGTCCCTGTACTTCAGGGAAAAAAAAAACTATTTAATCACACCAAAATATAAGTCAGCAGATGAAAAATACAGCAACGTTCTTGTATCTTTCTTTCTTTAATAACACACATATAGAATGTCAATTCTTGGCCATTTCGCATCTGAAAAAAAATGAGGCATTCGTATAATTTCTGTCACTTAACACCGTTAACTAGTTAAAATTCAGAACACAAAGCGTACAGAACAAAGTACAACAACAACTGTAGGGTTAATTAAATTACTTTTAATATAAACAAAGAATCAATTGGTTCAATTACTTTTGTCTTCTCTTTCTATTAGGTTGAGGAATAATTCGTGAGCGTTTTTAAATAATTTCATTCAAGCATTACATGCAAGACTATACAATACTTCAATGCATGAACACATTACACCCAAAACATTTATTATGCTACTTTATTTCATGTAATACCTAGGTATATAGTATGCATTGTTTAAAACGAAATTGCAAGAAATTAAATGCGAAAAGCAGATGGTGTCGAAAATGCTCGATTCTGTCCACTTGACATTCCATTTAATGAGCTGAAAATGAAAGCAAAAATTAAAGACATATGAAAATCAAACACACCATCTATTAGAGCAAAAATTTATCTACCAAATGACATGAAATATTTTGCGAAAGCGTTTCATTTATGAATATATTTTTTTAACTTGAAAAAACGCTCACGAATTATTCCTCAACCCAATACAAACTGGCAGAGCTAGACCAGAAAAGGATGAGGTACAGTGCCCAGTGTCCGATCATCATTGGGCTATCTGTGCTGCAGGACCAGTTCAATTTATTCGTCAACTCACATGGTAAACAAATTCTTGATAATTGCGAAGTTCATTCTTGGCCTTGAACAGACAGACCTTAAATAATGTACTCGACGTTCAGTGCTGTTGTCTTTTGGTTCCTTCATTTTTCTCTAGTTGTCTTATCTCAGATGGACACAACTATCTGTATGCAGAGACATTATAAATGTACGTAATATATGCGTTCCAATTCGACCCCAAACCTCAAAAAAGGACGTACTTTTTTCCACTTCTTACTGAATTTGAAACTGCTTACTAATTCATTTACCATCAATTAAAATTATGGCAACCAGTCCTACCTTCTTTTGAAATTTCATTCACTTGATGCATCTATTAGTAAAAACAAAGAAGATAATGGACTACATTCGTTGTGCCCGCAACATGGATCGAACCACTACCTTTGGTGAAGTGAGTTCATAAATTGCTGAACCACCGGGTTTTTAAAAATTCTGTTAACCCTTAAAGAGTGGCCATTATCAGTTGACGCTGCTACCTACAACATTCCTGTTGTTTAAGAGTTAAAGAACAAATTGAAACTGTCTGTTGAATTTCACGCAAAGCTACTCGAAGGTTACCTGTTTCAGCCATCCCTAATTTAGAAGTTATAAATTAGAAGTAAAACAGCTAATCAACGTCGCTCACCGCCAGTTCTACTGAATAACTGGATTGGCTATCACATTATAACGCCCCTTTATGATAGCAAGGCCATAAGAAGTCTGTTTCAGTTTCTGTTGAAATCAGAGTAACAGAATAATTGTAGGTATTTGGCAGTAGAATATTTCCAGCTAAGTTCAAAAGACGATCTTAATGACTAAATTCTAATTTCGTTACTACTGTACTTAGCCAGATGTTAAAAGAATTTTTAAAACAATGGTGCTTGACTTTAAACTGTTTTATATATGAATATACACTGATTTAACGTCTATTCATAAGACTTTATGATAAAGTGAAACATGAGTCATCAGTGTTAAACCTAATAGTGTATCTTCACCACCGTATGAGTCCTAACTTTGCACATGTCTCCCTCATTAAGATATATTTTACCAATCCTAGTTTTCATTGACCCATATGTCCAACTCAGTTTGAACCCAAAAAATTTAACAGAAAGGAGGAAGATCCAGACAAACAAACAACTGAGATTGGCGAAAGTTGAATCTCGAAAACGCACTATCATTCAATAGCTTTGAAATGACAAAAACTCTGTCTATGTTTGGCATAATTTTATTATACACTCCAAAGGGATTTTGGTTGAAATGTGAATAAATACCGATGTTACAATAGATGTAGCTTCTGGTCTAATAATTTTATATACTAGACTTATACACACACATACATATACATCATGTAACATATAATGTTAATTGCTCACATAATAACTTTAAGTAACAGACCTCTATCTGTTTATTATGTAGCAGCTTACATTGTTTGTAGTTAAGCACAAAGCTACACAGTAGGCTATCCGTGATCTGCCCACCACAGGTATCGAAATCCAGATTATAGCGTTATAAATCAACAGAATTACCGCCATGCCTCTAGGGGGCCAATTGACGTAATTGCCAGTCTGTTCACTTTACATAACAAACTTCTATTTGTTCATCATGTTACAGCTGACGCAATTGACAGTCTAATACTTTCATTTAATTATAATTTTGACTTAATGTTACATAGACTAATTTTATTGTTCCCACTTGCTGCCTCAAAATATATATTTGTTACTTTAAATATGTGAATTACAAGGTTAATCTGGCTTCCGCTAGGTCACTCTCATTAAACTTTTAATGTTGTTTTTATATCCCCTCCCTGTACCTCAGAGCTACACACATTTTTATTTTCCCAAATGTGTTATTTTTACAAGCAGCTAACAATAACGACTTTATTTACTTCAAGGTGTTAATTAATTAATTTTTAATACGGAGACTCGAAATAACCACTGAATTTCTGAATTACAAGCTAGAATTAAAATAAATATTTTGTTAGTGATGTAATTTGTTGACGTAAAGACGTAATTTGTTTCAACGTTTTTGTGTTTTTTTTAAATTTCAAACAATCAACTTATACAATGACATTTTCTTTAACATATTTATCTGCGGCGAATCATGTGTATTGCTATCATGTACTATTTATTATTTACTATTTCTCTTCAGTTCTTTATTACAAATAAAAACTTAGAAAGTTTGCAAAAAACTAGTCACTGTATCACCACAAAGTAAGTAATTTACAATATAAATTTGACTGGTTTGATTTGTTTACTTTTCTCTCAAAGCTACGCGAAGGCTATCCGCGCTTGTCGTCCCAAACTTAGCAGTGTTAGACAAGAAGGAAGGCAGCAATTCAACACCACTCACCGCCAACTCATAGGCTACTCTTTCATTAACAAATAGTGGGATTGCGAGTCGAGTGCCATAATCACCAGGAAATACCACGCCTATTTTGCCGAAAATAGTTTAATAACACAGATATATGAAAACGCGAAACACTTCTTTCTATTGTTTGAAATTATGTCTTACATTAATATAATTTGAAACGCGAATAGATAAATTTTGTTTTGCTTAGGATATGTATCAAATTTTATAAAATTCGCCTAAAATATTATTTAACCAATTGTAAAAGTAGATTTAAAAACTCTTGCAAGTTACTTTTCGAAAACAAGTGACCTCTTAATGAACCTCATAGTACCAAAAACCGTAACTTAGTTTGTAAAAGGTAACATATCTGAAAAACGACTTGTCTAATCACGTTACGAGGTTTTCATTAGTTACTCCGAAGAATTCCTACCACATAAAAAAGTTCTCTACGGCTTTCCTATAAATAATGCAGTACAAGAGAATTAGTCCCTTTCTACAGATTTTATCAGGAAAAGAAGAATAGAGAAGGCTTTATTATTATGCAACCTTTACACAGCAGCCTATAGAGGGCTGTCCTTTTGTTCGTGCTCAACCTCATCTTTCCATTGCAAGACCTGATTACGTTTTATTCAAGAATGTAGTTCCGCAGTGCCAATCAATACACACGTTGCCATAGCGACTCTTGCGAGCTGAAGAATTTTATGTTAATACACTTCTCAACTGTGGGGTTAAATTTATTTTCTAAACTGAGCGTTCCCCGCGATGATCACACCCTTGCAGCACCAAGAACACGGTTGGCTGTACACAAAAGGAAACGACAAATCACGTTCGAAATGAGTTTTTAATTTGTTTTAAAGTACTCCGATGGGCGTTGAAAAACAGCGTCTTAAACCAGTGAAATTCCAACAAGGGAGATGGCAGATCTTCTCCACCAATCAGATCCCTGAAACTAGCTACCTATGGTGCAACCAAGACCGGCGACTCACATTTTTTCAAAACCTTCTCTCTACTACTACTAGCAATACAAGAGAAACACTGTATTTAACTCATTAACACTTACAGGTTCGTTCTGGCTTCATGTTGAAAAAGGAAGGTTAGGTGAATATTAAATATTTCACTAACTAAATCTTCTGTCGAAATAACTTAAAACGTCTGTGAGTAAAAACGAAGCCACGAGATCAAGATATATATATATATACATATCCCGTGTTTCATCACATAGTACAGAAATGATTCCGTTTGTTTAAGGTTAAGCACAAAGCTACACAGTAGACAGTCTCTAATCTGCCCACCACGAGTATCAAAACCAGGTTTCTAACGTTGTACGTCCGCAGACATACCACTGTGCTACTGGAAAAGCGTACTTAAACGAAAAAGAAGGTAAATAAGATTAGCCTATCCTAACTTTCTGAGTCAATTGACTTAATGATAAGTATTTTATAAAATAAAAAAGTTTCTACACTTTGTGGACAAGACAAAGAGAACATTTCATTGTGGTTCAGTCCTGGTTTCATGGAAATTAATGGAGAAGGGTTTTCTCGGAAGCAAGGCACGTCTAGGTGGCAGTCGGATCAGACGTGCTTTACCATGTCGTGAATACGGAACGAAGGAAAGACGGTTCACCAGGGAGCGACTTATACGGGCGGCGCGTCCGGTGCCTGACGATGATGTACCAGCGCGCTGACCACAGATTTAGTTGCTATGGCAACGAACCAATGCAAGAGAAGCGAAATGCATTCCATCAGAGTAAATTCACAGTCCAAACAAGTGTGCCGGCTTTGAGCGTGAAGTCAATGACATACACCAAGAAATAAAAATCCAAGTTTTGTCAGTCTTCCATCGCTTTGATTCCAACCAGAGGAGCTTCTTTATGAAGAGTAGGATCAGCCAAAAATATCATTAATACGACAAATTGTATCTTCTCAATAACGTAGACGTTGACCCTCCTCATACGTGCACGAAAGGCTTCATATGATGTACGTATATGAATAGCAGCAGCACCCTCTTTACACATCTGGCCTAGAAACTTTCAACGAACCAGAAATTGTCAAATAGCACTTAACGAGGAGAACACTGTTAGTCAGTAACTGGTGTCACTATACAATTTACGTTGTTGTTATTTTAAATATTTTTACGAATGTAAACTTAGAATCTCTAAATTGAAATTTCTTTGTTGCTCATAGGGAATCCTCTATCTTGAGAGTGATCACTGCCGTTCCCCACTTGCTCCTTGCCGCCTATAGGAGTCTACTGTCATGACAAATAAAATGCATATCAAACATGCACTTCATTGGTCTGAATCACACTTTTAACCTATCATTTAATCTACACACCAGATAGCTTAATACCAAAAAATAAATAAACAGAAAAATAATGGGGGATTTATACAATTCTATAAGCATAATCACTTTTGTTTGTTTGTTTTATTATGCCAAGGGTCATCCCGTATGGCTATGGCTTTCGGAATTGGTGAACCGGGTTCAAATCTATGAGATACAAAGTATTTCCATCACTTTACGCTGTGGATGGGTTATAAGAGTGACAAGTCAAACTACTAACATGAATGGCAGGTATGATGCTGACTGACTGCCTGTCCGCTGCTCAGTAGTTCAGAATGAGAGATGACTGAATATAGATAGCCTCAGCATCTTTGTCATAAATACAGATACTTTTTCAAACTGCAGTCAGTGTCACCGCAAACCGGGCGTTGACTCTAATTAGAAGGTCTGATAACCTTGCACATAATACCGATCAGAAAGGGAAGAAGGCGGGCATACGTGTGTCGGTATAAATAAAATCCATTCAGAACGCATGAATTAAATAATAGTTATAGACTCTCTTGAAAAACTTATAAACGAACAATGACTATTACACCTAATTTGTCTTCCGAAAAACCAACAATACTCCTGTGAGTTCGTTTATCCTAATAACTTTAAGCTTCACCTGGTTTAAGCTAGACAGGAGAGGCTTGGGAAGTCGAAATGAAACTCTTTTTTTTTTTTTTTTAGTTTCAATACAGCAGCTGCTTTTCTTCAATTCTCAGTCTTCTCTAGTTCAATCAAACTCGAAACTTGTTTGAGAAAAGTTAAAATAAATAACGCACACGACAGTGCTCTAAGTGTATATATGAGGGTTTAGAAGAAATGAAAAATGAAAATATATGTTTTCCTGGGGCTAAATGTTAAAAAAATACTTGTGTTGACCACAAATAGCGTATATAGTATTGACGATGGTGTGTCATTGCTATTCTACTAGCGAAGGTCCTTATTTTTCCAGGCAAACCAAATAGCTATCATAAGAGAAATAGGAAATATGAGAGAGAGAAAAGAAGAATTTCTATTCAACAACAAAAAAAGAAGAGAACGTCAACAATTTCTGGAATTCATCATCAGTTATCATTTGATGTCTCCAGCTGAAACTAGTTTGTTAACTTGGAAATTGAGAGTGAACACAGAAACTTTTATCAGTTCCTTACAATATTATTACATCTCTCACAGTGCGCCAGAATGAAGTCATACATCATTTCTGTGTTCTCTGCATTTCAAATCCATTTTGCTGTAGTTAGAATGACAGACATATTAAAATATGGATACATTTTAAAATAATCGTTTACGAAATTCACTAAAAACAAATATATAAAGCTGTGTTTATTGTAAATAATAGCTATTCCGCATTATCCTTCCTTGCACGGCATTTTGTGGGAGCTCAAAAATTTACATCCGAAAGTTGTGCATTCTAAGAAATAATTTCCATGGCACTGAGAAAGATAACGTGTGCAACATGAAATGTCTTTATATAAGCCTAACATGGCCATCCTTTACATGCAATATCCTTGTAATACACAAAAAATCCCTCTCTTATGAGAAATAATTTGAAGACGAGATAAAACTATATTTATATACGTCCATATTGCTTCCTCCCCTTCCCCTTCATGCACAGAAATCACTTTGTTCTATATCAACCTTCCACCTTTCGACTAATGTTATAGAAATAAATTGTGTGTGTTTGAAAGGGGAGGATTTCTCACCTTGTAACACCTGCATAAAGTATGACGCGCGTGCCTGCAAAAACTACAACGCTGAAACTTAATAGTCAATAATAGTTATACCGTGTGCACAGAGGTAGTCAGGAGGTATTTTAATACACTCCAGTGTGACGTAACGCAGCGCCTGGCATCTGAAAAAATACCATCAAAAATGTGAGTCCTTTATATGTATAATTGTATATAATGAAACTTGATGGTACAGAATTGCAGTCGGGAAATATACCTATAGAACTCTAACAACACAGGCTTATGCATACATAATAATTAGGATAAATTATAGATATATACACACTGTCGGGACGACAATGTAAGTATGGGGGTATAAGACAAGTTATTCCGTCTGTTGGTGAAATACACAATTAGTACTCATTAAATACAATGAAAAGTAGTTCTTCGCGTTTAACAAAATGGCCACACTATATATATATGTACACTTTGACAATGACAAAAATCTGTGACTTGTGTAAGCTGTTATTAGAACGTACACAGCTTCTGGGGTGAGAAAATAAATTACTGCGACTTTACGTTGTTTCGAAAGAGAGAGACAGAAACAGCAGAGAAAACGCTTCACACCTTCCACGCTTAAGTTAAAAGTGCTCAACTTAATATATAAAGTTTTTAAACAGAGTAAGGAATTGACCCTAATATCACAAATGAGGCTATATGGACCCAACTGGTCTTCCATATACATTTTTTCTAAACTGTCTATAACTAAATTGTATCCGTAATCAGGACTAGTCGTTTACAATGTTCCTACAACAATCCTACATAGTATACCAGTAATAAAAAGAATTATTAAACAAAATTCAAACAGTTGTATTATACTTCTGCTGGGTCTTCGAAAGAGTTTTGTTTCAACAGTTAATAAAACCAAAAATAAAAGTTACAAATATTTTTACTTCTCGTTTTAGATATTTATGTCATGCTGTGTTTTTGCCTACAAAGTGCATAATTCCTCTCGTGGTTCATGACATACGCACGTTTTACCGACAGTACAAATTGCAACATTAAGGGACCTTTATGTGACTTTGCTTTAGTGTCTACTGACTGGCTGACTGACAGCACATTACGAGCTAGTGGTGCAAGCAATTAATTTCTGCTACATACTGGATTCAACCACAAATTTAAAATAGGTAACTAAACATTTCTGTTACATCGTATCATATACTGGAGTCAGCCACAAGTTTAAGTAACAAAAATAGGTACACTTTATAGTGTTATACAATGGAGTCAGCCAAAATCTAAATAATATAAATAGGTACCCCAATATTTCTGTAATATCGTGTTATACAACGGAGTCGGATACATACTCAAATAACAGAAACAGGTATATCAATATCCAATGCTATATCGTGTTATCCTGTACACTCAATATGTGGAAAAATCTTAGACGGTATGATAAGCGAAAAGATCAGACACCCTGAGAAAAATTTCGAAGTAGTATAGCAGTGGAAACGTGAGGACTTGCGAAGTAAATTAGTTTGAAACAAAGTAAAAATAAATCCCGAAATGTAACCGTAGGAGCCATAAACACACGAAAGGGGTAATTAAATCCAATGTCAATATTACTGTAAACAGAATTCCAAAAACAAAATTAGCAGCAGGTAAAATTAGAGAAAAATGCGTACATCTTCGTTTGCCTGACTGGTTAAATAAAAAGACGAAGCAACAGCTCAGTGTGTTGTCAGAGAGAAGTGTGTGTATATCGCTGTCTTTACAACAAAAAAATGCTTGTAACCAAAACATCATTTTTCGTCTATTTTCTGGGCAGTTTCAGCATCACAATAAATGGGAAATAGCTACACATAAGCATATATACATATTCATCTGAAGAGGTGAGTCACTGCTCAAAGAAAATTGGGGGTCATGTTGTACTGACAGTTGCCGGAAGCAAGTTGGTTATGTGTGAACAGGCCACTTGGCTCTAAGGTGCTAGGTTGGAGAGAGTTGACTGATTATACACACCATGAACAAACGCTATAACACTAAATCCTCGGGGATTACATGGCTTTTTACAAGCCAATCATGTCTGTCTGTCTGTGTAATGTTTATCTTGTGTAATATTTTCGTTATAAATCAATCACCGATGAACAGTTAAATAAGTTAACAGACTACTGAATTAAAGAGCGAACCATTAAGGTGAATCATGAAATAAAACAACTTTACACAGAGCTCAACCAAACTGAAGAAAACGTTGTCTCACTGAGCAACATTGTTAATATAACACGAAGAACACATAGCTGACATTGCTAATGTAGTAGCTAACCGTCTGCACCAAGCTACAGTAACTAACACTTACAGTCATAAAATCAGATATGTAATTAGACATCCAAATACTGAACTGTTGGTAGGTCAAAAGATAGGAAGATTATACTTCAGACATGATACGTTAATTGGCCGATTTAAACATGAAAGTGTATATAGAGAAACATACAGAGTGATGATCAAAGACATTGATGAGCAGGTGGACAGAAAATGGCTGGAGAGATAACTAACAAAACAAAGTCTGAAAGACAAAGAAACAGAGACAGACATATAAACACAGAAAAAAACAGACGCACAGAACAGAAGACATGATAAACATATAGAGACAAATAGATGTAACTAGTTTTGTCTAATTTTTACAAGAATAAAGACAAAAGACTTAAAATGATAAACAACAATCATATACCATTATAATCTACTTATGTATATACCAGCTAAGCATGATGAACGAATAACTTAATCATGAAGGTTAAAGGAAAACAAACGTAGAATTTACTATTGCATATTTCATCCATCACTACCCCAGCAAGTATAACTTCTAAAGCAGTTCTGATAGCTAAACGACCAAAGAAAGCGATATATAAAGTTATACATAGAAGAGAGATGTACATATGAATCAATTACATAGAAGAGAAAAAAAGAAAAGGGGGGCACGCACCCCAGCGATTTTATTCACAGTTAGATAAGCTGCTCCCGTCACTACTTTTTCTTATACTGCTGAGCTGACTCGAAGGAACTTTAATCCATTATTAATGTCATTCCATTGTAACCATCAGTCGCTGACAAGAGCCCTGGCCTGACGGTTACTAATGACGCCTGTAGCTGCAGAAGTAAATAAATATCCCACTCGTTCACAGTGACTTTCACTTAGATGGTAACAGAATACACCAGATGGGTCCCCTAGCAGACATAAATATGTATGGGATTCCTACTACGGTCGTGGGATTGCTCGGAAGGAGTAACAAAACACGAAAAATATTACTATTTTAGCTAAAAGCTGAACGCAAAATTATCATATTCATGTGAACAGAGATTTGTGTTTCTTCCTATTAGAAACAATATCCAACATGTTAAATAAGTTAATCAACTTTACAGTATCTTATTATCGACACAGCATTTTAATGTTTGTTAAACAAACTATTCAAAATTAAAATAAATAATAATCCCAAATTTCTGATAAAATAAAAGCTACCTCGATACAAAAAAAACAACTAATAATTAGGCCAATAATTAATACAACTAATTTAATAATCTGGCATAACTTGGAGTATGAAATGTCATAAAACAACTGTTTACAGTGATTAAAATACATTGACTCATCAGTTCGTTACTCTCGGTTTTGAAGACATTTTCGATCGTAATAATTCATAAAAGAGCAAAAACAGCATATGAAGTTGTATAAAAAACGTTATTTTTTAGCTGAATGAATCATTCATTCAGTTTTTTTTTAATCTGCGCTAAAAACAATATTCTGTTTCAGATATTTTTTTCAATTTTTGATACACTTGAAACATCATATATCCAAAAGTCACAAAGAGAAAAGTCTATGAACGTAATATATTGAAACATAATACTCAATACTTTAGTTTTAGCTTTGATATAATTACAACTGTATGAGTAAAACATAACTGCTAGTGCTTTCACAAAAAGATTTTGAGAAATACTTATTCAGGAGTTGCTATTGTTTTTGTACATTTGTAAGGTATCGACTTGGAGACGAAAGATAATCCAGGAAATTACCCAGACAGTGGTTAGTAAAAGAAAAACATATTATATTAAATATATACACTCAATAAACCAATGTAATGGAACTATCTATTTTATGAACACGAAGGTAAATAACGTTCCAGTCAGACAAAGATAAATGCGAACTATGACCACCAACGTGCACGTGCAGCGTAATCATAGCTTTTCTTGTGTCCGCACTATACACTTTAAATGGGCACACATCTCTTCTGATAAGTGATGTGTGCTAATTTCGAGCTGTATGAACTAGTAATTATTGTGCCCAAGGATTCATGGTTTCCAACTCTGTCATATAAACACACTCCACGCCTTAGGGTCAGAAGTGTGTTCAAAGAGAGCTGTCAAATCTTATTAAATGATCAGAGAATAGTATTCAAGGAGACGGGGGTGAGTGCTATTGAGTATTGACTG
Organism: Tachypleus tridentatus; assembly: GCF_004210375.1. NCBI lineage: Eukaryota > Metazoa > Arthropoda > Merostomata > Xiphosura > Limulidae > Tachypleus > Tachypleus tridentatus. Next base: position 33,212,219 of record NC_134831.1, on the reverse strand, counting down.
GCTGCCTTCCCTCAATCTATCAATTTAGAATTAAGGATATTTGCAGTTGGCCGTGGTGTAGCTTCTCGCGATTTTTTAAAACAATATTAACCTGAATGTATCTTATTTGACACAAGGGTCAGGTATGATATCCCTAGTTTTAAAACTGCTTACCAGAGAGTTAGCATCCATTCAGCAACACTCGCCGCCTGTGCGGTTATTATAAAGATACTGATTTTCATACGTACAGCTTTCCCACATTATGCAGCACGTATTCGCAGCAAATTGTGGCTTGAATCTTGGATATTGGCCTCGCAAGCTGATCGCAGGCCAAGCCTGGTCAGCCTGAAAAATGGAAAAAAGGAAAAGAAATCCGTATCATTCTTTTGCTCTTTTCCCCACTCCACACACGCGCGTTAGGAAGGGTCGTGAATAACCTGTTATGTAAACACATTTCTTGTTTTATCGTACCAGTAATATGATGAGGAACATTTAAAGTTGCATTTTGACAATAAAACACTTTTAATAGATACCTAGTTTCTTTTATTAGATAGCTCGTTTCTAGTAAAACAAGCTCCATATAAATAACTACACAGAAAATAATACTTAACACTAGCGAAACTAATAACTGATAATAAAAGACCGACTTCTGCAGTAACGCCATATTGATTTTTATACAAAACCAACAAAGTGGGAAATAATATTTTGGAATACAACAACTGAGTGAACCTCAATTGTTCGTTGCAAAAGATGTAAGAGTTCAACTGGACAAGCCACGTATTACTGCATACATACATCCTTTCACACAAGCGAAGAGAATATTTGCTAAGAACAATATTCTCGAACATAGAATATGTAGGTTTAGGAGAAAGACGTGGAAAATATCTTTAACCGCTGTTAACTCCTACCACTTTCCTAGGGAACTCTTCCAGGTGTACATTCTATTATCATCACACAACCTTACCGTTTACTTGGCCGATTGCTCTTCGGAAATAGACTAGGCAGAGAGATTGTTTGAGGAACATCAACAACGAACCTTACCTGGACAAAAGAAAAGGAGAAATCTTATTATTTGCTTGTCAGTTACGTTACAAAAACGTGCGATCTATATGAATGTAATATGTTAAAAAATCTATATTGCAGTTATATAACTACGCCTTACACCGCGTTAACCACGTGGCAGGGAAAAGGCTCACCAACTACTGTACAGATAGAAAACACTTAAGAGAAAATATTCGGAGGCAAGTATAGAGATAACGGACTCACGTGTGTAACCTTCGCGGTTCAGTCTTAAAACATCAAGAGAAATTACACGCTCTCTTCCGAAAGCATATGGATTTCATTCTACGTTAGCTCAATATACCTGAATACAGGAAAGATCCGAAAACCACGTACACGAAAACTTACATACGTCAAACTACACAAACATTGAATACAAATACTCGGAATTCAGGAAACAATACGACCAAAAAGCCCATATTCAATACTAAATAACCAGGTAAAAAGCACTGAATTACCACATCATGCAATAAAAGTCTCAATAGAACCCACAAACTTCATTTTTTATCAGACTTCGTTTTTTAGCATAACTCTAACTATAAGCAACAGATGTTTTATATTAAGGCAAGACATACTTTGTTCACTTATCACTTCTAAGAAATAAATTACCTGACACATCCAACACTTCTAACAAATAAACAACATGATTCATCCAACATTTCAAGGCTTGACTCGTATACCATTTCAAGTAAATAAAACATTTGACTCATCCAACACTTCAAATAAATAAACTGCTTGACTCATCTAACATTTCCAATAAATAAACTACTTCACTCATCCAACACTTTAAATAAATAAACTGTTTGACTCATCTTAGATTTCTTATAAATAAAATACTTGACTGATGCAACACTTCTCATAAATAAACTGAATCATTTAACATTTGTAACAAATAAACTACTTGACTTATCCACCACTTATAACAACTAAACTGCTTGACTCGTCTTATATTTCTGACATATTAACTACTCGACTCATTCACTATATCTAACAAATCAACTACTTGACTTATCCATCTCTTATAATAAATAAACTGCTTAATTCGTCTAACATTCCTAATAAACAAAATACGTGGCCAACACTTCTTGTAAATACACTACTTGACTCATCTCACACTTGTAACAAGTAAACTACTTCACTTATCCAACACTTCAAATAAATAAAGTGCCCGACTAATGTAACACTTCTGACAGATAAACTGTTCGATTCATCCAACATTTCTAACAGATAAACTGCTCGATTCATCCAATATTTCTAACAGATAAACTGCTCGATTCATCCAATATTTCTAACAGATAAACTGCTCGACTCGTTTGACACTTCTAATAAATAAATTTCTCGACTTCTAAAATGACTACCACTAAAAGCTAACCTTAAAATATTTAGGGTAACGAGTTAAGTAGGTAAGAGTAAATTAATAATTACTAATTAGGCATAAAAACATGTTTTGCAAGTTATATTCCGAGAGGAGATAAAAATAAAACTTTATATATAATTTTTATAATTTAAGTCACGTTGTGAAACTAAATCTGTAACTGTTTCTAATGGTCCTTTAATTCGGTTACAGGCTAAAAATGGAGAGTAAAAGCGATTTAAAAATGTCTCTGTGTAAACAAGTAACATTAAACTGTATTACTCTAAACAAAGTACAGATAGCCTAGTTGGTTTGCGCCATAAAACGTCAAATCAACAAACTCTAAACAAAGTTTGTTTGTTTGTTCCGAAGAAGTATGTTAACCGTTAATATTAAAACCGATAAAGGTTTAAAATATATCGGCGAAGGACTACAGGGAAGGAGCTGTAACCGAGGATAATTTACATACATTTGGTAAAGTGATATATATTGCGTTAAGCTTAAAGTTTCACCTCAACACAACTGGTCGTTGAAGGATTGCTAGGAAGACAACAAACACGGACGTATAGTTTGAATAAGGTCATAATTAACTAAGTGGTGGCAAGATGTAATGAGATGCACTTCCACCTATTAACTACGTAGAGGACACGACGAATTCACACTCAGACAAAAGGAAATAAATGCAGCGAACTCGTGAAAAAGTCTTCATACACAATTTTGCTCAACCTACTTTCCTGTGTTATATAAAGTGTACTTAAAACCTTCAATTAAATAAAACTGCAAAGAGAAACATATTAGGAAACAACAGAGATCTCAATCGTGAGTGAAAATACGAAAATTAAGAACTCAAATAATATCCGTCTACAAACAACTACAGTGAGTACTAAACAGGTGTGACGTTTTTTATTGAAACCATACAAAGTTCTCTAAGACTTACGAGAGTTCTAAGAAAAATAGCGAGAATTATCTCAATTTAAAGGCGCATTTGATTAATTTAGTTGTGAGGAATGAATCGCCTTTGTTTATTTACGCTGGCCTTTTATTTTCCTCTCCCACCCCACTGGATCATTGGTAACCCTGAGGGCTTAGACGGAAAATAAAATGATTTCGATGCCTGTGGTGGGCAGAGCATGAACAGCACATTGTGTAACTTGCGCTTAGAAACATTTAAACTTTCTCTAAGGTTCATGTGTCGCAGCTCAAAGCTTGGAAGTGCTGACCAAACGGATACACTATAATCCAGTAGCGGGGTTAGGAGTTGGCTATTCTTTTTTTTTTTTTAATGCGCTCGTGCACAACTGAAAAGTTCAAACCTCATAAAACCATCCGATATGCAGTACTTCATGCTAACGATTATGTCACACACTACGAAATCACACATCTAATGAATGTGTTTCGTATAAATAACATAATAAAAAGGCAACTGTTGATGTTACAATAAAATAGCATTTTCATAAGCAACCATAACAAAACCTGACTGTTTCCTCAATTATTCTAGTAGCAAATTCTCTTTCCAAGTATCCAGTCTTTGTCAAGCTACGAAAAGCTGAAAATTCAGTGGATCTTGCGATATAGTTAGTGTTTTTTGTTTTTTCATTTAATTTACTATTTTAACAAATAGGCGAACTTTCACGTTGCTGGAATGCTTCAACAAAGAAAATGCAGAATATTTTGCTTGCTTATTTATGGCTACGGTTCCACTCACCAGGGGTATCTTTCCATAATTAGTCTTGAGAAATTATTAATGAATTTCCCTTCTGAAGCTTACTTAGCATAATGGAGAGATTTAATAGTTGACGTAGCGGTAACATGATGAAAGCCAGGAAACCGTGTTTATACATAATCTTATGTTCTGTACGTTTTAACACACAATTAACTGGTGAATTATCTTATTTCCAATAACGAGTCACCACTAACCTCTAGCTAATAAATTATAGCGTATTTGCCAGAAATCAATTCTGGTAATTTTTGGTTTCATGTAAATATAAGCTTATTGCCTTCAGCATCATACTGAAGCATGTACATACATACACATGGGTATAAATACACGTAATGCAAATTATGGTTTATCATTTAACTGATATCATATTTCACAGTTTACGAACGTATAATTTTGTGGAAATACATACATGGAAAGCTTTATAAACAAGTCTTCGATGCGTTTATAAATTTAAATGAGAACACATTATTAACTATTATAAAGAATCTCATTACAGGTGGAGATAGTTTGTGAGCGTAGAGAGTGTTTGTAGAAAGCTTACATCGGCTACATGACGTATGCACAAGCGCACTGATACGTAATCTACATATACATAATACTAAAAGATAAAGTGAGAAACTGGCACCGGAGCTTCAGATAGGAAGAAAACCGCAAGAGGTATGTCCAGCCTCTTACATTTAAAGTTGGCCAAAACTGAATTTCTATATTTTGACCTCTTGATCCCAGCAATAAAATGTGGGATAAAAGTCAGCTTACATCCAAATGTTAGTCTCTCGCGTATCAATCTTTAAAAACGAAGAAGGAGGGGAAGGTAGAAGAAGAGGTAGCATTAATTAACACAAACGAATAACTTCAATGAAAGAAACACGTTATTAACTGTTTACAAAACAACATAGCAAACTATCTACGCTACAACTATCACAGGGATCGAGCCACAAATATTAGCGTTATAAAATCTCAAACTTGCCATTTACCACTATAAGCTACATGTTTAAATATCATTCCATAAACCAGCGGGTATAGGTTTTATATATTTAGTATAAACACATTTTACTACATATATACATGGTTTAAACCTTATAACTTTTAACTTTGTCAGAAAAAAAATATCCCTATAAAAACTGCTTAATTTATAACAGGCATGCGTCACTTGTTGTATACATCCAGAGACGAAAATAAATGAAAGCAAAACTACGTAAGTAATTTGATTAAACTGTCATATCTGGAGTATGCAAGAGGTTATTCTATCAAAAGAAGATCATTGGAAAAGTGCGTAGGATTTGTCTAATGCATCCTCGTAAAAAAAAAATACGGACGTGGCCTTCTGGTGATAGGTTTCACGTAGCATGTTAACTTATTTAGGTTCACCACTTTAACCATAATCAACAGATTTAGGTGCGTTCATTTAACTACCTAATTCCATTTCGTTGTCTGAGAGCTTCTACTGTGGCTGCTTATCAAACTTTATATCATTTAGTTTTAGCTAAAAGCAGTAATTGTGTGTTTGGAATTTCGCACAAAGCTACTCGAGGGCTATCTGTGCTAGCCATCCCTAATTTAGCAGTGTAAGACTAGAGGGAAGGCAGCTAGTAATCACCACCCATTGCCAACTCTTGGGCTACTCTTTTACCAACGAAAAGTGGGATTGACCGTAACATTATAACGCCCCCACGGCTGGGAGGGCGAGCATGTTTGGCACGACTCGGGCGCGAACCCGCGACCCTCAGATTACGAAGCGCACGCCTTAACGCGCTAGGCCATGCCAGGCCCAAAGGAGTAATTAGTGATGAGCGGACAGGGCTGTGGATCTGTAGGTTCAACGTTCTCATCGTGATGAAAATAATCAATAACAATATATTTACATATATATATAATGCTGACGTACACAAAAACTTCAATTAACTAACAAGTATGCAATACCCAATTTACTTTTAAAACTTGCACAACTTAGTTATAGTCGAGTTATCGTCATACCACGTGCAGTTTCATACACATATATATGATACTCACCATAGATATAACTCCTCAAATAACGTCCCAGCGACGCCCATGTGTTCGAATGCATTTACTTATTTATAGTTTTTTATGGCTGTAATATAACCGCTTGTTTATAGTTAACATTACTCCCTTTTGTTTTTATTTTAAAATATAAATCAACGAAACTTAATAGAGAAATGATGTTGAAGTTAATACGTTTTAAAGTGTGTAAACGAAGAGAACAGAAAGTTAACACATAATAAAATGTAAACGAAGAGAAGTGGAAGTTAACACATTTTAAAGTGTGTAAACGAAGAGAAGCCGCAAGTGTATAGACGAAGAGGTGAGGTGGTAAACGTATTTTAAAAGTGTAATACCCAAAGGTCAATTTGCTTCAGAGATATGCCACACTGTGCTATATGTTCTGTCCACCGGGACCCGCTATACGGAGTTCCAAAGGTTTGATTAACAAAGAGTACAGACAATATTATTGTAAAAGAAACTAATATTTGACTGTCTCTATCCGAACCGAGGCCATGTTACAAAATAAACCTAAACTAGTTAAATAACTAAAATAAAACCAGAGTGCGTATACACAGCTGTACTTAAAAAATGCGCAATCATAGCCACTAAGTTAATAACAATAAGCATAATTTGTTTGTTATAATAACACACTAATGAAATGTGACATACTGTTCTAGATAAGTAACAGGTTTACCAATTTAAACCAGAAAAATAACTGAAATTCCAGAAATTTAAAAGAAAAAAATATCTAAAATAATAGGAAATTAGAGTTATGACTCCAACATGACTCAAGAAAATAAAAAACGCAAATTACTCTAACAGGTTTAATAAATACTGAAAGTTATAATGGGGAAAATCTACTATTCTTAACTTCAGTTGACACAAACTGGACTTTATCAACTTAATAATTCGTCAGGAGCTATCGATATTCTACAAGTTTACTGATCTAGTCTAAGTTTGTAAATTTTTTAAAAACTTCAAAGTTTATATTAAAAACTATCAACCATTCCGTCCTTCAAAACCCCCACATTCAATTAATTTCAATGTTCTAAACAAATCTAGTGTTCGGCTGTGCAGAATAAGGCTCAAAAACTGTGGGAAGTCCACACTACAATATACAAGATACTTCCGTTAAAGCAGGGCAGGAAGAGTGCTTCTTGTTTGTTTTTTGTTTCAGGTTTTACATAATTAACTGATGCTGTTATTCTTGAAGGTTATTAAAATTTAAAAAATGTCGCCACACTATGTAGTTTTTAAGGTGTTTTCCATGTGGAAAGGCGTTTAATTATAGTCTGTGGTTCATTAGACTTCTCGTAGTGTAAAAAAAATGAAATGTATGTTTCCAGTTTTTTAAGTGACGTGCCTGCCTCGTCATGTGTAATACATGTGAGACAATGACGCAAGTCGACACATTGTTACTCAAGAAATAATACATATAAACGATAAGCCAGCAAAGAGACCAATTAGCTCTGACCAAATCATCGTAAACAATATAACACATGAACTCAAAAGCTTCACCTAGCATGTTGTTTATTCTGTTTATATATATACACAACAAACCTAGATCTGACGTTTTAAACTAATCTTTAGCACAATGTCTAGTTCTCCCTCCTTACAATTGCTATCATATGCTACTGCTGTTTTTGTTAGTTTTTTTTCTTTGTCTTCATTGGGAATGTTTCACGACGGCAGATAACAACCAACTAAAACTCATCGTTAGCGATACTTATACTATGAGTATTCCACCAGCAATTTCTACTGATGTTTTACAGTACTAATTACTGAACTCATCAACTTTTAATATTTCTTCAGTATGCCCATCTTTGAGTAAATTAAACTATTCAACACTTGCTCAAGTATTGTAAGCAATGTAGTTTTAACTAAAACCAGAGCTTGGTGGTTGGCGTATTGGGGTGCGGATCGCTTGGATCAAGGTTCGCATCTTAATACTGTGGTGAATTATAAGACAAACAGTCAATCCCACTGTTCAACAAAATTATTATTTTATACACTAGTTAATAATCAAATTAAATTCCTTGACTTGTAATTTTTAAACATGAAACAGGCCTACTAAATTCACGATAATAAAGCACTAGATACTTTTTAATAAAGTGTAGATTGTTTAGAGATAACTGTAAAGTACAATTGGTTTGTGAAAGTGAGGAAACAAATATTTAGGCTTAACCTCGATTAATCACCGTGACGAATTGAAAGTTGTTGACCATACAGTCTGAAGACGACTTAAATGAATAAGGAAGAAAACTAGTTTAATAAATGTTTCGACATGGTTCTTCTCAACACCAAGCATAGCTTTCTAAAAACAATATACGTACCACAAACACATCTAATTCGCGTTCCCTATCTTTATTTTAATTACCCTTTCGCCCAGTTCCCTTTTTATTTTGTCACTTCGTTTTTATTGAAGACTAAACAATAAGTACATTCCCTAGTTGTTTTTATCCACCCAACCGCCCACAGAAGCGCGTTCGTCACGGGTTATTGGGTTCGTAAGCGGAGCGGATGGAGGCCAAGTTATGTGTTTCTCGCTCGAACTCCTTTTACAACTGTTTCATAGCAACACCCTGTTTCTAACACTTGCTCTGAATTTTGAACGCTTCTATGCTTTCCTTCGTGTAGGCTCTTTACAGAAACTGTCAATACTAGTAAGTCAAGTTCGGATAGTCAACGTTCCATGTCTTCTTTATGGCCTGTCTGTTCAGACACGCACATGGCATTCACACACACACAATATTATATATATTGTGCATTATGCGGTCCATATGTGAACATAAAAATGGCTACTGCGCGCTTGGAAATTCAAAAGGGATACCTTAAACTGGTAAACTACTCATTGTACGAGATTCGAATGTTTGAATCTGCAGAAGACATTATATTCGATGTTCGCGGTTCTACTTCTGGTCCCATAAAAATGAATAACGTTATATCGTGTATCAAATCCCTGGAATTGCTGTTGTTTTTTTGCTGAGTTCATCTTCTTGTATGAATGTGTGTGTGTGTGTGTGTGTGTGTGTGTGTGTTGAGAGAGAGAGAGTGAATGAAATTACAATATTTTCACACTATAATAAAATATTCTTGTGTACTTTGTCAAGTTGGTTCAGGTAAATGCATAAGGCCGAGACTTTCCTATTCAGAATCGAAATATAGCATTTACTGACAAAACTTTATAAAGCAGCTAGCCCTTAATACTCCCTAAACACAGTTATCAGAACATTACACATCTACTTTCACACTTATTTGTTATACATGGCATGTGTGTATATTAATATACTTCACATAACAATGAAGGATAAACATCCTAACATACGATATCATGTTTACCAGAAAATAGTCATAACGTTCAACACAATAACCTGGTTGCTAGGAGATGCACTCTCGAACTGCAACTCCAGGTTGGTTGGTATGTAACACAATATTTCCCTTCCCAAAGGTCGTCAGTACTCTATAAAACACCTATCCGATTACACCAACCCAACAGTTGGTGGAGAGTTGACTAGTTATCTTCCCTCTAGTGTATCGAGCAGGGACGGCTAGAGCAGATAAATATTGCGTGTAGTTTTCTTTTTCTAAATACTTGACAAATTCTCAAAAGTTTTAATCTAATTTTCTCCGACATCACGAAAAATGTAAACATGTTTATAACATGACTTTCTTGCTGTTGATTTTAAACGACCACGCCTCCTTTCATCAACATCTCGTGCTACCCGAGAAGATGCGAGGTCATAATATTGAATAGCATCATGTATCTTTACATATATATAAACAATTATGAAGCATCTCACGTTCTAGTTTAAATTATATCATTGTGAATAATGCATTTAAAAGCATTTTGGTTGTTTCTGGTTATCTGTGCTCTGTCCACTGCGGGACTGTCACTTTTATAATGGAGAGAGTAACCAAGGTCATGTATCAAACCGTTAGGTTATCAGCCCGACACCTTGATTACAGGGCCATCCATACTCTGTCTGGGTTAGTCTGAATGTTTTCTAGATTCTTCCAAGCAGCGATGCCTTATGCATTCTATTTTCATGAAAAATGCATCTACAATATTTCAAAAATTTGTGGTTAACAGGTGACACACGATACAAGATGGATTTGTACTCTATTTCCCTGATACACAAGACATATTTGTACACTAATATTTCAACATAGTTATTATGAATGATTACCCTCATTCACGCCCATTTTCAGGATTAAAATACTTAATAATTTAAAATTTTAAACTTCAAATCTCTTTTATCGGGAATCATCCTTGAACTGCTTGTTAAATGTCCTTACAGACTACGGTTTTATCTGTAGCTATTCCAGAGGACCCACTTTATAAAACAAAATATCTCAAAAGTCCAGCGCGTTGACAATAAAATTAGAAACACCATACGAGCTCTGGGAAGCAGATGACGGACGACTGCTAAAGCTCTACATTAGCAACTCCGAATTCTTTGGTTACGTGAATTATCCGATAATTTATACAGATCCTTTTACAGTATGTAAGATGGTATTCTAATTCGAAAACAAGACCAGCCTAAATTTTGCTACACATGTCAAGTCTTACGACCGGCGTCTACCTTCTTAACCTTCCAACGTTCCGTGATTTACGATCATTGATAAGACGGTGAGATCTTAAGCTAGAAGCATGGGATGCTGTTCGTGATTGGACAGCGTACAGCCCTTCGTCTGGAAACTGAAGAACGAGTGGGACAAGTGTCTTGGAACACCCAAGTGTAACTGCCCAACCCAACATAAAAATTTAAAATGATTTGGAAAGAAAAAAACGAGGGCTAAGTCGTAATCCTACGACAATGATACACCGCATGATTTGGTACTGTTAAAAAAATTTAGCTGTCTGAAAGAAAGATAATGAGGCGTCGTTTATATGATTACAAAGTTTCCGCGGTTATCATTTTACTTAGAAGGTTGTTTTACGCAATTTTTAGCATGTTCCATATTCACATACTTTGACATTAATAAACGACTTTCCTAACTGAAACTGTTAACTGTTTGGAAGCAAACGAGTCTGCAAATTACAAACTGTGACAAATATCCCAAGAACAGAAAAACTCACTAGACATTTAAATATAACTTTTTATTTACAGTCCCCTTTCTAGCCTACTCATCATGGTCATAATAAAATATTTTGTTGTTAACTTTGTACAGAATATTCATTTAAGTATACTATGTTAATAAGTTGTAAAACTGTTACCTGATGATTATACATCATTATACTCGGATATTTAAAAAGTTTTAAGACCAATAGGAAACTTTACCCAATACTTTTTTTCCCATATAGTCCACAAATGGACCAGTGGTCAGATCACGAACCTACAGCTCTAAAATCAGGGAATCGAACCCGAATTTTTGCGTTACAAGTTTTTTTTTAAGCTGTGCAGTTTCAAAAACAGAGAAATTTTAGTCTATGTAGTTACTAGCAGTTTCGTAATATTTAATATCAGTACACATAGTTTTATTACTTAAATCAACCTATTACATATTTTATTTTATATTGTAAATGATAATATAACTACTGGAACGGCCCCGTATTACGATAATGATCAGTAAAAGTAGCTGGAGAATCAATTCGTTGGACAGGTGAAATAAAAACTAGTTTGTAATAAAGGAGAGAAAATCGTGCTTGTATTTTTAGGCTGCGGCATAATGGTTCACAGAAAGACTCAGAGGTGTTTGTTGTTGTTTTTTAAAAAGTAAAATTTTTTAGCTCCGTCACCTCTAGACCGATTTGAGATCTAATTACGGTTTTGGACTCAGGAGATCAAACCCAGCTCAAATGCGTTATTTCACAAAACACAAAGTCTAACAGATTAATTTACTCTAATCTTGCCTAAGATAATTTCAATTTTAGGGTAGGCTGGTAAGGATCCAGATGAGTAATAAAATCGAATCGAGTATGTACGCGCCCCACGCTTGGTATTGAAAATGCACAAAAAAAAGAGGGACAAAAGATCTCAGATTAATTTACTCTAATCCTGCCGGTTCTTAAAGATTTCCTCTTGTTTACTCTACAAAATTATCAAAATCTCTGGCTTGTCATTGGTTCAGATAGTGCACTTTGTTGCAAATATCTTTAGTAGTTGATTTTCTTCTGACGATATCAAAGATGAGTTTCACTGCTGCATGTTATGGCATGTTCGTAACAATTTCATACACCGTAGATGTGTTTCATTGAAACATGTTACAGCCTTTCAATGTGCTTAATAGCAAATGAACTATCATTCTTTATAGAAAATGGCTCAACGATGGGTTTGAATCGATGGTTATTAATCTGTGCTTTACCTTGAAAATGCATAATTTGATCAAGGTCTGTAATTTTTTAGCGAACCGAGTTTACAGGTGTTACACTGTTAACCACACGCATGGCAATTATGTTTTGAATGTGTCATCATAGTTTTTAGTTTCTTATTATATACCATTGCTTTGGGTATGTGGAACCTTATTCAGGTTTAAGGCGTTATTTCGAAAACTCTTTACAACTTATCTTGCTTTAACACTTGAGAGTTTTGAGTTGCGATTGATTATAAATGTGGTGAGTATGCTTGGAAACTACGGCACTGATATTATGAACTGTTATGGTTATAAAACGCTTATTGTTATTAACTTTTTAATGAGTTTTATTAAAGAGGCCCTAGTGTATCATTAGAGGTGCTGGCACCGACTATTATTAATATATTTTAGTTACTTTTTACATCATATTTTGTTTTTCATCCACTCATAAAAACTTTAATACTAAATAGGCTTTCACTCGAAAAACAAAGAGGGGTGTAAACGCACTATCCCTCTTCTGACTGCCCTTATATAATATTTTAACAAAGTAGTTTGGCAAAGTTTAAAGAATTAATTATAGTAGTTCGGTGAACTCATGACCAACTGGAGTTAGTGAGATGGAAAGGGTAAGGAACTGCCTAAATGAATTTTGGTTAATATAGATGGAGCCACATGCCTTAATCACGAAGTATACAGAAATACCATTCAATGATTGACAAGCAAACACTGAAGAATTTATCTGAACTATTACTTACAAGTATAGTTTTTATCTACATCAAATAACAAAAGTATGAGCAAAAGGTTTTCAACTCAGTTTGCCCACCCATACTAATGTTTTAAGATGTTATTTAATGTTGATTATTATACATGTTTTCGCGCGTTGTGACAGGTTTATTTAGATAAGACCTAAGTTGAAAGAAGTTACACAATCCCTGGTGTTGGTACAAAAATACATCAGTTATGTGTTGATTTTATTCTCAGTAATAGATAATGTTTACTTGTCTCGTTTCGTCTGTTGTTTTAAAATTCACGGGGTTCTGGCTATGTAATACAAAATCGCCTCGAACAATAGGGTCGGGTACGGCCCAATGGTCAACGTGAAGAATTGTGAACCCGAAAGTGTGTGGTTCGCACCTTGCTTCTCACTTTGGGGTCTTAGCTGCGTGATAAGAGTGACATTCAAATGTAGAAATGCTCGATTATAGCAGCCTAAGATTTGTCGATCTATCACTTCAAAAATATAGACGACTAGTAGAAACAGCCCTTGTACAGGTTTACGCAAAATTCAGAAACAAACTGAGCAACACATACACACACACATATATATATATAATAACAGAAGAAATGTTTTTAAATAGCGAGACAATGTAACATTGTCGAGAACAACATATCCTCATATCACAGAGAACAGTTTCTTTATATGGTACAATAACACTATGTAACACAAATTTTGTTCCTGGATTGTATGTGTTATTTCTTAATTGCTTATGTTGTAAAAGTACAGAAAATGGCCATTATTCCCTTCAAACTTTGCTTTTGTGACCTGGATAATGAAATTTAGAAATTAACCCATTTTCTATGTAAAAACGGACAAATTTGCACATTTTCATTTACATAAGGTCTGAATAAAACAACATATGAATCAAGATTTACATGTAGTTATACAAAAATAAACAAAAGTGTTTAGAAGTGAGTAGTTTTTCGAGATTTGCGACTGTAATGTAAATCACTTTCACTTATCAGCCCCTAAATGTAGTCTCCCATCATGTTTTCATTATACACTCCCAGGTCACAAAAGCAAAGTTTGAAGAAAAAAATAGGTCTTTTCCATTTACTTTAGGCATAAGCAATTGGGAAATAACAAGAAAAAGTAAAAATTATGTTACATAGTGTTATCAAATATTTATTTTAAACCTCTTGCTTCTCATAAAAAAACAACAACTACGAAGTATGTCTTTGATTTTTGTTTGTTTGTTGCTAAGCTACACAATGGGCTATATGGGTTGTGACCACTGTGGGTATTGAAACCCAGATTTTAACGTTATAAGCCTACTCACTTACCGTGGAGCCACTGAAATGAAAGTGTTATGAAAACAGTATATAAAACGAAATCATGTTACACTTGATAACAAAGACATTTATAACCAGGTTTTGGTAACTTTGCGCTCAAGCAAGTTAAATGTGATTCGTATATTATTATCAAATCAAACCTTTATACAGTACGTAACTGTGGTCAATAACGGGGTTTTAAACCTCTGAACCTAAGTATCTTTCATCCACACATGTTATTAACAATGTTGTTATTTTATATTTCCTCTTTCACTACAGCAATGGAATAAAAATACAATCTTAGCTTTTAAATACTCACTGTAAAAGCGAAAGAAAAGCGAAAATTGTTTTAAATACAAAACTACATGATGGGTTGTCTGCGTTTTATTTTATACATAACTCTCAGGCTAGCCGCAGCGCCACCGAGCGAGCGGGCATAAATTAGGAGACAGGGTCTTAATTTACATGAAAGGGCACACAATAAACTGAAGTATTTTAAGACTATGACAGATATCGCACTAAAATCATACTTCTTGTCACTATAAAATGATATCCCAAAGAAACCAGGAAAACGAAAATCTGGATATTTCTCATGTAGTTACATTGAAGTATCTATGACATGAATTTATATCTTAATCTATTTATGCGTCTATACATATAGATATATCATATATCTTACACTACTGTCTGTCTTCTTTACTGGATAATTCAATTTCCATGCACTTCTTTTAACGTTTTAAGTATTAGAAGTATATAGTTGAAGCCTTACAAAAAGTCAACACTAGAAATAGTGTTCTACTTGCTCTCCGGGGTCTTCAGATGGCGTTAAAACACAACGAGTTCTGAACATACGAAGTTCTTTGAAGGACTTTCATTACATGCTACCTGTGAACTTTAAACTTTTGCTTAGAAGTGCGGAACAACATGTTCAGAAAACATGTGCAATGAATCCATATACAGTAGTATTACGTTATTCAATGAGTCCAGATAGCGATATTACATCACTCAATAAGTAACAGATACAGTAGTACTATATTCCTCAATGAGTCCAGATAGCGATATTACATCACTCAATAAGTAACAGATACAGTAGTACTATATTCCTCAATGAGTCTAGACGCAGTACTGAAAATCACTCAATCAGTGTAGGCCTAGATACAGTAAGTACTACAACATCACTCAATCAGTCTAGATACAGTACTACAACATCACTCAATCAGTCTAGATACAGTACTACAACATCACTCAATTAGTCTAGATACAGTACTACAATATCACTCAATCAGTCTAGATACAGTACTACAACATCACTCAATCAGTCTAAATATAGTATTACAACATCACTCTATAAGTCTAAGTACAGTAGTACTGTATCACTCTATAAGTCTAAGTACAGTAGTACTGTATCACTCAATAAGTCTAGATACAGAAATACTATATCACTCAGTGAGTCTAGATACAGTAGTATGACATCATTCAATGAGTCTAGATACAGTAGTATGACATCATTCAATGAGTCTAGATACAGTAGTATGACATCACTCAATGAATCTAGACATAGTAGTATGACATCACTAAATGAATCTAGACACAGTACTACAACATCACTCAATGAATCTAGACATAGTAGTATGACATCACTAAATGAATCTAGACACAGTACTACAACATCACTCAATGAATCTAGACATCGCTCAATGAATCTAGTATCTGTACTACAACATCACATAGACATAGTAGTATGACATCGCTCAATGAATCTAGACACAGTATTACAACATCACTCAATGAATCTAGACACAGTACTACAACATCACTCAATGAATCTAGACATAGTAGTATGACATCGCTCAATGAATCTAGACACAGTACTACAACATCACTCGATGAATCTAGACATAGTAGTATGACATCACACAATGAATCTAGATACAGTACTACAACATCACGCAATGAATCTAGACACAGTATTACAACATCACTGGATCAAGGACAATGTCTCACTTCCATGATTATTGACTCTCGCTTTAAGACAAACTGACTTTCGACGTTACATTCCTATTCATAAATATGGATTTTTACAAAAATTTGGTACTTTGTTGTAAAACTTTGACGTTACTTTGATAAAGCCCAAGATACATACTTTGTGAAAAATCATAACTATAAGACCTGAATACGGTAATCAAATGATGGTGTGTTGGTGTTTTCTTACAGCAAAGCCACATCGAGCAACTGCCGAGTGTAATCAAATGAAGTAGACCATCTGAATTTCTATATATGTTTATAAATATTTAAGTAGTTTTTGTGTGTTTTTTCAACGATGTTTCAATTGTGTGAAATTATTCCATATGTTTTCTTTACATGAATTGAATCGTCATGTTTTGTTTTCAATTTTTTTTCCCCATATATATAAATGTCTTTTGTATTTTTCAATTATTTTTGAAAATTTTTAG
This sequence comes from Tachypleus tridentatus, assembly GCF_004210375.1. Taxonomy (NCBI): domain Eukaryota; kingdom Metazoa; phylum Arthropoda; class Merostomata; order Xiphosura; family Limulidae; genus Tachypleus; species Tachypleus tridentatus. The sequence goes on along the minus strand of NC_134831.1, from coordinate 33,195,310 downwards.
TCTTGTATTCGACTGAAAAATGTGTTTGACAATTGTTTTATTGAAACAGAACCATTTCTTTCTAATGAGACGCCAATTTTATGCAACAAAGTCCGAATCTTTTGCTACAACGTGTAATTTCTTATCTTGAAACACACAAGCTGTAATTACCAAATTACGTATCTAATTGGATTCTCACTTTGAAACAAGCAAACTTTCATGATGTCTTCAAAAAGTAATAAAAAATATATATAGACTATATAAAAAAAATTGGGCGAAACATTGTACGCATCCCTGGTATCAATGAGTCTATATACAGTAGTGCTACAACATAATTCGTTATCAGATCAGCGCATTAATACAAATGTACATAAGCCGATGTTCATTTTATGTTTATTTAAATTTTTCTTAATTGTTTACACATCATGCATAAAATTCTGAAAACAAAGAAAATTATTAGCATAATTTACGCTGTTCCTTAACATAGCTCTTGTTATGCACGGAACGAAGCCATCGATGTGAATGAATTTGTTTCTTTATTTTTAGAATAAACCAGAAACAATCATCAATAGCCGCGGCACCTGAAATTATTTTAGGCAGCATGAGAGTAATCTACGAGATTCTTTTTTTCTCTCTCTCTTTTTATTTAGCTTTATTTTAGAGCATCAGCAACACCAAGTGTGGAGTGCGAGTATATCAGATTCGATTTTATTACCCATCATAATCTCTACTACTCTACCCTCAAATCGAATTCTTTCTGGCAGGATTAGAGTAAATTAACATATAACACCTTGGCCGTGGTCAAATACATCAATGGAAGAAATTTGACCTCATGAGTCTAAAATTTAATTAGATATCAAATCAATCAAGAGGTGACAAAGCTATGAGCCAGAAATTTGTACTTGAAAAACTGCGAGTTGCGGCTAAAAGCGACATCTCCATGTTAAAGAAGCAACAAATAAAAGTGTAACTTATAAACCCAAACTAACAGTCATGTTTCATTCATGAATAACTTATAATCATAATGCCTATATCAATAAAACAAAATATGATAAAAACATCACGTACAATCAATGGACTGTAAAGTCAGTACAGTGACGACTACAAGCACACAGAGAAACATGCACATCAACATCTAGATGACTGTCCCCATATCGAACGCACTACATAACCTAATCTGTTATGCAATAGATTTCACCGCAGTTCTCTACACACATGGTAACTACACGATAAAATTATATCCATATGGTGTTACGATCAGGGAAACTTGCGTCAATTGTTGCACACGAGTAGTCACCACCAGAGGGAGTCTACGAAGAGCGGCATATGTGTTACAAAGAACCTCCAGGTAAGAGACTGCGCAAGATTTTATACCGATCTCTAGCACACGCTGTGGGTGGTCCATATGTAGAGAGAAAGAACTAGAGATGGTGAGAACATTTAATACTTTACGCTGCCTGAAAATTATATGTTTTTTTCAACAGATACAAAAACAACATTCAACTGAATAATGTTTTTAATTCTTGTATTGATGTTTATTTAATTACATATTTACTTAGGAATACAAAATAATAAATGTGATACTTACTTATCCCATTTACTATAATCAATCGCAACTCAAAACTCTCAAGCCTTAAAGGAAGTTATAAAGAGTTTTCAATCTGAAAAAGGTTGCACATACCCAAAGCAATGATATATAATATGAAACTAAAAATCGTGATAACACGTTCAAAACGTAACTGCCAAGTGTGTGGTCATCACTGCATGTAACACCTGTAAACTCACTTCGCACAGATCTAGATCAAATTATGCATTTTCAAAATAAAACACAGATTAATAACCATCGGTTCAATTCCATCCAGGATCTATTTTCAGTAAATAATGACAGTTCGTTTGTCCTTAGCACAAAGCTAAAGAAGGAACTATTTGTGCTGGGTATCGAAACCAGATTTTTTTGCGCTACAAGTCCACAGACTTATCGTTGAGTCACTGGTGAGCGAATAAAAATAAATTGGTTATTATTACGCAATACAACTGGTGTATTGAAAATTTTAAAGAATGAAACTGAAGACTATAAGTGTTCACAATAAGAAGACTCTTATCACCAGGAAATTTTAAGGCCAGTGCTTCGTAACAGTCCAATATTATGTTGAGTACCACAGAATAAAAACTCAGCATTTAAGCACTCATACACAAACATCATAATTTGCACTGTTTTATATCTACTATATATAAATATAATGCACGTTTAGGAAACAGAAAAAAATGCGAACTTTACTGTTACAGGTTGAAAACAACTAAAGGAGACTAGTTGTGTTTACTTAACTGAAGGAGAATTGCTATGTTTATTCAACTTACTTTACGCACAAAAACCATATTGCTGTCATTGGTAGATGTGCTTGTCTACTGTTCAAGAATTTAATCAATTGTTTCACACTTTCTGCTAGCGACCTTACAGATACGCTAGGCTAAACATAAGTGAAACAGTAATGTAAAAACGATATACCGGAGAATGGGCCCTATTTTCACTTACTCAACAACTTATTACATTATACATTTTCGAATAAAAATGTTTATAATTTAAACGTTTATTTCGTTCTGAATTTACTGATCCTTATGAAGTATAACATGGGACTTATTTCCACGTTAGCGTCAGGCTAATGGTGTATGACCAGGTGGTAAAGGCGTTTGACTCGTAATCTGAGTGTCGCGGGTTCGAATCCCCGTCACTCCAAACATGCTTGCCCTTTCAGCCGTGGGGGAGTTATAATATCATGGCCAACCCCACTATTCGTTGGTAAAAGATTTGCCCGGTGAGTGGTTATGACTAGCTGCCTTCCCTCTAGTCTTACATTGCTAAATTAAGAACGGCTAGCGCAGATAAGTCCTAGTGCAGCTTTGCGCGAAATTAAAACAACAAACAATCTGATGTTATAACATAAATTAGTGCTTGTCCATAACATAATACTTGCATAAAGATCAAACACGAGCATAAAATTACCATACTCGGAGAACTGAGCATATTTTCTACACTAATAATAATTTCATCTCAATAAATTATTTCGATTTTCGAACCTTCTTCACACTGAAATAACGTTTTAATGCCTAAATTACGGCAAAGCTTCACTGAGAAAAATAAATAAATAGTAACAAATTTAATAGACACACTGTTGGTTTGAACATTTGTTTTTATTTTCTGAGAAAGTTGCGAGTGACAGGCAACAACATCACGTTGACAGACACACAAAACATGATTTCAAACATAAAAGGAGTAGCGTCCAGCGAAAGACTATGGCATGTGAAACAAAAGTCAAATGGACCGTTGGTTACTTCTCAGACAGTAGGAAATGTTAGTTCAAGAAGAAAATCCCTGTAAAGAAAAGATAAAAGAAAACATTTTAAGGGGTGACTGATTCGCGTAGTTTGCGTAGGGGGACCAAAAACACAACTATCTACATTATTTTTAAAACTGCCTTTGTGTTACTAATGTAAAGGCAGAAGTAGAAAATTAGTACTTTTTGTGTAACGTGTTCATCTTTGATTTGGTTCACACATATAAACGATCTTTTATTGAAACAATTACACTTCCCGTCATTCGTAAAACGATTTGTACAAAAATTTATAAAAACATTATTTTCAAGCAGTGATATAAATGTTTTTTTACATGTATGCCTTTTTCTAGGGTGACAAAGCTATCCAAACCATTATACATGTTCACAATAAGAGGAGCATATGCTTTATAAAAGTTTTATTTCTCTTTCTTGTATTTTCATTTCAGGGTATGAGAGAAACAAATACACGAGAAATTTAAGTTTACCTGTATTCCATGAACATTACATAGAAGAGAAAATTTAAAATAAAACTTTACACACGTAAAAAAACAACACAAAAAAACAGTAAAGTACAAATCTCGCTACAAAAATCACATTACAGCTTTAAGCGAAATGGACACGAAACGATTGACAGAGAAATAGATTTTTTATGAAATTTTGCGTGCAAACCCTAAAAGCTTTAAGCTGCAGGTCCAAAAAGAAACGTTACCATGGCAACGTGAACATGCTTTTATAAGCTTGGAACATCTAATCCTAAAGAAATAACCAGACTGTTTGTTTCCTCTTGTGCTAGCCACTGAATGGACAGAGGTGATTTGGCTATTCTGCCTTGAAATATACTAGAAGAGCGCGTGTTGGTTTCTATGGAGACAGCATACACGAGGCTCAAATAAGGCGGAGAGGCTAAAGCTTGTAGTATATATACACTGTACAGTTTTCGTGCTTCTTTACACTGCAGATATAAAGAAGTGTAGAAAGACAGCGCCATACATGTCAACATTTAATAAATAACTGACAATAAAGTAATCAGAACTTACTATACTTTCTTCTAATATAAAGTTTATTTTAATCTGTAAAGAAAGCGAAGATGGATGAAGTGCTGGTCAAAACTTTTTAATTTTAAGCCGATCATGTATGTATGTATACGCCAGATGGCCACATTCTTCTCGCAACATTTTCTTCGCTACGTTTCAAATTTTCCAGACCCGCACACACGCGCGTAGGACACATTGATATTCCAACTTTTAATACTTGTGGCAAATATGTCGTTATGAACAATAACGAATGTTACAATCGACAATAAATGATATTCTATAGTGAGGTAATGTAAAATCGCCTCGAACAATAGGGTCGGGTACGGCCCAATGGTCAACGTGAAGAATTGTGAACCCGAGAGTGTGTGGTTCGCACCTTGCTTCTCACTTTGGGGTCTGAACTGCGTGATAAGAGTGACATTCAAATGTAGAAATGCTCGATTATAGCAGCCTAAGATTTGTCGATCTATCACTTCAAAAATATAGACGACTAGTAGAGACAGCCCTTGTACAGGTTTACGCAAAATTCAGAAACAAACTGAGCAACACATACACACACACATATATATATATAATAACAGAAGAAATGTTTTTAAATAGCGAGACAATGTAACATTGTCGAGAACAACATATCCTCATATCACAGAGAACAGTTTCTTTATATGGTACAATAACACTATGTAACACAAATTTTGTTCCTGGATTGTATGTGTTATTTCTTAATTGCTTATGTTGTAAAAGTACAGAAAATGGCCATTATTCCCTTCAAACTTTGCTTTTGTGACCTGGATAATGAAATTTAGAAATTAACCTATTTTTTATGTAAAAACGGGCAAATTTGTACATTTTCATTTACATAAGGTCTGAATAAAACAACATATGAATCAAGATTTACATGTATTTATACTAAAGTTATACAAAAATGAACAAAAATGTTTAGAAATGAGTAGTTTTTCGAGATTTGCGACTGTAAATCACTTTTACGTATCAGGCCCCAAATATAGTCTCCTATCATGTTTTCGTTATACGCCCCCCGTTTGAAGAGAAAAATAGGTGTTTTCCATTTACTTTAGACATAAGCAATTGGGAAATAACACTTTCTGCCCAAGAACAAGAAAAAGTAAAAATTTTGTTACATAGTGTAATGTAATGCTGTCCTTTTAATACACAATAAAAAACGTAATGGTCAGTCTTATATATCTGTTCCACATCAAAGAAATTACAATTGTTTTATACGGCTAGGTAAACAATGAGTGTCACAATTAGTCATTCATCAAAAATAAAAAAAGAAATCCAAAAGGAACAACAAGCTTATATAAACAATGTTATATAATTTCTAAACAACATGTAAGTGATACGGAGAAAATACTTTATATTAAGTAGTAATTTAATTATCAAAAATATAGTTAGACTAAATTCAGACAGCTAGTTTTTCGAACAGGTATGTTACACAGATTTTTCAAAATATTAACGTGAAAGACTGAATCACACACAAAGAGAAATCCAAGCGGAAATCTATTTCTACTAAAAGATAAGTACACTCATGTATAACATCGGTAAACATGCTCCTGATAGCACCATGTAGTGGAGCTTTTCATGTTGAGAAGGAAGCACGGAACCGAAGGATTTATCTCTGGGATATTGAGATAAACCGGAAACACACGTAGTTTCCAAAACCATGGTTGTATAAGAAAACCAGTAAGTCAGCAGTTCCAGCACGCATTTGAAAATGGAATAAAAACTGTACAGGTCACGAAAAGAATAAACACAAAATGGAAGCATTACTGATGCCATCCATGTTTAGAACATGGGTTTAGAACATATGCTGCATTTTCCTGGTAAGCCTAGTGGTCCATGTCAACAACCAATGAATCCGTTCACATTAGCATCAGTAACAACTAACCTGTACAACCTGACATCAATAGCAACTAAACTGTACAACCTGATATCAGTAACAACCGACCTGTTGAACTGACATCAGTAACAACTTACATGTTCATCTAATTTTAAAACATACCAGCTTTTTGTAACTTGTAGAAAAAACACCGACGTTACTTCTCAACATTTTTAAGTGAATCGTTCTAAGACGCTAGAAAACTGTCAACAGTCTAGTTTTCGAAACTTGAAATGCTTGGAGTTTGGAGCTTTGATACCATACATATCTTTGTTTTCGAAATTCCAGACAAACGAGGTTGGGAAATTGAGTAACTCAACAATTTGTTTTGTTACAAATTAAAATATAGTGAATCTTTAGTGTGATGTAATATGAAACGATTTAATCATTTTGAAACAGAAAGACACATGGTATCGAAGTACAACAGACGACCCAACGAAAATAACTGGACATTTTTATTATAACAGGACTTTAATCAATAATATTTTCATCGCCAGCTAGCTATTTAGTACTTTAATCTGACTTCAATATATTTATTTACCTAATAATCACAACTCAGTGCGGTAAATACGAAAACAAAAATTAACTTTCTATCAGACACAACACTGCTCTTTTTTTAAAAAAAACCTAACATACGAATAACCCTTTACATCATTTATACAACACTTTATTATCAACTAACAAAACGGACCTCTGTCAAATGGTGAGTGGGCATGCGGGAGCTTAAAAAAAAAATACAGAAAATACAATAATATCTTTTTCTTCTTATCTCTACCTGAAAGAGGAGCAAAGCTAATCGAGCAGACATTCTCCGAGGATGTTTTATATTTCAAATATTGTTTGGCTAGATCCTATAATTAACCTTAAAGTTGTCGGCACTTTCCAAGCTGTTCAACCTTATAAACCCAAAACAACTTAATGCAAGGTTATATGACATGTTAATTACATGCAGTTAACCTCACTCACTTCTGCAAGGTCTTTTATGTATTTTACATAAAAAATGGGAGGTTCCACCTTGTTGGTTAGTTCTTTACACCAAGTGCCATAACAGAAAAACGTAAAATAACTCGATAGGATGCAATACGTGATAGATGAAAAGATAAGGCCAAGCTGTCTACCAGACTTATAAGCTGTACGAGGATAAAAATTACCAATCTCAACTGTTAGACTTCTACAAAACTGGATGAGATAAAATTAGGATCGACTTGCCACGAATGTACGCTTTTTCGCTGTCAGGTATGTACGTATGCAAGTCCACTTCCAACATTTGCCAATTCACGAAGCGATCACGCGATGGTGGTCAGAGCATATACAGATGGTCGGTCATTTCTGATCAATAGTCATTCAATATGAGACAACCAATCCCAAACCTTGATTGTCGCTTCAATGAATGACACGTAATATATGTTTAAGTAGGTCAAACTTGCATCACGGATCCTGTACATACACTGAATTAAATCAATTTTAAACTGCAAAGAAGTCTCATGACTGCCGTCTTTACTTCAAATTCCCCATATGTAAGAACTATTTTCTGATTCTAAACGATAGCAAAGATGGAATGTGTCACGTGTGTGCTTACTAGCATTTCTAGCTGAAACAGTAAATTCAAAATGACCATTAATTTCGGCCCTTCAGTTTATGAAGAAATATAAGAATGCTTAATTTTACATGGTGCATTAACTTACCTGACGTTACATCCGTCCTAAGTGAATATATCTATCAAATAACATGAGTAATTATAATCTTTTATCTATATACCTTATGACAAAAGCTGAACTTAGCAAATAAGGAAAGTTACCTTATTTTTTTGGTTGGTTGGTTCGTTGTTAAGCATAAACCTACATGATGGGTGATCTGTGTTCTGCCCACCACGAAAACTTGCCGCTGGAGAGATAGTTTTGGTTTCACCGAAACTAAGTAATTAAGAAAATTAACCCCCTTTTATACTTTGCACAGTTAACACTACCGAAAATAAATATTAAATTGCTAATTGATAGTTGGTCTTGTTAACTAGAAGTCCGGGGTCAAATCCCGATTCTGGAATTACTTTTCGCTTATCGGATTTTTATAAACGTAAAATATATAACAGCTACTGTTTCGGTCATTTTTAAAGTTAATAACTAAATACGGTGACAAAATGAAATTTACCTTCTTTAAATGAACCCATCCGTTAACAGTCGCAGTTCTCAAGGGATGAAACTAAGTCGGGAGTTCAATTAAAAAGAAAAAGTCCGATAACTCGAATAAATGCAAATACACTCGCGCGCAGGAACTAAACGCTATGAAATAAACCGCGTTTGTGCTTACACTACATAGAAATAAAAAAAACGTCCCATTGAGTACATATGAAGGCAAACCCTACCCAACAAGACTTAGCTATAAAAATAGTTTGACTCTAGGCCCCTTGCCTTCATATCTCTTAACGCTCGAGATAGCGTGCTTCAAATACATATGCACTCTTCTCATTTATCCACCTAACTGAATGGCTTTCCAGACAGACCCAATTAATCTGTGGCCTCTGGGCGTCTTGTGGGGGTAGGGTATTCTTCACGAATAAAAAAAAAACTAGCGCTCTAACCACAACCGTGGTTCTTTCTCGTAAGACGATATATTTGTGTGTGTGCCCGTTTCTTTACTTTAAGTGCGACTTAAGTCTACACTAGCGGATCCATCTTCAAGAAGAAAAAAAAAGACAACGTGACGTCACACTAAATACAAGCGCGTGATGACACTAATCAATTATTGCCCTATGTGACCTACATCAAAGACATTTACCACCCTCCCTTGCATAAAAGAAATTTACTAATGCCACGTTCCTTTACATATATATTGACGGTGACCAAGGGAAATGCAGAAATTTTTAATTAAACATTATATCTACATATTAATAACAATGTATGTCGTTCTTTTCTTTTCTATTTGAAAAAAAAAAACGTTTTCCAATATTTTTAATGATAAAATAGTAAGTTTTCTTCTTTATATGTATAAATGCAAGCAAACAAACGTTTTGTTAAATGTTACCCCACAGTTTCACCTAACGACAATAAGAAGTACTTAATTAATGTCTATTATCGTTTGCTTATGTAGCTAGAAAATGTACAAGGAACGGTTCTCTAAACGTTCTTACTTAAATATGAATCTTAAATAGAATTTTTCAACAAGTCTGTTCATGTAATAAAGAAATGTGAACAGAATCGTTCTCTATATTTTCTTATATAACAACAAATTTGACACCGATTTTCTCAGTGTAAGAAGCGGTTCTCTATAAATCTTATGTTGAAACGAACCTTAAAGAGAATTTTTCAATAAGTCTGTTTATATAACTAGGAAATGTGTAAGGAGCGGTTCTTTACACGTCCTAACGCAACAAAAAAACTTGAGATAGAATTCCAAAACAAGTAATGTATAGAAGGGTTCTCTATTTTTGCTCTTGTAACTAGGACTCATAAGTGGAATTTCAAAAAAGGTTCTGTGTGGTGTTTTATATTTGTTAGTGCAACTAGTACCTCTGGAGGGAATATCCTTCATAACATCTTCATGAAACTACGACTTGTATGTAAACTGGTTATTTATATATTTTTAAATTGAGAGAACTTTTATGACTAAACATTATTCCTAATAATATAATTATAAAGTATATTTACGAAAAATTTTATAAGTATTAGGAAATACAAAATCTTCCGGCCACAGCAAAAATAAGAACAATTTATAGTTTACCTTTTAATATATATATATGCATATATTATAAAATTGATGTCTCGGTTCTCTACAGTCTGCGCTGTGAATATTTGCTCACATGCTCACTACGAAACTACCTCCATCTCGTGGTCATTTTATGTATAAATCTCAAATTTCATAACACACAAGCATTAAAGCAAGTCTGCTGGATTTTTCAAATCCTGTAATAGTAACTTCTTTATCGCGTTATCTATGATTCCGTTATGGACCATACTTTAGAATAAAAATCCAGTGTATAGCTTGGGTTACAACAAAATTTCATAGGGTCACAGAAAAGTCTTGATGAACTTTTCAGTGATAACAGTTTTTTTATTACTTTTTCATTCTTATATTCATTCTATAAATAATAGAAAACATGGTGTAAAAATTAACGAATTGTTCTGTATAAGTCTGAGAGTCGATATAAAATGTTTGATAGTGCAACTTCTGAATTACAAACTTTCAATTCAAAGTAAATTAACTTATTGATAATTTGTTTCTGAATTTCGTGCAAAGTTGTAATAGGGTTATCTTTGCTTAACTGCCCCTATTTTAGAGCTGATAGATTGTGGTTTTGTAACTGATAAACTGTTATCATCAACAACTCTTGGGCTATTCATGTTTAATCGAATCTCTCTCTTTAAGTTCACCTACAGTTCCAAAGTGCGGAGAGGGTTTTGGCGGTAACAGGTCGCAAACCATGTATCCTTGGAAGTAGAGTCCGGACACACTAGACCACGATAAACTTGTGTTATCTTAAATGTGCACATTTTTCATCTACACAAAATAATAATCTATCTCTAAATTTAATCATTAGTAGGCTAAAAGTGGGCACAGTCACATCAACAAAGACGAAATAAAATAATCATTATTAATATCTCTGTTATATTCTTCGTCAAAGAATAAGAGATGTAAGATTTCAAAATGTTTGATATTTGGTTATAATACCACGAAATAAACATTCCAGGCCCTTGTTGCTCCTGAATGCAGAACAATGAAACTTAAGTTGTTTTAATACTTGTACGTATTACAATTAACTTACGAGAATTGTTTGCTTTTAAATTTGCTTTTAAACGAGGGCTATCTGCGCAAGCCGTCCCTATTTTAGCAGTGTAAGACTAGAGGAAAGGCAGCTAGTCATCACCACCCATGCCAACTTTTGGGCTACTCTTTTACCAACGAATAGTGGGATTGACCGTAACATTATAACGCCCCACCCCCGACTGAAAGGGAAAGCATGTTTGATGTGACGGGGATTCGAACCCGCGACCCTCAGATTACAAGTCGAACGCTTTAACCCACCTGGCCATGCCGGGCCAACTTCCAAGGAAAGAAAGGTACGAGTAGTTTATGGTTCACAACCAGCCATCTACGTTTGTTTGTTTGCTGAAGTTTAAGCAAAGTTAATCGAGGGCTATTTGCGCTAGTCGTCCCTAATTATGATGTAACAGAGAAGAAGAAACACAATTAGTCAACAACACACACCGCCAACTCTTTGTCATGAAATAATGGAATCATTCGTCACATTATATCGTCCCCATGGATGAATAAGCGAGCTTTTCGGTGATGCGATTCGAACTCACAGACTGAATGTAAAACTTATTAAGCCATTAAAACATGTAATTTCAGACAACGTTTATAGCATAACACATCAGCCCACCCCAGTGGTTCAGCTGTAAGTCGGGCTATCTGCTGTGTCCACCGAGGGGGAATCGACCCCCTGATTTTAGCGATGTAAATAATCTGAAGACTCACCGATGTCCTACTAGGGAACTATTAAAAGAGAGAACTAAAAATCGACTTCAAAATACTATCCAGCAAATATGATAAAAGTAGGAAGTTCAATAAATATGTATGTAAATGACGAGAATAACCCATTTCATCTCCTGGAGCTACTGACAAATACAAGTGATTGGGAAAAGTTTACCGATAACTTTACCAAATACACTGTTCTTATAAAAAAAATAACCTATTATTTAATATTTTAATGTTATACTTAAAGACAAGAGCAAATAAAATTCACGGAACAACTTTCCTACGTGCTAATCCAATCGCTTCTCCGAAGACAATAATAAATAAGGGTAAAGATGAGAAACACACTCGAGGCAAGATACCTATATATATGTAAAAACGACTCGTTTGGGTTGAGAAAATTTTTTACGTAGAGGGGCGAACAACGTTTCGACCTTCTTCGGTCATCGTCAGGTTCACAAAGAAAGGTACCTGCTTCAATCCCACATCATATCCTTAATAATGGTCTATGTAACAGGCGCAAGCATAATGTATGAACTGCTACTTAACTGCATCGAGGTAGCTCCTTAGAACTAACTGGAACCTGTTCATTTACAAGCCAAGCTAGATGTGTATGTTGTGTGTGTGTGTGTGTGTGTGCGCGCGCGAGAAAAACCGCTGAAAGAAACCTTAAGTATGGACATAGTCTCGCGGCTAGCAATGGGAGGGTTGCTCTTCGACTTTCTCTAACCGATAAAAAAGGTTAATAGCAGGTTACAGAATAGATGATTTGCCCCTCTATGACCTACCCCTGCCTTCTAGTTCGCATTCTTCACGTCTTGTCCATTTAGTGATGGATCCCTCTTCCAATCACTACCACACTTATTTCCATTTGATTTATATGCAAAAAGGACTCCTTTTTCGTTCCCTAAATTACAGCTCTTTTCTAGAAAACACTCGAAACTATTATAAGTAAATAACAACTCCAAAAAAAAAAATAGGGAGTTAGGAAGTTTTAATCTAAATCATCTGGTGACTGACTTAACCTAAATACTAATGTATGTACACAAATGATACGTCATCTGTCAACTCTTGGCCTTCCTCCTATTAACAGAAACACCCAACTGTACAAGCTGGGCGAGTTTCCATTTACCCTTATATGTCACACATACTGTATGCCAAGTTTGTTACGCCATAAATCACCAACACAAAGAAATCGATGACATGGTACAACTATATGGTCTTAAAGCATGTATGGGATGTCCTCAATGACCAGTCTCGTTCAGAAGTCCTCACAATGCGAGAGTTGAAGTTGGGCTATGAACAAGGTCTCTTACGTTACCTGTAACACATCTGAACTCTAACATTGGTGAAGGTGAGATACTACGTAAATATTTATATAAATATATATATAGTTATAACAACAACAACTTTCTTTTGCTTTGGAGTTGCTCGAAAAGCGGCTTTTTAAAGACATTTCGGGATTAGAAAAACAAAAGCCTTCGTGAATGTCACAGATGCCTTTCAGTGAAACCGTATAAAATCTAATTGTGATCTCTAATCGCCTCATGTCCGGTGACCTCTGGGTATGCAATGGTGAATTGGACATAATGACTGTCTAAGAATAATTGTCTTATAATCAAAGAAAATTTAACTTTGGACATACTGAACAAATGAGCACATGGACAGGTACATAAATAAGAAAGAGAAACAAAATCAGACACGAGAACACTTTTGTAACATGAAATAAAAACAGACCTTGTACACAAACCATCACTTCTCTAGACAAATACATCACATAACGATAAATATAAAATGTGTATATTCCAGAATTTTTCCCGGTGTTAGTGTATTGCTTATCGTTTACCCTGAAATATCTGCACGGATAAGCAAAATCGAGAAAAAAAAATCTACGAAAAAGCAACTAAAAAATAAAAAAAGAACGAAAACGAGCTCTGTAAGAGTAAGGAGACAAAAATAATAAAGTGTAGGGCGTAACTTTTGTTCATTTGCTTGTTAAGCACAAAGCTACACAATGGAGCTCTCTGTGCTGTGCCCACAACATGTATCGAAACTCGGTTCTTAGCATTCTAAGCATTCAGACTTACCGCTTAGTCACTGGGGGCATAGAAGAGAGAAACAGAGAAATAACTGTTGTAAAAAAGAAGAACCCTTGTAACAACAAAAAAATAATAATAATAGAATATAGAGAGTAGTATAATCGAAGTTCTCTTTCAATAGATCCTACCAATTATGGCACAGAAATAAGTTGAAACTAAATATTTAATTCTAACTAATCGTGATGTTACAAAAGAAAAACCACTTATTATCAACTAATAAAGATGATTTAGTATGTTAGGTCATTTTTCTGTATAAACATTTTGTATGGTATCACATAGAATACACTGTACCAAAGCTAACGTCGTGAGACTACAAAATATAATATACAGGAAAACGGTAACTATGTGTGTCTGTTTCTTCGTTCTTCATCACCGTCGTATTTTCTAAGAAAAGTTCGCTGCAGTTGTATAGCCAATTTTGACATGAAAGTAACAATATACTTTTCTCCCCTTCATTTTATTTTTGATGCTGGATAAAATGTTGCATTAGTTTACAATGAACCTGCAATAAGCAAAACCCACAGTCACAGCCGGAGACAAAACCTCACAATATGATTAAAATTATCTCAACACAAAAGGAGGCACTGCCGCTATCAAATGTCGGTTTCTTAGCCAACTAGCCTTGTTTTCAACAAATTATACTCAGCGACACCGAAGTTTCAAGACCATACCATATGTACGTGTGTGTGCGTACAAGAAAAGAAAGAAAGAAATGATCGTATATTATTTCGCTAAGAAACCGTTTTGTTTGTATTTGTTTTAAATCCACTTCTGTTTTGTAACCTAAGGGGGAGGGCCCCTAAAAGAAACTTTTAATCAAGTTTAGAAAATACACAACTTTATAATTAGAAATGGACCCCTCTGAATTCTAGAGTGTGAATATATTTTATTTGTAGCAAGCACAAAGCTACACAATGGGCTATCTGTGCCATGCCCACCACGGGTATCGAAACCATATTCCTAGTGGTATGAGTCCGCAGACATACCGCTGTGCCACTGGGAGGTGTGGGAGGAGGGGTGAATGTACAAGGTTTCTGTTTATTTCGGATGATGCGCTTGTTTTCGGTTCTATGATAATATACAATTCAAGGACAACAAGGGTCCTGTTGGTCCATTTAAACCATCCCATCCACTATCCTAAACTTTGAAATAAAATAACTAAAAACCAGCCCTAATAATTCAAATATCCATTACTTCTTCCCTTAAACTCTCTTATATTAACTGCATCTACAGCCAGCAACACCTAAACCTTCAATATTGTCAGTAAATGTAAATAACGTAATTTAGTAACCATTCCATCACCTATGTCATTGATGTTTAACAAAAAAGAACACTAACCCTGAGTTACCCTATTTATGGCATTAATCCAGTTTGACTGAACTCCATTTAAAACAATCCTCCTTCTATCCAGCCGGTTTTCTATCCAATTTAGATTCCACATCTAAAAAGATAACTTTTTCAACTGTTATGGTTACTCTTCAAAACAGAAAAAATGCTCTAGAAAAAAACTTTTCCCTCTGTAAAAAATAAAACTACCTCACATGGGAGTTCTTTTTCAGTAAGAAAAAGTAACTGCCATGTTCGGCAAAATAAATTGTGATATGTTTAGGTGAAAAACACACATGCCTCTCTTAGTTGCTAAAATCCAGTAAAAAATAAACTGTCATGTTCAGCATAAAACTGTGGTTTGTTCCGGTAAAAATAAAACTTTCCTACTTAGTGGTTGATATACAATAAAAAATTAACTGTTTATGTTCAGCAAAAAAGAAATACAAGTGGATGGAAATAAAACAAAACTGGTGCCATAAAACGAAACTCTTTTAAACACTCATAATATCCCCTGGTAAGACTGCGGTAAGTCTTCGGACTAACAACACCGAAATCAGGGATTCGATTCCCCTTGCCGAACACAGTAAATAGCTCAATGTGACTTTGCTCTACGAAAATACCCACAACCTTATACAATTACTCTATGTTCGATATATATCGTGTATGTATATTCACGTGCACAAATTACTGTTTGTGCATGGCTTTCGAATGTTTAATGAAACCCGACATTATTATGATAATAGCACATAGCAGAGTATGGTAAAAATTCATGTTAAAAAATGTAAAGGTGTTACCATACAAGCATTATCAAAATGACGTAATTACGAACAAGCATTAACTTGTTCAACTATGTGAAATAAAATAAGTGAAAATTCAATGCATTATAAACAAACGACATTCCTCAGCTATCAGTAAGAACCATACGAATAAAAAGTGTATATACAAATTTAGTTTTAATTTCTACAGACTTTAAGCAGTATTTTACGGAGCCAGACATGTTTATTAGTTACGGAATTATGCAGTTGGCGGGATCGGATCCTATCACCGAACATGTTCATATTTTCACCTGTGGGGACGCTATAATGTTACGATCACTCCAGCTATTAGTTGGTAAAGAACAACCCAAGAGAAGACGGATGGTAGTGTCGACTGACTGCATTTCTTCTACTCCACCATTTCAAAATTATAAACAGCTAACGCAGACGTCTGTCGAGTAGATTTGCGTGAAATTCAACAAAGAATCTTTATTTTCATGTAGTGTATATATATATAAAGAAGATACTAATAATATCTTCAGAATTACGTAAGCAATAAACATTGTTATTGGAGCCAGCTACTAAAAAGACCACACGAATAAAAATTGTGTAGGTTTTGATCTTTTCTTTTTGGTGGATCCAACAAAAACGAGACGAATGAAATGCGTACGCATGTAGATTCGTTTTAGTAGAGTTAACGGAAAAATATCTACCCAATATTTAGGGAAAAACAATTCTGAAATTCAGAGGTAAGAGGTCAAGTTACGTTCAAAAGATTTGTGTGTGTGCGTGCGTAATTCAGAATTTCCATCATATATCGTGAAGATAATACTGTAGAACTTTGAAAGACTACTTAACCAATCCCAACATTTGTTTGTGTGTGTATTGAAAGAGTTGAATTCCCCAAATTCGACTATTAGTCCGATGTCCAAAGAAAGTCTGTATTCTTTTTTGTAGCTTAAAATTCAAATTATAATCTAACATATGGATGTACAACTTAGAAATAATTATACAATTTAAACTAAAAACTTTAAGACAAGTTCACCTAAGTAGGGTTAGAAAAAAGTAAAAAACGTCCAGAGAAAATCAAATATGACTACTGCGTGAAATCATATGCAAGCCAGCAGACTGTGACGTTCGAATATTTTATCAAGTATACATAGCTCCTCCTGCCTACAATAGAACCATTATCAATTCCACCACTTACTTCTAACTGTTTATTAAATCCATATAATGAATGGCTATTGCCAGGAAAATAGTAATAACATATAGGCACGTACGTATACTTATATATAAGAAACGTAAGTGGTTGCTTAGCAACTTTAACAAAGACAATCTGAGTTTTAATAACCTTTACCATCTGTCGTATTCTGCGAAACTGAAAAAAAAGGCAAATATGTATTAATTTTTATCAGGCACATACGTATAAAAATCTAAGTATCCTTTTTAATACTGCCCTCGATAGCTCAGCGGTAAACTCGAAAACTCCTAATACATAAAATCGGGGTTCGATCCCTGTGGTTGGCACAACACAGAAACCTATAGTAAAGTTATGTGAATGAATGAGACACAAAACTTTTCACATCTAAGATCAATGTTTAATGAAGTAACTGTATAAAAGGATACTTCGATGTTGTTTTTAAAGCGAAAAGCTATTCAATGTGGCTATTTGTAATTAGTTCCTTGGTAAGCAATACATATACGGACTTACAATGCTTAAATCCTCGCTGTTCACAGGCTACAGATAGCCAGTTATGTAGCTTTGCACTAAAAAGAAACAATAAATCTGAGCTTTATCCAACGAGGGGATCGAACCTCAGAGTTTAGTGCTAAAAGTCCAGGAATCTACCGCTGACCCAGCGGGAAAAATACGTAAAAAAAAAACCAGATTTTTTAAAAGTACTAAACATTTTAATTTACTTTCATCAAAGTTCGATTATGTTACTTTAGTACCTTAGAAATACTCTTTAACAATCACAGAAATTTATTCATTTATTGGCCCGGCTCGTAATCTGAGTGTCTCGGGTTCGAATCCCCGTCACACCAAATATGCTCTCCGTTTCAGCCATGGGAGTGTTATAATGTAACGGTCAATCCCACTATTCGTTGGTAAAAAGAGTTGGCGGTGGTGGTGATGACTAGCTGCCTTCCCTCTAGTCTTACACTCCTAAATTAGAGGCAGCTAGCGCAGACAGCCCTTGTGTAGCTTTGCACAAACTCAAAAACAAACGAATAAACAAGACCTTGTTATTGGCATGAAAACAGTTTCCTCGGCTTAATTACTTTTCGTCATGTCGCATAAGATCAGAAAAAAAAAATGTCACAAAAATTTGTAAGATAACAACAGAAAAAGTCTATCGTGATTATATCAACATCAAGTACATTCACCACAACGACTCTACTTGGTTCTTTTATAGTGAAACTGAGAAGGTGTATTATTACTTCCAGGCGTGGAGCTACGGGATCATCAGACGTACATAACAGTGACTTTTTGGAAAAGTACTGTCATGTCGTTTACAACTCGGACTAACCATCTTGGAAAAAAAAAAGAAAAAAGGCACCTGTGGTGTGAGTACTGTCAGTTGTAGACTTGCAAGCACTCATACATATTTCATTAGACTGGTGTTCCTACTTACGAAGTAATGTTCGTTACAAAGAGCAGTTGCCTGATGAATATGCCACAAAATGTACACAAGTGATAACCTCCCCCTATACGCCAGGAGAATACATCTTATTTCTTGCCTATGGTTATAGGTAACGGTGGCCTTCTATTTTGAAATCTTAAACCATTGAACCATGTGGAAATCACTTTGGGTAAGAAATTTATGTCAATAGCTTCTATCACGCGGAGGGTTTGATCGTGGCTTACTTACAATTGTCATTCTATGCTTAAAAAACTAAAAACCAGGTATTACTTATGCAGTTTCAATACCTTTGTATTTTGAACTCTACAGAAATTTAATAATGTGTAGACAAGTACTGCTTTTTGTTTGTTTGTTTGTTTTATTTCGCGCAAAGATTCAAGAGAGTTATCTGCGCTAGCCGTCCCTAATTTAGTGGTGTAAGTCTAGAAAGAAAGCAGTTGGTCATCACCACCTACCGCCAACTGTTGGGCTATTCCTTTACCAACGAATAGTAAATTGACTGTAACGTCATAACACCCCCACGGCTGAAAGGGAGAGTATGTTTGGTGTGACGGGGATTTTAACCCGCGACACTCAGATTACGAGTCCAGTGCTCTAACCAGTTGACCATGCCGGACTTTGTAGACGAGTAAAAGCGCGCCCATTGGGTTACTGTAAGAGGTCTACGCTGAACCTGACCCTACTTAGTCCAAAACATGGTCCGAATCTCCTACGAACTGAAGGCGCGCCCAGTGACAGCCTTATGAACTACTTTCTGAAATCATATCACATATCGTATATAATATTTCTGAAATTCATTTAATCAAATATTACGAGGATATTACTCTTATCATGCGAGATTTAAACCACAGCTTCTTACAGATGTCAAATAGCCTACGTGAAATTTTCAAAGGATAGAATAAACGGGTTCTTGAGAAACTGAAACAAGCATACCATTGTACAGGTGACAGTTGGAGGCTTGATCTGGAATGTGCACGTTTATTTCCCTAAAACTCACCGCACTCTTGCATTTATTCCTATCGTGGAAAATAGTTGCACATTCTATGTACTAAATATACCGGATGGAATAGCCCCAAATAAATTGTTACTCACGACCTTAAAAATATACATTTCACGTTGAGCTAATATTATTTCAAAACATTCAGTTGGTTACGACTGATCTCATCCAATCAGAAGAAATCTTGCTCGCTCATTCGTTAATTCTTCCACATGATATGTAATGTAATTCCAATAAAATAATAATAATGGAATAAATAATTAGAGTTATAACAAAAATGAATAATACTGAATTATTAATCTTTACTCCTAAAAATATTATTTGTAAATCGCATAAATAAGATTAATAATAATTAAAATACATTTACTATAATGCACTTAGCATCTAACACTCGTTGTCTACGAAACTAACGATATAAATAGCGCCTAGACCACTGTTGACTTAATCTTATCTCACTAGCCCTGATGAGATCTAGTATTGATGAAAGGGCTCGACGGCAATGAATATAGGAAATGTAGTGTGGTTGGCATGGTATAACACTGTTCTCTGGTTTCAACTTCTCAAGAAATATACAATCTGTGGAAAAACATCTGCCTTTGTCGGCAAACTAACTTTTATCTTGAGTAAATATGATTATCACACTTCAAAATTTCATAACAAAAGGCGATAAGAACACGCCTCATGTTACATTTTAAATCGAATAACTTAATTTACTAGTCAGTAAATTTCAGTGCCTTTCAATGTGTAATTAACTGCTTTTAATGTTAATAAAATTCATTAGAGAAGCGTCAAAGTTCAAAATGGCGCCAAAAAAAAAAGAAAAAGAAGAGAGTCAAACTGACGTTTGAAGAGCAGGTTGATTTCAGGCCAGATGTTTTGAATTATTTTTTTTCTGGGAATAAATTGGAATTGTTTTTGATTATAACACTTTTTTCGTTGTTTAATTGCATTTTGTGTTAAATGATGAAATTCTACGGTGTTTTTAACTCAAAAGACTAAATTTCGCTTCATGGTTTTCAAGTGAATTTTGAAAAAAAATCGAACAGAAGTTCGGAGCGGGGTATCAGTTTCTTCTTCCTATGTCAAACAAAGCTTTATTCAAAATTATTTTATCAGGAGAAAGCTATACCATGAGCTGTCTGCACTGTGTTTACAGCAAGACATCGAATCTCAAAATTAACTGCTGATCCACTGGTTGGGGTTGGGGAGAGGGGCAAAAATTTGACCATTTACAAACGAGACAATCGAAAATATGAACCCATAATTCGAAAATGGCCCTAGTTAACACTCAAGATAAATATAAATCGATAAAAATATAAAATCAATACATTAAATTTAAAAATGCTTGCTGAATAACGAGTGTATAAAGTTGCAACAAAACTAAACAATATAGCATATGTATCTGGATTATTTTTCAACAGCAGTACTGGTCTCGCAGCTTCTAACTTTAAGTAATTATACCAAGATAAGTTATTTAAAAATACATATAGAAAGCATTTCATTATTTTCATTTATGTTCGCATGTAATCGGACAAAATGTTTTGAGTTTTCGAAAGGGGCTTTTTTTTTATGCACAGAGCGTTCGTCAGGCGATGCTACCAATTCAGGGAGTGCATATGTAATTAACTGCTGCTAGTTGAGTCTGAAAATATCACTACAGTGCGTGTGCTACATACAGTATGCCTCCGCCCCCTTACTGGGCCTCATTTAAATAACGACTTAATACTAGAATACACATCTCTGGTTCGTTTATCAACCTTGACTAAAGCATGTACAACATACTGGAAACCCCATTACTACTGCATTTCATTTATTATTCCAATAGGTTGCATACAACAAGCTCTATATAAAAGTACGTGCCAAATACCTGTGTGATAATTGAGCGGTTCGTTACGTATTCATACAGACTTACAGCCTCTCTCCATATATTAAGTGTATTCTATACAAAATAGCACCAATCCTTTAATGCCGAAACCGCTGTAGCCCATTCTACATCTGAGGGACATGTGGTAGTTCCCCTGGAAGGCTCTTTAGAACAAATACTTTTATAAAAGCGAAAGTATCTACAACTTAAAGGTAGATGGAGAAAAGGAAAACTTTAATTCATACAAACTGAAGCCAGTAATTAAAACATTGTTACTGCAAGATTGATAGCGATACGATTATAGACAAGTACAAATGGCTTTACCGATACACCCTAATTCCACCTGTATTCCTCTAGACTTTGGTAAGTCCTGTACAAAAGAAGCCGAGATTAAGATGCTATCACCAAAAACAAGAAAATAGAGAACGTGAGCCCACGCCTTCGCTGAAATAAGCTGGCCAATAAGTATTTTGTGGAAAACACAAAATAATGGTTTGTGACTAGCTAATTGATGTGCCCTCCTCTTTCTCTACCAGGGGTTTTAAAAAACTGAAAATAAAAAGGTTACGTTGTGCTACACTGAAATCCAAGAGTTAATCTTATAATAACAGGGAATGCACATATTTTTGGTGCGAATAAACAGCCCAGTATACATGCTATACTTAGGCTATCAAAATTTAATTACATCTATTTCGAAACATTTCCTTTTAAATTTTAACTAACCTTAAAATTACCATGTGTTAGATGGAATCTTTCAACAAGAGAAAATACAATAGGCTGGTTTCTTATCTAAAACTTTACACGAATTGAAGGTGGTTCAGTCTCTTGCTTCGAAAACTCAACGAAACTTTCATACGTTTAGTTGTTGATAAAAAGTCTTTTCAAAGCAGGGTTACACAACAGCCATTCTATTTTGACCTTTATCTGCATATAGTATAATGTTGTTCAACATGTCCATAACATCTGAGATACTTTGTGCGCCTAGTACAAACAACGACTTTTTTCACCTATTTCCAATGGGTTTGGCGCAGATAGCCTAGTTGCTTTGCGCCATAAAACACCAAACCAACCAACTTATGGGTTTGGTTAAAGTCAGATCAATTACGTTTGAGTCTGAATCCCTGAAGGATCCAAAATTAAAAAAAAAAAAAGTTGTTATAATTATGAGAACAAATTTCTTATCTTCTTCTGATCAGATTCTTACATTTCTGGATGGCATCTGATCAATGTAACTACAAAAAGAACTCCGCTGTGAGTAAATCCATAAAATATATTCCAATCCTGCAAAAGTGGGTCCTCCAGACAGTATTGCAAGACCAATTGGTGCTTTTGTTGTTTTCTTGAAATTACAAAGCTTGAGATAAAGCTGCTTTACATTATATATGTAGTGAATCTGAATTTGTTTTGCAAACAAAAATAACATAATGTGGGGTCTGATGATACCGCCTTATACAAAGAATATCTGATGTTGTATGAGGAGATATATACTAATTAACTTCAGAAAACTTAGTATTATGTGCCAGTATGAAAATATTTGGAGCTTGTCAACAGTTGCCTTAGTCTTACAACATTTGTTGATAGCTTTGGAAGATTACCACAATGTTGTCTAAAGTTGTAAATAAACTGATGAATAGTCTGGTAAATGACAATGAAGGATTATCACATTTTATCAGAACAATATGATATGTTATTCCAGTTGCGTGTCACCACAGATGAGAGCCATAATGCCACAGAAGAACCATATATATATATATATAACAGATTCACGAATTCCTATCTATTCAATAGTGCAATGCCGTTATCAGTAAATTTATGGATAGGTGAATAAGTCAAATTATTTTTCCAAATAAAAAAATCTTTGCATAACAAAAAAAATAGCCTAAGGCATACCAGTTTCAAGAAAACTATATATAAATAACGCCAAGTAAAGGATATAAAATAAACTCATACTTCTAAGTGAAACCAGTGTTCACGCTATCCCCTCCTCCACATATCCCATACAGTGATGTCGTCCAACTGTGCACCTTCCTTTTGCAGAACGCGTGTAGATTCTCTGAATCTTAAAAAGATGTACAGACTAAAATTAACCTTATACTACTTTGCAATATCTCACTACAATGGAATTTGAAGTAATGAGCAACAGCACATAATCACGACCATTAAACTGAATTCGAATGATGATGAAAGAAGCTGTTCTATGAGCAATACAGAACCTAGAAAGTTGTTTATATAAAGTTCCACTAACCCCACATATAGCGTACATACAGAAAAATATACGGCAAATGATAACAGAGTTTTACAGCACTGGTGCTACCTAACAGCATCATTATTATATTATATACTTAATACAGCTAGCAAATGTCATATATTTTTTAAAGGTGAATTTTCAACAAATTTAATAATTGCCTTAGAAACTGTACTTTGGTTAGGTATAATTCCTGTGTAGTTGCCATATTTTTAAACACTTTAGTTTTTGAGTAAAAAATGAAACAAAATATGCGGGTCCTCGAACTCAAGTTCCTCTCGGTCGTTCGGCTGTTTCCGTGACGTTTTACAACTATGACGTAATAGTTGCCAAACACGCTTCGTTGCGCGCCGACCATTTTGTTCCTTTCAGTGCTGGTGTTTTATGTAAATCTATCGGTGCTTTTTTCGGATTACATACTTTGTGAAACTATTTTTTGTCTTGATATTGCCACTTTATAGTTGTTTTATGATAACATAATTTATTGCGTTGTTTATGGTTGTAAAAACGGTTCGGCATCGGGCAAAACCTTCTTTTCGTTTTTGTGCAAGGAGAATGAACCGGCAAGGTGGCGATAGTGGGTGCGGATGGTCAATAGAAGAACTGGACTCCTTCACACCAGCACCTTGCTAGTACAGCGGTATATCTCCGGATTTACAACGCTAAAATCAGGGGTTCGATTCCCATCGGTGGGCTCAGTAGATAGCCTTTGCTATAAGAAAAACACAAACCTTCACACCATGCAAAGCTTTGTCAAGATCACTTTGAATGCTCATGTTTTGTGTCGGATCCCACAGTTGTGGATTCCGTGGGTTTCAAGCCAGGCAAGTTGAGACTGAAAGAAACCATCGGCAGTAGACAGGATCGTCCCCACCATTTTTCCTCGTGTAGAGCTGAGGACTGATCTCAGTCTGCTGCGTACAGGTTCCACCCCTCTGAAGCCATCCCTTGCCATCACGAAAAGAATAAACTTAAAGGTATGTGTGCAGTATAAAGCGATAAACAATAACTAGTATAATATAATAATTTAAAAAGTACAAGTTTTTGAAGAATGTAACGAGACATACACATTTTACATTCATGAGCGTGTTTTGCATTTGTGGCACCTGAAAGTAAGTGAAACCTTGACTTCCTAGTCTAGACAGTGGACAAATCTATCCCAAATAGAGTAAATTCCAAGTTTAAAAGCTGGTAGATCATTCTGTACATGTTTTTGTATCATTTTTACATATGGAAAAGTTTGAAGAATACCACTTTTCAAATTTAACATTTCAAGATAAATTGAAATAAGACTATGTCTTGGACATGTTGAAGTAATCAAGTACATGTTATGTATTTAAAAAAAACAACAACATTGTAGACTTGTAAACAATCAAATATAAACTCCATATTTCCATAACTCATCATAATAAAATTAATCTTAACACAGTACTTTGACATTGTCATATTAAATGTAAATCTCATAAACCTCATAAAGCATGTTGTTTTAATATATAATCTTATTTCTTCAGTATCACTCACAGTTCCGCTACTCTCACTCGTGGAACTGTCCTCATCACTAGAACTTGTCAGATCTGTGTCAAAAGTAGCTGTTCTAAGTTCGTTCAGAGTAACTCGACACTGTTCAGAACACAAAGTCAAAACAGACTCGCCTCTGTTTCTCCATATGCATTGGCCATGTTTATTTACACTCAACGTGCTGGCGTTGGCGGTTTGTTTGGCAACTATTACGTCACAGTACATTTCCTAGCGGCAAACATAAAAACTAAAACGTTCGGATTGCCGATCGGAAAAGGCTCTTTCTGCACCAAGTTATATGTTTCATTTATTAGCACTTTTTTTTTTATAAAAAATGTGAACCTGCAAAATTAATCGGTATGAGTAGTTCTTTTGACTGCAAAGTTTTCTTTTTTTCTGTAAAATTCATCTTTAACATTCAAAAAATACATTAAGTACTTGAATTATTTTCAGTCCTGCATTTTACCTAAACTGAGTCAAAAAAAAACTAACTATTCAGATATACACTAAAAAAAAACAAAAATCACCGTAAGCTCAACATTAAACTATATTTTTTTCAAATACTTAAATCAAGTTTTATTTTAGATGCTTTTTCTTTGATGACATTTAAACAATTCTTTTTGTTCGTTGGATTTCTTTCAAAGCTACACGAGAGTTACCTACATTATTTGTCCCTAATAAAAATGTGTTCACTCTCTTTCAGTTCTTGGCCTATTCTTCGCAGACTGAATAACTGGATTTGGTAGTAACAGGTAGTCACTCTAACAATGCACACACAGTTACAAAGTGCGGGCCACGATTATTATTATTTTTTAAGGCGGGACGGTAAGGGGACTCAAATTGGAGAAACCTTAGATCCCCAGTCCAGAAAATTAACCAAAATGAAAACGAACAAGCTAAACAAGAATTCACATTTTGCAATATTTGTCTTTTTCGTACTTATGTTCGTTTTTATTTGCGACAAGTTTCTTAATGTATGTACGTATGTACGCGAATTTATATGTATATTTGTCGACCTAATTAACTACGGTAATAATCTTTCATCTACCTCATCTATCAACAAGTAAGATTAGAATCTAAGTAAGTCGGAAAAAAATGTTTTTGATTAAATATTAATATTTTTGTGTAATTAATAATTTGTTTAAATATTAATATTTTTTGTATAATTAATAATTTGTTTGAATATTAAACAAATTCTCAGACATTTTGTTACAGTAAGTATTGCTTAAATATATTCTGTTCTTTTTTCTACCGTCATTATTACGGAAGTCACTATTAGAAAGGACGATTGACTGTACTTTTGGTCGCATTTGCTGACGGAAAACGAGAAAAACCGTGCATAAAAGGTAAAAGTGAAGATCCGCGCTGTTTCAAAAATTTGAGGAAGAATCAACTTCCTGTGGAATGGAAAGTGGATAATAATGCGTAGATGACAAGTGTTATATTCGAGGAATTTTTGAACAAATTAAACAAAATAATGGAACAAGAAAATAGGAATATTTTACTTTTCCTAGATAATGCAACTTGTCACCCAAAAGTTCAACTTTCAAATGTTCGTTTAGTCTTTCTACCTCTATGTACTAAATAATGGAATTATACAGTGTATAAAATTGAAATACAGAAAATTAATGCTTCAGCATATTATTGTAAACATGGACGACTGTAAGAGGGCATCTGAAATGATTGTGAAAATTGACGTGTTAGATGAAATTACATTTTTAAGTCATTCAATCAAATGTATAATAAAGTGCTTTCGAAACTGTTGATTTATTCTTGATAATGACAGAGATTGTGGAGAAGTTGTTTGTTATGACGATTCTAGTGAAATCCAAACTCTGATTGAGAAGATTGATGTAGATGATTCTGTGAACGCGGAAAGTTTTGTGAACGTTGACAAGAATGTTTTAACAGAAACTGATTTAAAATCTATAATAGAATCGCAAGATGGTAACAGTGTAAGAGATTCAGAAGATGAACAAAATGGAAAAGATGGCGAGGAAATAGAAATTCCTACTTCATCCCAAGTGTTAAGTTATATTAACGCTATCAAATTGTATGCAAAAATGAAGGGGAAAATAAACTTCATATAAAGGCCGTAAAATTGGCGTTCTGTTTTACTTGCATGAGAAAGTCCATTAAAAAAAACACGAAACAGTTGAATTTGGACACTTTCTCCAAATAAATTTGATTAAGATTCTGTGTATTTATGTATATTTTGAATGTATATTTTTGTTCTTATTATAATAACTATAGCATAAAAAGTATAATAATTTTATTCACAAACGTCTTAACTCCCTTGAGTCAAGCAAGTATAACGTTCTGCTCAAAAATTATATATAATTAACGAAATGCATGTTCACTGTGTCTAAGCCGTAAAACCTGCTTAAGCTGGATATTTTACTCGGTCCCGTGCGATTTCGCCTTAGACAGGTTTTACTGTATTACATTTTCTCCAAAAGAACGACGCACTAAATATTTAACCTTCATGAGCATGGAAGAAATCATTGTTATTTACAGTAACATAAAGCAAACACTACTTACTCCGAGTTAATAGCACTGTTAGGCTTAGTAGTTGGCTATATCTCAGTGCGTGCTTATAAGTAAATCCTTAGACATTTCAACAACTAAGAGATCGATTTTGTGCAAACTTATCTCAGTTTTACGTTATACATATTATTTTCAACTGCTATGTTCCTTTGCCAGTGGGGCTACAAAATTCGTGAACTGTTGATGACATAACATATTTTGGAATTCATACATCAACTGTGATAACTAAATAAGAAACGGAGGGTTATGATGAACAAAAAAACATGTACATTTTTATTCTGTACATATATTTAATTTCTCATAAATATAGCCAAACGCTTTACATTTAAGAAAAATAATTAAGGATTTGGTGGGGCGACTGCTCCCAGCCCTTTCCTCCAATTAGCGCTACTGTGTTTTGTATTCATAACATATATTTTGTATATCTTTGAAATCTATTAATTATACGTGTCTGTAATGGTTCCATAACACCGTACATTAACTACTTCTTTTTAAAGGCTAATAATGTACGCATATGTTTACGAAATATTTTATTCATCTGGCATCAGGCAAAGCAGTTGATGAATTTCCATCACAATTCTTCATACATTCAGAAACACTTAAACCCACAAATATGTGAATTCATACGTATAAAACGGTTATGACACAATCTAGATATAATGACAGATAGAACGAGCGGTTAGTGTCCATACCCAAACAAGGATATCATGGAGGCAACCAGTCCTGGAACTGTTTTTCTCTGGATACATGCCGCTTTCTCACTTTGTGTATATATGTATACTACCTATATGCATACGTCTTAAATTAGGCAGGATATCTGTATGGACCGCCACGCGCAAGAGGTAGTTACAGAATTCGGCTTCTGCACGTGACCGGTACCAGGGGGAAGTCATTGTGACAGTCTTATACACTCACAGCCACCCTAACTGCGTTCAAGATGTCGGCAGGCCACACTAATGGACGTAGCAGTGGAAACTCGTAAGGTTCATTGAATGATTTCCCACGTAAATCTTATACTACCCGAAATTCCTCTGACACTCCCTACTGTGTCTGATGGACATAATGTGAACAATGTATGGTTCCTAACTTATGCATACAGAAAGATTTATTTATTAAAATCACCTTTACTGACTCTATTATCTCATACTTCGTATAGACAATATCCAACGTAATACATGAAATTTCTCAAGTCAGGTATATTCCTGTAGAATCGAACCCAGGAATTTAGTGATGCGAGTCTGGGAAACCAGGGTGACTGAGTTACGGATTATGCCAGGCCTTTGGTCAACACAAGCTTCTTATAAAATGGTTATTTTTAACAACAGATCAGAAATTCGATGTTAAAATGATTAAATCTTACCAACATCAGACCTACTGAAACTTACGCACCAACTCAAATGGTGTTACCTACATGATGATAAAGGAAATATTTAATTATCATTCTTGAGCCACTACTGGGACAATACGTTAACAACCTGAGGAAACGAAGGCAAGTAAAACGGTTTAATACCAAAACACAAGGGTAATTAATCAAACCGATGAAAGAAAAACAACAAAAATGTAAAGACTAGCATACTGTTAGCAACGGGAGTGCCCAACTGAGGAAACAATGCATTGTAATCTTTGTAAGCAAGAACGAAATAAGGTTATATTTAATGAGCTATACTCACTACCACGATAATTTCTAGTTTTCATCTAAGTAGGTAGCTTGCTCTAATCCAGTGTTTGTTTTGTTTTGTTTTGAATTTCGCACAAAGCTACACGAGGGATATCTGCGCTAGCCGTTCCTAAATTAGTGGTGTAAGACTAGAGGGAAGGCAGCTAGTCATCACCACCCACCGCCAACTCTTGGGCTACTCTTTTAACAACAAATAGTGGGATTGACCATCACATTATAACGCCCCCACGGTTGAAAGGGTAAGCATGTTTGGTGCGACGAGAATTCGAACCCAAGACCCTTGGATTACGAGTCGAGTGCCGTGACCACCTGGCCATGTCGGGCCTAATTTAGTGTTAATATTAGTTTATAAAATAATGGCAGTCTGATAGATGGCTTTAGTAAACATCTCCAACGTGTCATATCTCAAAAAAACTATAAAACTTACACGTATTTTAGGTTAACACAAAAAATATTTTGATATGCAATGATTTTTATGATGTTCAAAAAGAACTAATTAAAGAATTGTTTTAAAAAATCAAACTTTAAGAAGCGGACTTGTAAGTGAACTAAAATGTTCTTGGGTTTGCGAGAGACACTTTATTCACACAAAATTATAATAATAAATCTAATCACGCCACTCCTGTTCTGAACTGTACCTATGTACCATATATACTAACCCAAGTACCTACAAATATCAGGTATAGTATACCACCAACCACAAGGAACGTACTTTAATACTTAGTTCTTCAATCATTCTTGGTCAATAAAAGAACGAAACATCCCACTGTTTTCATCTAAACTAAAAGACTTACAAATGTTATCAGTAATATAAATAAAAGTCACAACAAACCAACGGGAATTGTCCTAGCAGAAGTAATGAAGTGGTAGTTAGACACCGATACAACACAAGGACAAGTGTGCTAATCAATTTACACGTGTATCATACATTTTGAACGTAAACGGCAGTTCCGCTTCTCCATTGATTACTGATGATACTAAGTATGCTCGAAGAGCGAGAGAATATGTGAATGACATTGATTCACAGCCTGTCAAAGTATTCATGGTGACACTGATTCACAGCCTGCCAAAGTATTCTCTCTTCTGTGTGCTCCGCCCAAGTTTTTAGGAACAGAGTTGTATACTGTACTTTTTATGTTGCATGCATCTTTTTAAGTCCGGAGCACACATAAGAGTGAATACTTTGAAGATTTATTTGTTTAAAATCTAGATAACGTCTTGAGTCATAGAAATAAAAACTATATCTCTTAAAGGCAATTTATAAAGTTCAACTGACCAAAACAAAGCGCTGAAGAGTTGCGGTGATAAAATATATATTTATAATTAATATTTTTAAATATTAATATTTGCATTAATATATGTTGTAATTGGAAACTCAAATAAATTAAATAGTATAACTAGGTAATATTTAAACATAAACAGACCGATATTCAACAATAAAGGCAATGCAGCTGTTTATTGTATTGTTTCTACGGTGAACTGATAATAAAGCCATGCTATAATTATACAAAAATAAAAGAATGGCGTACACTTTGTTGCCATACTGTGCTAATTCTTAATCAATATAATGAATAACTGTTTCTTATGAGGCACATTATGAAGAGAACTTATGATTTAAAAAAAACGCTAACTGTGAACGGGGTTAATCCCAAGAATTTATCGACATGTGACTTGGCACAAATCATACTTCCTGTAACCACTCTTTTATTCTCTACTGTTAAGTGTTAAACGACGCTAAAAAAACACGATAATAAAACCCTTCATTAGGTTAACAACCCCTCTTAAAAAATGTCTAAAAGGGCACAGGAGGAGGATAACATGATGAGGGAAAGGGTTTAACAAGAAGCATTATCGATCAAAGCCGTAGTTTACATAAAGTTGTCAAGCTACTTGGGTTACACCCATTTAGATGCTTTGTTCAGTAATGCTTATGGCATGATACACGTTTGTACGCGTGGTGTTATAGAATAGAGCAGCTAGAGAATGAAGCGGGTATTCATGCTGTTTCATACGAAGGCTCAACTGGATGGAGAGAGCAATTGACAGTGTGAAACTGTCATTCACGTTTTATAGATGGATTACGGCATGCCTACTGGTTAACTTTGAATATGAGAACCTGCTGCAATGAAAACTTGTTAAAGTTGAATTTTACAGAAAAAAGAAAACTTTGCAGTCAAAAGAACTACTCATACTGATTAATTTTGCAGGTTCACATTTTTTATAAAAAAATATGTGCTAATAAATGAAACATAAAACTTGGTGCAAAAAGAGCCCTTCCCGAGCAGCAATCCGAACGTTTTAGTTTTTACGTCTGTCGCTAGGAAAAGTACTGCGACGTAATAGTTGCCAAACAAACCGCCAACGCCAGCGTGTTGAATGTAAATAAACCTGGCCAGTGCTACGGAGAAACAAAGGCGGAGTCTGTTTTGACTTTGTGTTCTGAACAGTGTCGAGTAGCACCATATCAATTCGCACCTACTCTGAACGAACCTACAACAGATCTGACAAGTTCTAGTGGTGAGGGCAGTTCCACGAGCGAGAGTAGCGGAACTGTGTGTGACATTGATAGCGCCCAGGCCGGTTGCGAGTCGGTCATACCTACAGTGGAAGAATGGTAAGCCTAAGTCATGACAACAAATATGGTTTGCATTATTTCACGTGCAATTTTAAGCATCTCGAAACCTGTCTGGTGTTTACAAATTATTGGTATCACAGACTGGGTTTTATTTGTTTATACTTTGCCGACTCGGCCCTTCTACAATCATTGTACCGGGTATTTATGACTCGTAACAAAATGAATTTCAAATATACATCATAATTCTGTCTATAAAATCAAACTAGATGTAGCAGTCTGAATAGTTAACTTATCTTGAAATGTTACATTTGAAAAATGGAATTCTTCAAACTTTTCCATATTTAAAAATTATACAAAAACATCTACAGAATAATCTACCAGCTTTTAAACTTGGAATATACTCTATTTGGGATAGATTTGTCCACTGTCTAGACTAGGAAATCAAGGTTTCACTGACTTTCAGGTGCCACAAATGCAAAACACGCTCATGAATGTAAAATGTGTATGTCTCGTTACATTCTTCAAAAACTTGTACTTTTTAAATTATTATATTATAATAGTTATTGTTTATCGCTTTATACTGCACACATACCTTTAAGTTTATTCTTTTCGTGATGGCAAGGGATGGCTTCAGAGGGGTGGAACCTGTACGCAGCAGACTGAGATCAGTCCTCAGCTCTACACGAGGAAAAATGGTGGGGACGATCCTGTCTACTGCCGATGGTTTCTTTCAGTCTCAACTTGCCTGGCTTGAAACCCACGGAATCCACAACTGTGGGATCCGACACAAAACATGAGCATTCAAAGTGATCTTGACAAAGCTTTGCATGGTGTGAAGGTTTGTGTTTTTCTTATAGCAAAGGCTATCTACTGAGCCCACCGATGGGAATCGAACCCCTGATTTTAGCGTTGTAAATCCGGAGATATACCGCTGTACTAGCAAGGTGCTGGTGTGAAGGAGTCCAGTTCTTCTATTGACCATCCGCACCCACTATCGCCACCTTGCCGGTTCATTCTCCTTGCACAAAAACGAAAAGAAGGTTTTGCCCGATGTCGAACCGTTTTTACAACCATAAACAACGCAATAAATTATGTTATCATAAAACAAATATAAAGTGGCAATATCAAGACAAAAAATAGTTTCACAAAGTATGTAATCCGAAAAAAGCACCGATAGATTTACATAAAACACCAGCACTGAAAGGAACAAAATGGTCGGCGCGCAACGAAGCGTGTTTGGCAACTATTACGTCATAGTTGTAAAACGTCACGGAAACAGCCGAACGACCGAGAGGAACTTGAGTTCGAGGACCCGCATATTTTGTTTCATTTTTTACTCAAAAACTAAAGTGTTTAAAAATATGGCAACCACACAAGAATTATACCTAACCAAAGTACAGTTTCTAAGGCAATTATTTAGTTTGTTGAAAAATCACCTTTAAGATACATGTTCATCCGACAGAGCAGATAAGACACGGCGACATGGACTGTGAAGACGTTGTGAAGCTCCAAAACTGTTTCAACAATGTACTCACCATCTTTAAAACAGATTTCTCTCCATATTATTCCATAAAAACTAAAGCAGCGAATGTCGGAAAAATTCCCAAAATTTAACGTAATTTGCTTTTGAATACCGGATGGCTGTATAGAGTGCGCTGCATGTTCGTACGTCAATGTGAATAAGTTCAATATCTGAAAGCAGTAAAGCCCAAAAATCTCGACCAAGCATTTTTTCATATACCACTAAAACATTAATAAATGTGACGTCACAAACAAGGATTCTACCGTGAAACTATATAGATATTTTAGTGACTTTCGAACCGAGTGGTGGAAGTTGCAATATTATTACACCATTACAAAAAAAAATTACACATCAATAGGGAATAAACACTGCTACCACAGTAAAGAAATTATTTAAAACTCACGACATCATAAGTTATGAAAACAATAAAATCCTCTAAATATCTAAACCATTTTACGGATTTCTTAACGTAGTAAAAGTGGAAATATGCTGACGCTCACGTTTAAATCTGAAGTAAAATTTAATAAATAGATGAACGAAAGTTGTAGTTTACTCTCGTTTAAATGTCTAATATATAACAATGAAGGCGGCTAACAAATGGTTGGCTGATGCTTTAATATTGGCAATAATTCTATTTTACAAATATAATTCTTACATATATGTTTGTTTCATAAAATTTATATTTATAGTAACTATAAAGTATTTTCGAATAGTTTTCATGATAAGTTCAATTTTATAAGTTCATTACCTTTGTAAAAAAAAACTGTTGAAAGCCATTAATAAAACTAACCGCGAGGACGTTTTGCGCAACACTAATTACTAAACCCATCAACTCTGGGTTCACAGAAATGCACAAGGCTACAACGTTAATGATAACAAATATATCAAACACTAATAATGATAACTACTCACTCAGTGCCTGGACGGTGGTTACCTTTATACTTACGACATTAAAATCAAAGCGGAAGGAGTAGAGCGCCGATAACTAATTGTGTAGCTTTGCGCTTTAAAAAAAATTACAGTCCTGTTTTCGTTAATTTACGTAAAATTCTGAACTCTTTGTTTATTTATTGTGTTAACTGTTACAAAGTCAAACTTCAAACTTATTTAAACACTAAGAAGTTCTAACAAACGTTTCACAAACTAAATGTGCTATTTACAGCAGTATTTCATCACATTAAAGGAGAGAAAAATGTTGTTTGTGTATCTTTAATAACAGTACTTCATATCTAAAATTTTACGCTTAGAAACGTTTAGCTCAGTAGTTTGATTGGGAAAAATAACGTTTATTATCAAGATACTTGAGAAAGTTTTATCTAATATAATTAACAACCCAAATATTTTATATACGAATACATTAAATTTTCAATTTGATACCATGATCAGTTAAGTCTATGCTCATTGTGATATTAGAGGTAAATAACTAAAATCAGAAAAAAAAAGAGAAATTAAATTATAATTTTTGTCCAAATCCACTTTTTGTCATACACGTGTGTCCACACACACACATAACCTATTACATAATTCAACACAACTATAAATAATCTGTTGAATATTAATATAAATTCTATAATAATGTAAGAATTAACATGCTTGCAGTTTCAATGTTGTACAGCTCCTGTACAGTTAAATAACATAAATATATGTGTGTTCTTGCGAACAAAGCCGATATGTATTTCAGATATATCTTGATAGAAATCGAGAACATCACTAATTTCTTGTACTCTGGGAACCTAAATTGTCACTTATATAACTCGCATTTATTCCAATTTCATCTCTATACTTCTGGTTTTCTTGCTTTTTATTTTCCCGTTGTATATTTTAAGTTAACTTCAGAAGATCTCCTTCTACCTATAGGTACCACTAGAACACAAATGTCTGAAACCGGAAGAAAGAGAGAGAGAGAAAAAAAAAAACATGCCTTAAACTTTGTTGTTTAGTGCATTACATAACAATAGGTCATCTGTCCTGTACTCAAAATTTACCATAACTTTGTGTCACCAGGTAGAAGAAATATTTGAGAGAATATATTAGAAATTTAGTGCAAAGCATATTTAGTTTGAAATATAACACAAGTTATAATAAATTATATAAAAGGTCATATCTTTACCGAACACAGCTCCCCCTTCGCAACCTTGAAAGTGTTTCATTACATGTGATTTCGAATCCGAGTCCACGCTTTCTCGAGCAAAAAGAAAACTATTGTGAAAACCTTTTTTGGTGTGACACTGATATTTCTTTTTCTGCATAATAAACGCTTTAGTGTATAGGAAGGCATGGTAATGGCCGGAAACCAACAATATCCTGCACTATTTAAAATCTACAGAAATAATTTCTCATTCAATTTGATTGACCTATGATTTACTAAGCAAATAATAAACTGTAGATTGTTGTTAAATTTCTGGACTTCTTTGTCACAACAGTGAAAATACTAAACAGATTGCTGTCGAGTAACATGTTTTTTTAAAAAAGTTATTTCGAAAATTCGAGTGGTGAAGTTACACGCTAACACCTTTCATTTTGAGAGACTAGAAGGAAGGCAGCTAATAAACAGCACCAACCGCTAAATCTTGGACTACTTGAAATATAACCGTCACAGTTACAACGTATCCAGGTCCCCAAGATGCGTAGCAGTGTTGTTTTCGTTGCCGTGAAGCGCAAACCATCAATTCTCGAAATCAAAGCCCATCACGCTAACTACTAGACTAAGTTGAGCCCCACAACTAAACAACAACAACAAAAATTACACATCCATAATTTTCCTAAACAGAATTCACCAATTTTAATTAAGCAGCAGCCATGAAAAGATAACATGAAAACTGATTTATTTATTTTTTGAATTTCGCACAAAGCTACTCGAGGGCTATCTCTGCTAGCCGTCCCTAATTTAGCAGTGTAAGACTAGAGGGAAGGCAGCTAGTCAGCACCACCCACCGCCAACTCTTGGGCTACCCTTTTACCAACGAATAGTGTGATTGACCGTAAATTATAACGCCCTCACGGCTGGGAGAGCGAGCATGTTTGGCGCGACGGGGATGCAAACCCGCGACCCTCAGATTACGAGTCGCACGCCTTAACACGCTTGGCCATGTCGGGCCCTTATTAAAATAAAAGGGTCTTTGGACTAAAAATTGGTTCTTTTATTTGATTTGTGTGTTCAAGAAGTATGTTTATACTAAATACTGAGTAGACGTAATCATAATATTTACTTTTTACCTCTTGTCTGGGGACATATAAATGTATTTTCGCATTATTTTTTATGTTAATTGTATTTAATTTAAAAATATACATATGCCTAACGTCACGAAAATTATACAAAACTGGCTAGGATATCCAGAGCTTAGCTGCTCATGCACCAAGTCAGCTGAACACACTTGTTGGTGACGTCTTTCGATAACATGGGAACGAAATTGATTTGGTTGTTCAAAGTAGGAAAAAACAATAGAAAGTCTTGCTTGCAATAACACAAACAGAAACGATAAAGTGTAATATGTACTGGTGCCTAACTACCATACAAACTGTACAACAATAAAGCTATGACCACTCCTAATATATCGAGTTATCACATATGTATACGTATGTGTAAACAAACACGTTTTTCAGATTAAATCATTATCTCACGAAACTCTATGGTATACGTATCCTCTTGTAAACGACGAGCTTCTGAACCCATTGTAACCAGACTTGGTTGTGTTCCCTTTCTTAGCCTCCTCCACGGAAAAGACATAGGGAGAGTCGGCGTTCGGATCTATCCCCCCCTCTACCTCATCCCTTGAGATAACCTATAGCTTCCTTGGGTGTTGAATGGATGTCAACTAAAAATGTCAACAAGCAAATAAACTGTAACTTCTCGCTGTATAAGAAATAACCTGTAATACTACACACAAATAAAATCACAGTTGAAAGAATCTTAACAAGTTTAACTTAAATAGTTACTTTCATGTAATTTGCAATTAAAAATACTACAGCACATGGGCATCCGCAAGGGGGCACGTGCCCCTGGCCGAATTAAATTTCTGGCGTTTCCCTGGTTATAGTTTTGATATCATTTTGTGATCTTGCCCCACCCTCTGTAATACATCCCGCGAACGCCCGTGGTACAGCATCTATTTTTCAGCGAGACAGACTGAATTTGGTAAATGGAGATAATACGTAAACATTCATTATACAAAATCGAGATTAGAATGTAAATAAAGCATGACGCCGATTAACCACATCAGATTTTGAAAATTAACGTGTCCTAATCTGCTTGGATCATTTCGTACTAAAGGGTAGATAGATCTTACAGGTGAATCGCGTCAGTTGCAACATTCGCCTTATCGAGTAGACATGCTGTTTGGTAAGACTCAGCTGCAACGAAAAAAGAAAAACATCTTCTATGAAGCAGCTGTGAATCACTCAGTTCTTGTCGTAAATAAATGACATTAGTATCCATATGTTGTCAGTTTTTAAGAGTGCATATTACACACGTAAGTGGAATTATTTTTGACTTGTGCCTCAGATATTTTTTCTTTCTATTAATTGTATGTATTAATGACGTTCATAACAAGATTTTTTAAAATGTCCAATTATACGGATCACCTTTAGTCCAGACATCATAGGGTATTCTTATTTGCATCCGATTACTTTGGTGGGGAAAATTAAAGCATTCGATTACAATGGCACAGTATTCGTATTCGATAAATGATTTTGTGAATGCTTAATATTGTAAGATTAAATATCAACTTTTGTACTCATTAAATTACTGGACTGTCGTTAAATCAGGTTAGTACTCTCCAACCACCTTAAAAAGTTATCAAACTGCATGGCTAATAATCCAGCCAAGTCACTTGAGAATATCTGAGACGACTACTAAACTACCTTCAGTAATACATGAACAACTTGTACCCAATATTAGGACCACTGTGGATATCTGGAATATCAGACAAAAGAACTGCTTTCTTAGAGTCATTGGCCATTTTATAATTGTCTGGAGAATGCGAACATTCATGCTGGAACGCAAAAGTTTCAAAGGGCACGACGCACCCGTAACATTGCAGCTCAGTATGTCTGTTTTTGAATTTCGCGTAAAACTACACGACGGCTATCTGCACTAGTCATCACTAATGTAAGACTAGAGGAAAAGCAGCTAGTCATCACCACCGACCCCCAACTCTTGGGCTACTCTTTTACCAACAAATACTGAGAAGAGCCGTAACATTATAACGCCCCCCACGGCATTCAGTGTGGTAAATCTCTTTAATATCAACAACAAGATATCATGTGTGACACCTGATAACGTATCTAACACGATGAAGGCTTTCTGCTCGCCTGGGTTTGAACCGGAATTATTACTTAATGTGAGAGATGGTGATAGTTCACCTACAGACAGTGACTTAGAAGATGAGTTTTTGAATGAACCTGGTACATCGAAGATTGCTTTTCATGATCAAACTGTGCTTGCAGAATTCGTGACGATACCGACACCTTTTGAAAAGGCAACATATTTAACCCAGGGTCATAAGATTGTTACCTCCAGTTATTTAGTGCCATGTGATGACTGAGACTAACAGCATACTCTCCAGACATAATCTCAATGTCTCTCAACTGAAGAAACCTGTTAACGCTCGGCTGACTCAATATGAATAAAGAAGTATCTTCTGCTTGGCTTCTGCATTGGATTTAAGGTTTAAGCTTGACTGGGGGTTTCACTAGAACCATGGTCTATGAATCCAATCGAATATTTCTGAAGCAAGATGTCAGAAAATTTGATCAACAAATAATCCTACAACAATGGAACCAAAAGAGGACTGTAAATCGCCCCCTTAACAAAGAAAGTAAGCTATTTAATTTCCTTGCTGCCTCCAAAAAGCCAGCTCCTCATCTTCCTAAAACACAGAGGTAAACACCTATTTCGATGATTCTTGCATTCCTGAAGTAAGCAACCCTCCAGAAAATAGGAAGATCCATGAAAAACTTTCCTACTCTGTCTCTAGCTAATAAACACAACATGAGTGTTCCAGAATCCTCTGTCCCATTGAGTGTTTAACATCGGAAGCCGAATCCTCAGACCTCATCGTTGCCGCCTCACTGACAATACGTTTATAAACTAATGTTCATAAAGAGCAATGGACGATTTTAAAAGGATACTCATGGTAACTGTCCATTGCTCTTCGTAAGAGCAATGGACAGTTACCATGAGTATCCTTTTAAAATCTATTTTTCAAAATGCAATGATAAAGTTTTAAAATAAAAATATAAGTAGTGAAAAGTTATTGTTTGTCCAAATTCTGTTTTATAAACATACACTATTCATAAATACACACCTATGTATTCGTATTCGAATACTTAGCATTTTTCTTGTATTTATATGCATCAAAATAAGAAGTATTCCTATTTATATATTCGGTTACTGATCTCCAATATTCCCTACCTTGCTTCCAGTTCTTCCGGATATGTATAAACAATAAGGGCACGTCCAAACTTTTATCGATTTTTGACAAAAGAAAGGTCCCAAAACAAAACGAAAAAAATTTCAAAGATCAGAGATAAAATAATAGTACAATCTGTCATTCTGTAACACATATTATTCTGTAGAAGATTTAACGTGGGTAAACCAGTTATTGTTGCCTATCGACAAGTTTACATTCGTCAAATCAAATGTGAGCACTAACATGAAATAATCCTCAAGTGCCGCGGCTGTTAAGGATTACCTTCTGTTTCAAATACAAACTTTTAGTACTTAACTCCATTTCTTGACTGATTTGATATCTAATTACAACCGCGGCTATTGAGGTTTATTGCTGGTATTGCTAGCCCACAAAAACATAGCTACTAAAAAAGCATACACCCAATTTGATTTTATTACTCATTGTGTTCTCTATCAGTCTACCCTCAAACTGAAAGTATTTCTGGCACGATTACAGTAAATCAACCTGTGAGACCTTGAGCATGGTCAAATACTCGATCTAAAGGGTTTTACCTCCCGAGTTCAAAACTGTAATTTAGATCTCAAGTCAGTCAATAAATGTCGGAGTTATGAACTAAACGTTTGTAGTTGAAAAAAAAAGAAGAAACTCAGCCATTATATAGGCCGTTGTGCAGTGGCATAAAAAGTTAGAGCAATCGAAACCGATAGACGGTGTAGCCAACGACAATATACTATAAGACAGCGTTTCACAAGTTTCGAGTCCGCAGTTCTTGCGTGTGTTTTCGTGTGTGTTTTTCTTATAGCACAGCCACAAAGGGCTATCTGCTCAACCTACCGAGGGGAATCGAACCCCTGATTTTAGC
The DNA here is from genome assembly GCF_004210375.1 of Tachypleus tridentatus. Taxonomy (NCBI): domain Eukaryota; kingdom Metazoa; phylum Arthropoda; class Merostomata; order Xiphosura; family Limulidae; genus Tachypleus; species Tachypleus tridentatus. The sequence continues at coordinate 33,154,556 of NC_134831.1, read as the reverse complement.
GTTGTAAATCCGGAGACATACCGCTGTACTAGCGGGGGGCCCGCACTTCTTGCACACACAAAAAACGTATAATTTATAAGCAAAAAATATTTCTCGACAAATTAAATTTGTATCAGTTAAGATATTTAATTTTGTGAAACAGCTTTTCATGTACAGAGAATATTTTTTCTTTTATTTTCAAAACGAAAACTTCCCTGGTTTGGGAGATCCGCGAAAAGTGTTAAATTAAAAGAAATCCTCAGATTAATAAACCTTGAGAACCACTTCTATAAGAAACGATAACAGTAACGTTTGAGAACCGCTGCTATAAGATACGATAACACAAAAGTTTGGGAACTGCTAATTTTATACATGATAACAATAAAGTTTAAGAACCGCTGCTGTAAAACATGATAACAGTAAAAGCAATAGAAGCTGAAGAACTTTACCGTCTGTGGTTCGTACTTAGCTTTTTCTGGCTCCAAATCTAACGTTTTTAGAAGCCAGTTATTACTCAGGTTAGCATATTTTTAATGTTCTCAGTGAATTCCACGTTTCTCATAAATCATCATGGGAAGTGAAAAATTACTACGCCTATAAAAAAAGTAATCAAATTTCGGCTTTACAAATCTCAGTTCAACCGAAACCGGAAAGTTTTCTGAAGGCTGACACACTCAACAATAACGTCCAATTGCATATTCTAGTATTAATTTAATACAGTAAAATGTTTTAAAAACTAGAAGGCTGAAATATGGAGCTACAACTTTTACTTACATTTAAATGCATCTTTTTTTTCTGAAACTTTTTTTTAGAGTCGTTGAATATATATGTGTTTAAACTATTTTAATTTGATATCTTTATAAACAGCGATATTTTTGCTGTTTAAAAATATTAATGTGTTACACAAAGCAACATATTTGAAAAGTTGAACAAGTGCGACTGAGAAATTATATATATATTATTATTAAGCATGAAGCAACATAATAGTTTATTTGTGCTGTGTTCACTGTGAGTATAAATGGCCAATTTTGAATGATATGAACCCTCATGCTTGCCGTTCACCACAGGAGAGAAAGAGCTATTATCCATTTACATACAGTCTACACATACGTATTTTGAGAGTAAAAAAGGTAAAATGGGTGCAAAAATGTCGACTTGTTTTTACCTCTCCTCTCACACCCATTTGGCATTTCTCTCCCCAATCCTCGAAAACAAAATTTCCAGGCCTTTGAAAGTTGAGCATATGCACAAGAACACACTTTAATCACTTATATGATAATCGACCAAATCGGGGTTCTATGCTAGACGTCATAAACAGCCTCTTCAAATTGGAGCATAAAGCCGACAGATGACTCAAAAACCAAAAACTTCCAGAGACCATAGCAAGATGCACCTCATGGGATACTTCTATCGAGTAGGTTAGAAGGCGATCGGGGAAGGCCCACGATATGAACGTGACTATGGGAATTCAAAAAGATTTCAGTGAGGAATGTGTGTTTTTGTTTCTTAATCTTTTTTTTCCCACACTGAGAAACTGACACATTTGTCTTCTTGAGGTTTTTTTAATATTCACCACGTAAGCGGATTACTCTTCGATCTTTAGCATTTTGTTAAGCAACACGTACTGAAATAGACTCTTTTTATCATGCGCTACTGTTAAGTAAGAAACTAAAATCTATGGATAAATATCTGGTATAAAACAAGTCGGAAAAAAAATTCTCGCTACTATCATATAGAAAACATCACAAACACACGCATAAACTAATAGTGACCTACAGTTTTTCATCAGTTCTTGTTTTTTTAATTTTCTAGTAAAATATTTCATTCACAGAAGTCTTGAGAGAAACTGAGGTATTTACTATGAAATTCACATGGTTTGCATAACCACGCAGTTCTTGTTCAAAAACATATTAATGAAAAACTGAGAAACTAGAGAAGGAACTACAGGTTTATGATACAAGTAATTGTTTGGCTGTTAACAATACGTCCACATGATATACCAATACAATACAATGGAAGATCAGCAACAGGTGAAATATCAAAATTGTATTAATATTAATATTTAGTATAACAGAAACTCAATGGAAGTACTTCAGTTCAACACACAGTTAATATTTTGTGTCCCTATTTTGTTTATTAACTGCAAACAGTCTTTCAGCATTGTTGAAACATATTTAATCAAAGTGTCCTATGGTATTTTACTCCAAATGTCTCTAATACACACGCATAGCTTCTTTGGAAGTAGATTTTGATTAGTCAAGTTTTTGATTTATCAAATCACAGATCTGTTCAAATGGATGAAAATCGGAGTTCTGTGGGGTCCATCACATCATTTGAATGACTCCAACAATTTTTTTCTTAACTAAGTAATTTCTGCAAAGGGTTGGATAAGTGCTTCGGGTCATTATCTTATTGATAGTAGAATCCTTTACCAATAATTCGCAAAAAACTGGGTATATCATGACGGATCAGTATCTGATGGTACTTGCATTGGTCCATTACACCATCTATTTTGAAAATATCTCCTATCATGGCAACAGGAAATCATTCCCAAACCATCACACTGTCTCCCCCATGTTTCATTGTAGATGCTATGCATTTAGATAAGTATCTTGTGCCTTTCTTCCGCCGGATGTACAACTTACGCTTTGAACTATATATTTCAAACTTAGACTCATCCGTCATAGCACCATTTTTTAATCATTAGCAGTACAGTTTTTGTACTTTTTAACAAATTTCAATCTCTTCACAATATTTGGAGATCGAAGTAAAGTTTTATAACTGCTACACGACCAAACATTCCACTCTCATTGAGTCTTCTTGACACTGTAGATCTAGACACTTTCCTGTCATTTGGTACATGGTCATTTATCTCATGCTTGAAACCGATGACAGTGTTCCTTTTGTCTCTAAGGCCGCATAAACGAACATATTTAACATCAATACCATTCACTTTAGGTGTTCTGCTTATTCCCTTCCTATTTTCAAAGTTACCTCTCGGTCTCACGACCTAGGGTGTACTTGACAGTGTTTGGAGAGCATTTCAAGACTGCAATAGTTTGTCGGAGAATCTAACCAGCATCACGTAAAGCGTTTTTATGAACTCTGTGCCTTTGGAGCTGTGGTATAACAATAAAACTTAATTGTCATGGTACCCCATACAGCCTCTTAACTACACAGAAAGAAGATAGGAAGGAGCTAGCATATGGTACCAGTATATGCTGGAAGAAATGAATTTATGAGGTACTCCACAAATAAAACTTAATATACAGGGCTGAACACTGTTTCAGTCAAGTTTTATTTGTGGAGTACTGTTAAATTTATTTATTCTAGCATATACCGGCACCATATGCTAGCTTCTTCCTAGCTTCTTTCTGTGTAGTTAAGACACTGCATGGGGTATCATGACAGTTATTTCAAACCCTAAGTTTGGTCAATATGTTCATTAGCATTCAACTTTAAACGTAATTAAACAAGAACAATAAGCGTATACATAATGAAATTAAGGATTTTTAATGTTATGTTTGTTTTTGACATTTTCTTTTTCAAAATATTCAGTTCTTCCGTTATTATCTTGTAGAAGAGAGAAATTTTATCTATATCATGTTGCAAGCGTTCTTAAAGCCAAAAATTAAAAATCTACTATTTGTAAAAAATTGTTGCATGAACCTCACTCACTGAAATGGTTATTTATACCATTTGGTTATGAATTACAGTATTATGTCAACAATGATGGTTCATAAATATTACTGGGTATATTTTTAATAAACTGTATAACAAATTTCTTTTACGTCCATCTTCCTATACTGATGCGCATACTTCATGAGCACGAGAGAAAGGCAAACAAGCCTGCATGCATTATAATAGTACAATAGCTACGGTTAGCGTTGGCTATGTCGGGCTAGCATTCAAAACAAAAGCTATGATGTAAATTACTACACAGCAAAGAGCATTTGTTAACTATATAGTATCAAATTAACAATTTTCAATGCTATTTCTAAGGACACCATCGTGTGATTTTTGTTTATACGTTATGTAAACGTTTCCTATGCAGTGTGTTTACAAACTCTGACAAATTGTTTTTACATTACTGCCGCGAAAATAGATTATCCACAGAAAACACCTTGTAAAACAAGATTGGCTCTGAAAAGAGAGAAGACGGATGAGTAAACATATTTGTACGTTAACCTCATCGTATTAATATTGCATTGACTGTTAACATCCAAAACCGTTATGGAGAGAGCAAGGAGTCAGAAACAGAACCTGACCCTCCCAGGTCGTGCCCAACGACACGACCAAATGCCAATCACGACATTCTTCTAGAGCCAGACAAATTCCTCCCAGTTAAAAAAAGACCAACAAGTCAGAAACCTTAATTCACCGAGATAAACTAAAAATATTAATTGTATTGTTAGCGTTATACAGCACAAAACTTTAACAAAGTATATTTATTTCGATGTACATTACATGTTTTAGTTCCTAAACAGTTTGAAATTATTAACTGGTAACAAAGGGAACATATATTTATATTACACAGAAGCTAAGCGACCGTATCAAAAACTTAAAGGTTCAACTAGTCCTAATGTTTATTTTTAGTTAAACACAAAGCTGAACAATGAGGCGGTCGGTTTTGAGGCGTTATAAGTCTTCAAACTTACCGCTGAGCCACTAAGGGGAAGGAAGACAATACGTTAGCAGCAACCACCGCCAACACTGGGAATGACTATCACGTTTATAAAATCAGTGAAAAATCGCATCTCGAACTATCGACCTTCAGGTCTGAAACCCAACCAAATTAAAAACCGTCAACTTAAAACCTCTAATGTCGGACAATAAAGATAATTATAAGCTGTCAAAATACACCAGATATTAATGTTTAAGAAAATATTCCTTATGGAAGGAGGTGATTCCTAGCCTTCTGCATTCACAAAAATGCGACTCGAAATAGCAAAACTCCAACTTCCAAAATTCTAGTACAAACACTAAGGTATCTCGTAACTTTGATATAATTCAAAAATTCCACAAACAAATAGCGATGTAGTCAATAACATTAAGGCTCTGTATATAGAAAGGATTGAAGTTTTTTTTTCTTTAATCTATTATTATGGAGCGTTCTCATCCGTCTGTTTTTACAAATATTAATTGAAACTGACCCTTATTGTCTTCTTAAGAGACAGTTTCTTTGTTCAACTGGACAAAACCCTACACACATAACAGACTAAAAGACCTATTTAAAGAATCCTACTGTTTATACTTAGATGCCTCTAATTTTGAACTGAGTAAGTTTTGGAGCACCTGCCGTCTGAAATGGTTGTTTGTGTTTTTTGTTTTTAAATTTCGCGCTAAGCTACACGAGGGCTATCTGCGTTATCCGTTCCTGACTTAGCAGTTTAAGACTAGAGGGAAGGCAGCTAGTCATCACCACCCACCGCCAACTCTTGGGCTACTCTTTTACCAACGAATAGTGGGGTTGACCAAAAGAGCGAGCATGTTTGGTGCGACAGGGATTCGAACCCGCGACCCTCGGATTACGAGTTGAGTGCCTTAACCACCTGGCCATGCTGGGCCTTTGGTTACTCTTAACCGAATTTACTGTCACCCTTATAACGCACTCACATCTGAAAGTTCAAAGCGTGTTGGGCGGTACCACGGCTCGAACCAGAAATCCTAGATTCCCCAATTTGATATACTAACCACTAGGTTACGCTCGGTTCTTAAAAAAACCAAAAAAACAGACAAAAGTAGTTGAAAAGTTTCAACTTTAGTAAATCGACCTACAAGAGATTTATACCTTCAGAGAACGCACTTACTAGATCACTAGCGAATGTGAAACTGTTTAAGAAAAAGCATTTGTAAGCCACTTCATTAAACAATTACTCCTCTAATACAACATGTGAAAGATCACAAACTAAATTACTTCCCGAAGAGAAATATTAGCCGTAAAAATTCTATATATACTTTCCATTACAAGCAATTACATAATGATCCAGTTCATGTCTTATAACACGTCGGCATCCACAGGCAATATGGGCGATTTCCAGAATTCCTTTATAAAAACGATAAGTACGCTTCTATAAACTTGGAAGGTTCACAAGGTTTTATATATCAAAAATGAGTTTACCAAAAGTTTAATAATATTGAAACAGTGAAACAGCTGGAAATGGTCATAGGTCCATCAATATATATAATATTGAACATCTTTAAGAACACAGTTTAGGACTTAGATACAAAACTGAATTTCATTACTTTTAAAATTTAATAGCCATAGTTTCCATATGGAATAATCAAATATTTTATAATGAGCGTGTGTAGTGGTGTGAAGGTGTTTTGTTGTTATTTCCTATTTACTGTAGTCATAACAGTTATGGCTACAAAGACATTATGTTGTTATGTATTTTAAAAAAAAGTCGGACGTGGACCATGACTATCCTAAGGTCCGAGGTTCGAAACATGTCGCCTCTCCACAGTTTAAATTTTAGTTGCTTATCGAACTGGCAATCAACAACATTTGTAAAACAAAAAACTTGCGGCGGCGGGTGTTAAAGGTACCCCGTCATCTGGTCACCATTTCAAAATTAGGAGTGGCCGTGACTAACGGGTGTACAAGATACGTTCAGGTTAAACAAATTTAAATTTACAATGAATGCTTACTAAATCTCTCTCTACATCTACAACTCATATTACGAGCAACCACCTAACATGACTGACAGTTATTTTCTAGACGTTTATGTCACACTAACAGCATTGTCCTGGAACAGGCCCGATTAAAGATCCTTCCAATTAGAATATCATCAGTCGCTATTCAGAAGGTTGCCTCTGTTGAACTCCTAAATTTCTTCAGTGTCCAGCTTTTATTTGTTTTCCCAACAACAAAAGACACTTGTACAGACTTCTGTCCACACAAAAGTATATAGTGGAAACCACTTACCGACAACAAAAGACACTTGTACAATATTTTGCCCACATAAATGTTTACAGTGAAAACCACCTTGATGAAACATACGTGCGTATTACACAAACCTAAAAACGCCTAATACCCTTATTTACTAGCTTTCGTTCAGTTTGGCATTCGGACAGCAATAAATCAATTTTACGCATGACAAGCTGTTTTTCATTTCAATAGTAACATAAGAGTAAGAAGCTGTAAGTTCTCTACTACGTCACAAACCAAGTTGTGCCAACTCAACAGTTGAACACTCTTCAGGCCATGTTATCACGCCCGGCCAACTCCATAGTTGAACAGTCTTCAGGCCAAGTTATCACGCCCGGCCAACTCAACAGTTGAACAGTCTTCAGGCCATGCTATCACGCCCGGCCAACTCAACAGTTGAACAGTCTTCAGGCCATGCTATCACGCCCGGCCAACTCAACAGTTGAACAGTCTTCAGGCCATGCTATCACGCCCGGCCAACTCAACAGTTGAACAGTCTTCAGGCCATGCTATCACGCCCGGCTAACTCAACAGTTGAACAGTCTTCAGGCCATGCTATCACGCCCGGCCAACTCAACAGTTGAACAGTCTTCAAGCCATGCTATCACGCCCGGCCAACTCAACAGTTGAACAGTCTTCAGGCCATGTTATCACGCCCGTATTTGCAACTATTTTCTTACAAAGCACATAACTAGTATGGGTGATTAGGGTTTTTCTAGCATACAATAAACATAACTCAGTGTTCTACATGGCATGATTGTACCTACAATCGCTTTCTTGGCAAGTTCAACTGAAAATCTTACCATTTTTCTGACACATCTCTCTGGATGTTTACCTACTCACATATCTGTTTTGTATCTAACTATGTGAACGTAACTGTACACTACTACACTAATTTTCCTCTCAATTGTCTCGGTGGTAGTTTATTTGGCGAATTTCTTAAACATAGTACAACCTTATGCTGTTATCAGAACATAGCTCCAGTGTTGAACTGATCGCTAACGTTTAAACTAATCAACTAATGACGGTACGTTTCTGTTTTCTGTACTGTGCAATTCAAGTCTTATTAAGTAAGAATCGATCAACGAAATCAAGAAAGTTATCATGTTTTGGCACCATTAACTAAACAAACTGGGGCCAAGAGTGGCCTAGATTTTAGCGTGTCAGGGTATGGATTCACATCTCGTTCAAGTAAAAATGAATAAAAAATAATAACTAATTAAGTATATAAAATATATAACAAATCGCGTTTTGCACTTTGGGACCATAAATACCTTATAACGGTGGCGGGCAAATCCCGCTACTTTGGTGAGACCGGTCACCAAAAGTTGATCGTAGGTGCTTTAACAAACTACCTTCCCTGTAATCTGCCAGTTCAAATTTAGGTATGGCTAGTGCACGTAGCCTTTAAGTATTCTGGCGAAAATATCCAAACAACAAATAAGACGTCTCATTGTAGAACTATATATGTACTGTTTACATAACGTACGTAACATTCTGTACAGTCGATTTTGTTGAAACGTTCAGTGCTTACTTACCGCAGAAGCTACAAGAAACATGACCACATACCGATACAAATGTTTAACTGTATCGTGCTTTCCACCTCAAATGCTTGAAACGGAAAGCTGTTCACGCAATAAATTTAGGGCGCATTCCAAAATTCAACACTGACTTTTAGCGCTGGTGAGTCCTGTTACTGCAATCGACTATTGTCAATATTTGTTGACTTACGTTGCTGTTTGAACGTTGACTCAATACACTCAGTGGTTGGAAGGAGTGTTGAGATTGCAAAATGGGATGTGATAGTCTATAAGTGATGTGAAACTTGTGATAAGTAACTCGTAGTTGTCCTCCAGTATCTCAACGTCAAATAAGAAGGTTTTTGAAGCTAAACCCGGCTTTCGATATTTGTAGAAATATCGTGCAGCTTTGCGCTTTACAAACAAGACTTACAGTTTATTTTAAATACGGATAGCGCAACTTCGTTTATTTTAAAATAAAATCAGTGACACGGAAGTAAAAATAAACTTATTTTATCTAGCATCGCTCCCATTAACCTCTCTTCCTCAGGATTAATGTGAAACGAAATTAAACTAAAAGACGAACAGTTGCTCGAAAGTCGCTACATAATTTTTTTATTATTATTTTCTATTTAGCTTCCAACGTTGTACGAATTGCAGTTTTCCTGAAAATGTTTTTCTTTTACCTGACGTTCATCTTGAAAATGCCAACAAATCATTCCAGGTGTAAAATCAGTGCCGAACCATCAGTGACGTCACAGTAGCTCAATTAGATATTACTTTTGTCGTCTATCAGAATGCGCTTTTTACTTTCATGGTGCCCACACAAAATGGTTTATAGGCTAGTCGACACTCACGACTTATGGTAGTGTCAATAAGATTTATTTCCCGATTCTGAAACGCAATCAACACACATACATACTAACAGACTGAAAAAAAAATTATATGTACATCACACATGCGTTTGGACGTATTCCGATCAACATTGATAAACAAACTTGTAGAAACAGCAGATAATATGCCAAATGTAGTAAGTTCCTTCCGTTACAGTACATTACGTACAGCTAAGCCTACTTTGTATCTCAGGACGGCTGGTATGGATGTTAACACTTTTACTAATGAAGCAAAGAACAACGTTTCGACCTTTTTAGGTAATCTTCAGATTAACAATGAGAGAGTTTGCAATTCTTGATGACGAGAAACCCACTTGAAATAAAAATGTATCTCAGAACGGCTGGTATGAGTGTTAACACATTTACTGATAAGCACAGAACGTTTCGACCTTCCTAGGTCATCTTTATGTGTTAATACCCATACCAGCCGTTCTGATATACAGAATTTGAATTGGACAGTTATCGGGCACACGTTTTAGGGATGAAAGTGTAAATGGGTATGGGATTGTAGGAGGCGTTGCAACTAGATATTCGGTTATTGATTAGTATAGATATAAAGGTGTTCCTTTATATTGATTTAATTTTGGTTTTAGCTGTTGTACAAGTAGGCCTTCTTTGATTTTGTGTTTGTTTATATTTGTTTCCCTACTTAATATCTGGGTGTTTTCTATAGTTATGTTGTGTTATTTGATTTGCAGTGTTCAAAAACGTGCGAAGATGTTTCTTTGTGTTCTTTGAATCTGGTTTCCATTTTTCTGCTTGTTTCTCCAATATAGATGTCGCGTCAGTCATTGCATTGTATTTTATAAATAATGTCGGTGTTGTGTTTGACAGTGTAATTTTTACACAGTATGGACTTTAACTTTGTACATGGTTTTTGAATAAATTTGGTATTTACTGAAATGTCGTTTTAAGTTTTTTCCTTATGTTGGTTATTGTTTCGCTGATGTCGGGAACATAAGGTATGCAGCAGTGTAAGATTTTGTAGTTTGTTGTATCTTGAGATTTATTGTTGTTTGTTTGTTGTTGGTCTAGGTGTGTGCGCATAGTTTTTTTCAACGGTTTTTGGAGAACATTTGATGATATTGATGAAGTGTTGTTTTATTTTGTTGATTTCATCGTTAATGTTATCTGGTGAACATAGTTTTGTGGCTGTATTTATTTGGTTTCTTAATATGTTGAGTTTTTGTTTTGTTTTATGTGCTGAGTTCCAGAGAATGTATAGTCCACTATGGGTGATTTTTCTGTGAATTTCTGTTTTGAACTGTGTATCGGTTCTTGTGATATTGAGGTGGAGAAGTGCTATTTGGGTAGTTTTTTCCTGTTCACAGGTGAACTTAATGTTGGGGTGTGTAGAGTTAACGTGATTGAAAAAAAACTAAGTGAGTATTCTGTAGATGTGAATCCAGCAATTGTATCATCAACATACCTGTACCAGTATAGTGGTGGGTGTAAGGCTGAATTAATCGCTTGTGATTCAATCTGTGTCATACAAATGTTGGCTAGAACTGGTGATACGGGATTCCCTATACTTAGGCCATTTATTTGTAGGTAGTTTTGATTATTGAGTATAAAGTTAGTTTTGGTGGTAGTTAATTTTATAAGAGTTGCTAATTAGTTATTGTTTTGAATAAAGCACAAAGCTACAAAATGGGCTATTTGTGCTCTGCCCACCACGGGTATCGAAACACGGTTTTTAGCGTTGTAAGTCTGCAGACATACCGCTGAGCCACTGGGGGGCTTGCTAATTAGTTGCTGGGGATGTGTATCAATGGGTGGGATCTTGGATATAAAGGTTTAAAGCTATCTTGCAAGCTTCAGTGATTGGGACTTCTGTGAAGAGGGAGATTACATCAAAACTGGCCATTGAGGCTTTATAATTTAGTTGATTAAGGATAGATTTAGAGTTAAAGGAGTAATTGGAAAAAAAAGCCGACCGACGTTACATATTCAGAAAATTCCCAAGCTATATATTTACTGAGGTTGTAGTTAAATGATTCGTAGGTGGACATTATAGGTCGTAGTAGACAATCAGGTTTGTGAGTTCCGTACAGTTGTAACGAATTGTAACGCTACTTCTCGTTGGTGCATGTTGAACAGAAGTTATAGAGTAAACATACCAAAAAAAAAAGTTCCACAAACAATCGATACATTACATTATTTATATACTTACGATATCACATGTAACGACAGAACAAACAACAAATAAAGAGTAACAGACAAAGGGGCACTGAACTCATTACGTTTCAAACAGATAATCACCGGGTAGAAGATCATGCACGCGTTGAAAGATTGGAGGCTATAACACACAATGCCCAACTTGGAAATTATATAAACAGTGAGAAAAACGTGAAACGTGCTCACAGCACAAATTTATTCACGTTCAAACACACAACGTCCAACTTGAGGGGAATAAGCGATTAATTAAACACCTAAAAGAGAGAAAAAAGTTCAAAATGTATGATGTATTGCATCAATAAATATTCAAGTATTTTTATATAAATAATACAACTTTATGTGAATAAATGCAAGCTCGTCAACAAGTCTCTCGTGTTGAAGACAAGGTATAGTTTCAGTTGGCTTAACAGAATGGGAACAACAAGCTACTGAATCGGTTACTCCGAAATCTAATGCCGTTGACACAGAGAAATTGTTCAGCATCCGTGTGTTCTTCCTTTCTGAATTTCACATCATGTATAAAAATGTTATCAATCCATCCCGCGCTTTATGAGTCGGTACTCGATTAGGGCGCCACCTATCATATGGCACACACTCCCTCCTTATGGTTTTGCTTTCGTAAATGATTGTTTACCAATCTAAATATGATTTTGGCAGGGTGAATATGAATGGAAAAAGAAAAGAAGCAGTACGAGATTTATCTTAATTAAAAGGCGTCACAAGGGAGAAGAGACAGCAGTGAATGACAAAAGAAGTTCATGATTGATAATTATATATACATAAACAAATATTCAAGGATATCACGAGAACGTTGTAAAGTATCTAAATACAGCTCTAGATGATAAAATAACAACACGTAAAGTAACTGAGAAGCTAAACCTCAGTCAAATTAGTAGATGAGGAAAGGAATATATATATATATGTATGTATCCAGAAAAAGTACAATGTTCATTTTTGTTTTGTCTTTAAACACAAAACTACACAATAGGCTATCTGCGCTGTGTTCACAGCAGGAATCGAATCCTGAATTTGAACATTATAAGCCCCCACCCAAGCTTATCGCTGAACCATCTTGTAAGAGGGTGCAATTTTGTTGGAAATAGCTTTCTGTGGCTGTGTGTTAAAAGTTGAGTTAGTAAGTTTATATACTTTCAACGATAAATTCGTGGTTTGATTCACCGTAGTGGATAAAATGCAGATAGCTCATTATATAGCTTTGCACTAAAAAACTTATTAACAGTGATGAAAACACTTTTAAACTCGTATGCACAGATAACAAAGGTGTAAAACATTAATTAATACCTCTTTACAATACCAGACAACATATTTACAGGAATATTTCGAGACATGCAACTCGTATCAGGCATCAACTCAACAGAAATAGTTGCAGTAAAATTTGACAGGAGCTGCTTTACACTTAATACAGAAATAACAGTTAAAACACATTTTACACAAATACTTACTTTTTGAACCATAAAGAAAACCGGTAAACTGAACTGAGGAAAAAAGAACTGTTAATACAGATATATTAATATGTTGCTTGTTTTTGTCGAATTTCGCGCAAAGCTATTCAAGGGCTATCTGCTCTAGCTGTCCATAATTTAACAGTGATAGACTAGAGGGAAGGCAGCTTGTCATTACCACCAACCATCCTTTTCGGCTATTCTTTACCAACAGTTGGTGGAACTGTCCATCATATTATAATTCCCCAAAGATTAAAAGAGTGTGTTCGATGACCAGATTATGAGTCAAGAACAATAGCTACAAGGCCATGTCAGATCTTTTTTCTTTAATCTTCAAATTGTTTTCTGATAAATACATATTAATTAGAACAGGTCATTCAACACTTAATTCTATTCTTATAAAAATGATACAATACTATCCAATATAACCCAATAAATAGTTTCCTAAAAGTTGTATTTTTCAACTAAAATATTTTGAATTGGCTCTTCAAAATTTAAACGTTCTAGAATAAAATATAGCTTCTTAAAACGTGACCAAGTCAAAACTTTTTCTTGTCTATAGCCAGGTGGTTAGGGTACTCAACTTGTCATCTGAGGGTTGAGAGTTCGAATCCCCGTCATACTAAACATGCTCGCTCTCTCAGCAGTGGGAGTGTTATAATGTAACAGTCAGTCCCACTATTCGTTGGCTAAAAAGTAGCCCAAGTGTCGGCGGTGAGTTAGCTACCTTCCCTCTTGTCTTTTACTACTAAATTGGAGACGGCTAGCGCAGATAGCCCCCGTGTAGCTTTGTGCGAAATTCAAAAAACAAACAAACGTCTTGACTATGAGAGAAACCAATTTATGAATCTTCTCTTATCAACACACACCTATATACATATACCTTTATTATTAGAAATGCTTAGTTTGTTTATTTTTTGGCAGTACATCTAGCGCAGACATTCCTTGTGTAGCTTTGCGCGAAATTCAAAAACAAACAATTTTCCCTGATTACTTACTAAAATAGCCTCTTGTCTTGCGGGGGTACGAACCATTACATTACTGCTTTAAAAACATAATCCATCAGACAAAAGAATCCACAATCTTACTTTTTTTTATGACAGCTGAATGTACTCAATATAATCAATCAGATAAATCTGTACATATACACACACCCGTATATAAGTATGAGAAGGACGTATAATTATTACTCGAGTTGTGCGACTTTATATTCGTTTAACGACTGGTTCACAACAGTGACAATCTTTTTAACTTAACGTCTGAAGCAAACCTATTTTAACTAAAAATATATATAAGTGCTGTTTACAGTTAAAGCAACTACAAAATCGATTTTTATACTTTGTAATATATATTTTTCTACTGAACGACAACAGAACTATTCTCTGATAGCTTGTTTGAAGGCCTGAAACGAAAGGCGGAATTTCGAAACGTCATCCTCTACAATTGTCTCCACAACAAGCAGTTGCCGTCCATTCTACAAAGTTTCAACAACAAAACTAATTTATACAAATAGACAGACTTAAATATTCTAAAATTTGATTGCTGATTAGTTTATTTTCCATTTTGATATTTATGTTGACATAAATAATAGATTATGTAAAATACTCATTTTATCATGAATAAATCACACAACCATAAACAATACATATTTGAACATGACTAAACCACGAATTCGTCTGATAGTATACAACTTTCAATGATAGTAACATAATCTCGTTTCCATAAAAAAAAATCGTGCATGTTATTCTATAAATGAAGATATGATCTGGATTTCATCGTATAAATAAAAAGTATAATTACCAGAACCAACATACGTACCACTTGTCCACGTCTTTTTATTCAAACCAAATATGATACGGTCTTTAACAATACAACAGAACCATCATATACTACTTGTCAACGCCTATTTATTGAAAATCTAACTATTAGACGGTCTACTAATATCCCATTCACAGTTTAGAACCTTGTAAGATATTTCTCGAACATCAGAAAAACAAATATATACATATAAACGAAATTCAAAAACTTCGAAACTGAATACAGAAGACTGTTTCACGTGCAGTTTTCAACTCTACTGATGTTCTGAAGAAATTAGCGGGAAATAGTAAATTTTTAAACATAATAAAGGTGCTGTATGTGCTGCGCCCAAAGTATGAATCGCACCTCTATAATATCTAGCATTATTAAGCTATCAAGGTGACAGAATTCCTTATTGACCGTTGATATATGTATAAACCACCGCCTATTCTGAGAAAAAGTAACTGTATTCAATCAGTAAAGTTAGCCGCAAAAAAAAAACGTTCTGGAAAATATGAAACACTCTAATTCGTTTAATTAAAGTACGTTTTTAAAGAACACGGACTTCGCTGGGAACATAAACATTTATCAATTAAAAACAACTCAAAAGCTTTTAGATGTACAGGTATGTGTAACCAAGCTAGAATATGGCCCAAAGGTGACCTGGAGGGATCACCGGTTTTAACCACTCACACCACCAGTAAGTATACACTAAAATGACAACACACTCACTAATGTTATGCGGGAGAGGACCATCTTTTATCTCTACCTTTTTTTTTTCTTCTTTAGTTGAAGTCAAGCACAAAGCTACATAAAGGGCTATCTGTGCTCTGCTCACCACGGGTATCAAGACCCAGTTTCTAACAGTATAAGTCACTAGACATACCGCTCTGCCACAAGGAAGCAGTAATGTTAAGAAAAATGACTAATCGACCATTTGTTGTTTCAAAGGTGTCCGTTATTCAGTGTAGATAAAGTAGTTTTAGCTTAATGGGTTGATCTTCCTTGTTTCTAGAGTACGACAACATTTCGGTTCCTACGCTGTTTGTTTTTTTGATTTCGCGCAAAGCTACTCGAGGGCTATCTGCGCTAGCCGTCCCTAATTTAGCAGTGTAAGACTAAAGGGAAGGCAGCTAGTCATCACCACCCACCGCCGACTCTTGGGCTACTCTTTTACCAGCGAATACTCTGGGATTGACCTATAACATTATAACGCCCCCATGGCTGAAAGAGCGAGCATGTTCGGTGCGACGGGGATTCAAACCCGCGACCCTCAGATTGCGAGTCGAACGCCTTAACTCACCTGGCCATGCTGGGCCACACTGAGGCCTTCTTCAGGTAGACCATTTGTTATCAAAAACCGGTTGCCTACTGAGTTACCCTAAACCTTTCACATAAAAACTACCAAATTTATCAGAAAAAAACAACAAAAAACACCTGCCGGCAAAGTGAAAAGTAAACACTTAAACCAGTTGTATTACGCACAGAAACCAAAAAGAAAAAAAGCTTAAGTGTGATACGGGAGTCTGATAACAAATGCTAAAGGAGACACAATTCTATCTATGTAGGAAATTAACAATAAATTGATCCAGGTTACATTTAAGGTTTGGTTCTTCAAATCTCTTAAAACATTAATTATCCAAGGTAATTAAAAATCAATAAAAAACAGCATATCATAAGAACTAGACGATATGAAGTTTGCTCTACAAGAAGGAGTATACCCTTATTAGCACAAATTGACTGGGCTAGTGGGTTTAATTGCCAGAGATGATGCTCGTATGTCAATGTCATGAGCAACGTCTGTAACAGTCTACATTAATATTAGCCTCGAAACACAAAGATAAGAGTTTTAACTTTAATGATACCTTATGGGCGAATTAAGGTTAAGTAATTTATTTCTATACCACCGGCTAATCATATATAGTTTCTAATTTATTATATTTTGTTTAACTTTCAGCTGTGCATGCAGTCTTAATATGCAAACATATAAACCAGTAAACTGCATACACTCTAAGCAAAGTACTTCTTAAAATCCTTTCGTAGATAAAAGAAAAATGTTTAATTTTTTATTAGTCTGTTTCGAAAAATGATGCAAAGCTAAACGAGGGCTATCACTATTTAATTTGAACTGAGAGAGAGAGGGGGGGAGCAGTTAATAAACAATGCCCACTGCCCACTCTTGGGATACTCTAACTGAATATGGAATTTGACTGTTACTCTTATAACACACCCACGACCCCAATAACGGAACGCTCGCAAACCACTTGGCCATGCCCGGGTCACTAAAGAAATAAAATGCAAACCCCAACTCTTGTGTAAATCACACATAAATAACTGTACACTTGAGCTACGTGATTATAAACAAATCAAATAAAAACACACTTTATTTACTAAACATGTAAATAATAAGAATATTACTTTGGAAGACAGTAAAATTAAGTCTCAAGAAAACAAAGTATATATATATATTAATGAATTCTATAATTAAAATATCATTAACATTTAAGTAAAAAATCTTAGAACAACAAGTTTTAATTCTTTCTATGTAAGAATCCAATGGTCTGTATGTACAAAACAAAGTGTTAAAGAGCTATTTATCTATATGGTAAAATTCTTTGGTTCTTTAATAGCTCCAACGGTATTTTTTAATCCAGTCTTGGGGTCCCTCAGTAGGCAAGTGGTAAGTTTATGGACTTTCCACAACAACAAAAATATGGGGCTCAATTCCATACAGTTTACAGAGCACAGATAGCCATGCCCATTGTGTGGTCATTAAACTACAACCTAGTCTTGCGGCTTTTAATTTTTGTTTAAACAACTTTTAGAATGTTGGCCATTAAACACAAAATTATACAATGGGTTATCTATGCCTTTTCCACCGTAGATATAGATCCCCTATTTTTAGTTTTATAAGCTTGCAACTTCTTGCTGTTGGTAAGCGTGAAAAGTTAGCGTCTTTAATATAACTACTTTGCATAATATTTTATTCTCCTATTAAAACAACATCGAACTTCTGTCACAACTCTGAAGAGTACAGTTAACTAACAATTTACAGTTAAAAGTACACATCAATTTGATAGGACTGAATTTCGTGCAAAGGTAGACGAGCCTTATAAAGCAGTAGCCGTCCTTACTTTAGCAGCCTAGAAGGAAGGCATCTAGTCATCTCCACCCACCGCTAAATCTTGGTCAACTTTTTCACCAATGAATAGTGGGATAGACCGTTACATTTTAAAGCCCACACGGCCGGAAGGGCGAATGTTAAGTGGAACGGGGATTCTAACCCGTAACTCTCAGATTACAAATCGAAAGCC
The DNA here is from genome assembly GCF_004210375.1 of Tachypleus tridentatus. Taxonomy (NCBI): domain Eukaryota; kingdom Metazoa; phylum Arthropoda; class Merostomata; order Xiphosura; family Limulidae; genus Tachypleus; species Tachypleus tridentatus. The sequence continues at coordinate 33,136,481 of NC_134831.1, read as the reverse complement.
ATAACCACCTGGTCATGCTGGGCCTAAAAATTTGAAACTAAACCTAATGCGTAAAGATGGCAAATAATATCCTTTATTTGTACTAATTTCAATACGATTTGCACACACACACACACGCACTGCTACTAATAATTTATTAATTCTCGAAAATTTGAAAATATTTGCCTATTTCATTCTGGATGGGGGGTTGATGAAAAACCGACAAAACAGTACATGACCTTATGACTTCTGTTGGATATCAAAGTTTAATTAATTACTCATCCTTCGATAAAATGGTGTTCTGAAACACGTGATTTCTCTTACATCGCTTGGTTTGCAGGAAGTTTTTGGTGTGGGTCAGCCATAGTCTTGTTATTATGACATTTTCTTCAAAGTTTTGTACATCACGACATAAAAAAATGTCCGTACCATAAAGTATGCACTCTTCCCACATAGATCAACCATTTAGTTTTGAGAATTTTTTCCTTAAAGAAAAAAAGGTAAGGCCTATACTTTACAGACCCCCTCCCGTTAAACAATATATAACAAACTTCACCTCAGTATATATGTAATGGGGAAAAAAATGTTAGTTTACTAATTACCATATCTTTTTGTGCTATTTTTACTAAAGGGCGTGACACCCTCAAATCGACAAACCATAAACCTACCATGCATTTCTCTCCTTGCTATGCTTGACATGCCCCAAATTTGCTTATTTTTATAAGCATTCATACATTCATTAATATTATAGCAGAAGTAATTGTGCCTAAACAATTACAGCGCAACATACATACTGCTCCGAGTAATCTTACAGAAAGTGTTTTGTTTGCGATGACCCCGGTGCTACTTTCACATCAGGATATGTGGAAGCTGAACAAGTAATTTATACTCACTACTTTGTTTGTAAAGCTGGATCTCCTGCTGGGAATAGTATTTAGAAGAGGAGAAAGGGAATTCACGATCACAAGTCGAAGGACTTACAAAGACTTCGATTTTTGTTTTTTCTTAGGAAGAGAGACTATGAGAGTAAATCATTATACTTGAATTTGCACATCATAAATTGGGATTCCATACAGATGTGCAATGACGTTACACCCGTATCACGTGGGTCTCGAAAGCAAGTGGCCTTGTTTTCAGTAATTGACTTTTCAAATTTAAAATGTCGAAACTCTTTTTAAACAAGTATTTACAAAGCACAGTGGCTCAGATTTAAAATAAAAAACCACTCGGACGTAACAAGGGTGCAATGCTATTACTTTCTTCTCCCACAAACAAAAAATTAAAAAATGGAAAGCTTACACCCATACACTCATACGTACACAGCTGCTTTCACCAGCAAGTTACGAGACACCCTGCCCATTATTATAAACAAATAGCAGAATAGATGACCCAAAATACGAGCACTACCCAGACCTGCGACAAATTTCACAACAGAATCACTTCAAGCATCCTCAGAAGATAAACAGCGTCTTAGCCAATTTTGTAATAATAAGAGCCACGGGAAGACAATTAGTGAAACACAAACATAACTTGCATAACAATTGGGGGAGTGGGTATATCATGGTAATGGGCAAATTTCGCATCAGCATGAACACAAGTATCTCATACTGCACGTATTTTCTTAAAATCTGTTTATGTCTGTCCTGAAAATGCGTGCGCACTTAATTTCTACTAATATAAACAAAAAGAGAATGTACATATATTTTAGCAGAGATATTGTACAACATACTAACATCTTATCCATGTTTTAAAAAAATCGTCTGACCTTAGGTCGTAGAATAATAAGTTTATTTATTGGTAATATGTGTGTGTGTGTTTTCTTATAGCAAAGTCACATTGGACTCTCTCCTGAGTCCACGGAGAGAAATTGAACTCCTGATTTTAGCACTGTAAATCCTTATTGGTAGTATTAAGTAAAGTTTGGCCATACCTAAACTAAAAACACACAGTATTAACATATTTCTTTATCGAATATAGATCATATTTAATACAGGCTTAACTAATGTCAGGCCTAACACCAAGTGTACAATTTCGGTAAGCATCTGCGACTAGAATTCATTTTGTATTATTCTAGAAATCCTGTATTTAAAAGAATAATATTGCAATACAAATACTAGTCTGACCCCAAATGTTTTGTAGGTCTTTGCAAATGCAAAATATCCATACTATCATAAATTCAGTTTTGATCAAACATAACTTAATGTTATATGGCGTAAAGCAGTAACTAATATTTGAACTTACTTCTTTGATTGAATTATTCATTACAATCGACAGCAATATTTCCAGCAAAAGTGTTTACCTGCAAACTCTTTCTATCGATTATCCTAATTTCACAGACTACTGTGAAAGTTACAGTCAACCTTAGTGTCCATTATTTTTTAAAAAGCATGTAGGATCACACGAAAAATAATTAATGGATAAAAAAAAAAAACAGAAAAATCCTTGAACTCGAGTGTTTTCGGAAGGTGGACCTCTTCCTTCGGGTATTAATGGTACATACATGAACAACATATTTAAGTACGGCTCAACATGAATAAACAGGGTCTTCTGAAAAATCAGTGTGTCACGGTCCTCGTTCCCGCGTTCAGTTGACACACCCAAAGAATTATTTCCTTTTTACGCCCGAGTAGCGAGAGCCACAGGACGCGTAAGATCTCGATACAGTGAGTTCAGCATGAATAGTCTGACGTGACAAAAAAATCACACTTCTTCTCAACACGAACAAAACAAAACCTTTCAGAACAAGTTTAATATCTTGGTTTGATAATTTTGTTTCAAACATATATTGGAATCAAAACAATTTATAGTACAATTGCTCACATTTCAGTCCTTTATCAAAAGCATGCGCTCTTGTAAATTTCACACACTACAATCAACCCAAACGTTCGCTACGACTTTAAAAGCACTTGGGTTTGTTTATATTTTCGCGTAAAATTATACGAGGACAGCTAGTTATCTCCGCCCACCGCCAACTCTTGGGCAACTCCTTCACAAAGAATAGTGGAATTGATCGTAAAGTAATAACGCCCCCACGGCTGAAAGGGTGAGCATGTTTGGTGGTACGAGGGTATTTAAGATCAGAAATAAAGTTAAGCCATAGAAAGAAAGAAGTCCTTGAACCCAAATGTCTTTGAAAAATGAGCCCTCCTTTTTTAAATTGTGCAGTTTTATTGTATATTAAAACAACAATTTCAACTTTTTTATATCTCAAACATACTGAATCAAAAGTAAAATTCCTTACGAAGAACGACTTTTTTCTTCTTTAGCACTACATAACCGCTAGCACTCACATACGCACATACAAACAAAACTATTTTGCATATTTTCACGATTTAAAAATAAATCAACTGAAGCATGATTAATGATGCTTTTCATCTCACACCGCCTAACATCTAAATCTAACATCGGATGGAAGCGTAGCATTAAATTATAGAGCAACACCACTAACTAAAACCAATAGTAAGGACTGAATTTTCAAGTAATGGTATCTGATAAGGTAAAAGTGGTTTCAATTTGTGTTCGTTTTCCCACTTACTTCAAGATATCTTTCGTGCGTCAGAATGAATAATAGATTCACGAAAAAGGTTCACGACGCATCTCAAACGAAACTTTATTCTTGTTCATCAACCAATCGGAAAATTTAATTATATTCTCCTCTGTCACATCTGCTTCTAAAAAGCTGTCAGTTTACGTAATCATTTCAAACTTCGCTGACACGCTAGAACACAATTACAGTATTTATTCTATTTATTACGTTCCTTGTTTATCTTCCATAGAACCCCAATCATTTGTATTTAAATAAACTAGCAGACAGCCCAACAGATAGAAAGAGAAACTGGATAATGGTTCATTATAAGTGAGAATGACAATTACTGCTCTTTTTTTAATGTCTCAAACAGAGAATTAAAAGCAAATATTCCCTAGAAAGTTTGTAGATTTTGTCATTAGTTCTGCGCAAGAGTCAGCGCTCATCCAAATGTTCACAAGCGTTTATAAACGTTATTTCAAGGCATAAAGTAACCTGCGTCTTACATCTATATGAATACAACATTACACCCAAAATTAGGATAGTAAATAAAATAGAATGAAACTTGAAAAATGACCATGTAGCTACCATAAAACTGATAAATATTAGTGGTAAATAAACACTTGACAAATCAGTTTCTGAACAATATAATTACGTACCAATGGTTCAAGACTTGAACACGACAACATGTTATTGATAGCAAGAATATGTAGCACAAGTGTTACACCTTTAGTACTGTTTATAAAAACTGTGAAAAACACCTTGATACTTAAAATGTAGCTTAGGCTTATCATGTAGTTGTCTCAACCACAGTTTCTAGTTTACAGATGAACCAGTTAAGTGATGAGTGTTTCTCTGTTGTTCAACCTAAACAACTACACAGTAAGTTATTCGTGCTATGTGGACCACAGTACTTGATCCTCAAATACTGCTATTATAAGCCCTCACAGTTAGCCACTAAGCCACAAGAAAGGCAACATACATTTGTGTCAATATAAAATACAAATAATTTTACTTCACAGAAGGCATAGTTTAATCAGCAAGATAGTTATGGCTACATTACTGGAAATGTTCGAGTTTGTTTTTTTTGTAATAATAACGTACATCTGTTAAGCTAAGTTACATCAAAGAAATTGGATTAATCAAACATAATAAACTAATGCTAGTGATGATAAGGGAAGTAAGGGTGCCTTCTTGATGATATCTAACAGGTATATTTAATACAGTCACAAATGAAAAGCCATAAATGGTGATGTTGCCTGCCTATTTATTACAAACTCAAGTAAGGGACATGTGAGGATCTATTTGTTGTTATTAAGCATGGGTTATCTCTGTTCTTCCTACTATGGGTATCAAAATCCAGTTTCTAGCAGTATAAGCCTGCAGACATACTACTGGGAGGCAAATAAGGATCTACTATCTTCCTTCACTCCAACTAGTTTTAATTTCTTTGATATTCTTATTTCTCTTCTATTATTCTGCTGGAATATAACTATAAATCTGTGACAGAGCAGCAAGTGCAAAAAAAATATTGAGTGTAACAAATTCTTTAATTGTTATGGCCTCTTTTTTTGTTAAAACTAATTTAGTGTTGCAGCAAAAGATACACTCTCACTTAATTACAAATAGCTGTTGTTAAATGGCAATCAAGAAGTTAAACAAACCATTTTCTATAGAGCTTCAGACAATGATCAATTTCCTATGTAGAAGACAGACTGAAAAGAAAAATGTAATTTAAATGTAAAAAAGGATTAAAAAATTTAAAAAGAGATTTAAAAAATTTGATAATTACCTAAAATACTGATCTAAAACATGCACACATCCATGAAACTTTACTTGGGTCAGAAAATATCCAAGAAAAAAAATCTATTACATTAATGCTAAAGCAAAATAAATAATAAAAACAATACAAAAATAAAATCAAACTTTTTATAAACATTTGTAAGGATGATATCTTAATATTAACTGAAGGCAAATAAGCATGCTTTCTAAAGAAAATTTTATTGTTTATCACATGAAAAAATTTCAAAATTGTTAACAACATAATTATTTTGAAATTTAAAAACCCAAATGATAGCAGCTTTTAATTTATTAATTATAAGATATTCTACATCATATAATACATCAAAATTACTTTAGCTAGATTTAAACTTCAGGTAATATTCCAGGTAACTTGAGAAAGCAACTTATATATTTCAACATTCCTTATCAATTCAATTGTATGATAAATAAAAACTATCATGGCAAAAACAAAAACAGATGTTGATTCCTTTATCATGTGCCATGTTTTAGGGTTTTCTTTCTGTAATATATCCACCTTTCTTAAACAAATTTTAAGACAGTTTGTTCCTTCAGAAGACAAAGTCTGATACACAAAAACTTCAACAGAAAAGTTTACATATGCTTTTGTATATGATGAGTAATCATGTAAATATAGTGTATTGGTAAAATAAAATCTCTCAGTGTACTTTAAAATCCCACTTAGCATTTTAATAAAAAATTATCTTCTAGAAAGAAGTCATAATCACAAATCTTTGATCACATAAAAATTACTAGGTGTCCACAGCACTGTTTATCTCTGTGAATGGGAAATTTCAAATTGCATGACATGCATCTGGAGTTATAAAACTAGTTTAATCAATATCAATTGTTATTAATCTTAAATAATGTCATTGTGTTTTAACTTGTAGCTGCCCCACCCTTTCAATAAGCATGAAATACTTGAAAGGAAATTATACAGCAAGGGTTTTGGATACACACAACTTACAGTCTTGCCAATTCTGTAACAAGGAACAGGACAAATACACGTGCTTCCTCAAGCTACATTTTGAATACACTAGATGAAGAGAACTACAAAGGTAGAGTTTTTAACAACTTTGATATACCATGAAATTTGTGTCCTTGTTATTCCTAGACAGGTCTATTAAGAAGAGTTACTTATGAAGTTCCTTACCCCTCTTTTCAAATCTCATTCAGTTACTTCAGGAATCAAAAATAAATTTGATTCTAAAGGATTTTACACTCCCAGTCTCATCATGCAGACACACCCCTTTCCAATGACTGGTTTACTCATCTAGTCATGTGACTGATAAAAGGGTTCTATATTGGTTGAGACAGTAAACACCATGTGTGAAGTAAACAAGTAATTCCAATGGGAACATACATGCAGAACAACTATTGAAAAATAGGTAAGTAAAACAGTCAATCCTAACTGTAGACAGGAATATAACTCAGAAAAATGACCAATCTTTAAAATGAAAGATAAAAACTAGGAGGAAACTCTTACTACATACAAATGCTATCACACATTATTTTTTATAATGTGTACAACTGATAAAATCAATAAATATTGGCATAAAATTAAAAGTAGTTATCAAAATATAATCTTTGTTATTTTAATCAACTAATAAATATCTCTGATTTTTGCAATATAAGATAATTGTTTGTTTTTTTTAATTTAATCACTTTCCACTGGTATAAAACAATCATAAAAACACCATTGTCTGTAGCTTCCAACATTATAAAAATAACACAAAATTTCCTCATTTGTAAACCATAAAATGAATACTGTTATGGTTTAACAAATACATTCAAAATATGTCAAAAATAAAAAGCCTATTAAATTATTTCACTTATATGTATTTAACAAATTAGAGTAGAAAGATAAAATTTAATTTTACTGAACATTCAAAGAGGTACAAACCACTGAGCAACACCCACAGTTATGTCTCAATGAATGAGCTAAACCTTATACTGTACTTTTCAACATCTCCATTATTTACGTAGGAAAACTTTATAATTACAATGACCCACAACTATCAACTGTGTACCATTTGATTTTTTAAACATGCAAGTATAGTTCAAAGCCCAAGTGAATCTGAGCATTTTTGCACCAATACTTCAAATTTTTATCCTATCCAAACCTTAATAAACTATTAAACTAGCTACACAAAATAGCAATCATCATTTTTAAACATTGGTAATCAGAACATTTTTTATCAAATATTTCTTAATATTCTTCACACAGTGTTACATTTTTGCAATTTTATCACAATCATTACGTAACACAAGTGACTTCAAAAAATAATAGATAAAATTGAAAACATTTTATCATAATTAAGTCAAACATTTTTTTCCTACTCTTATCTCTTGTATAACGATTTTTAGATGTATAAAAATAACTACAGAGAACAAAGAAATGCTATACATTCTGGAAATAAAGAATGTGAAGTCTTGATAAGAATAATAGTTTCATTGTAATTTTCCCCCATAAAATACTTACACATTTTAAATCTTTAAAAACAATAAAACAGGGTGATATAGCTACATTTCTCATAATTCCAGTGATCCATTTGGTGATTAAACACTGGATGGTCTTTACAACTAAGTGTTGTTTTTTTCCAGAATGATCTCGTTAATTTTATTTCTCAAAACTTCGGCTGTACCTCATCCCTAACAACCATCGAAAAAAAACAAACTTAAGTCTTACCCCTCCCTAACAACGACTGGGGGAAAAAAAATCCCAAGGCTATGTGGCTGAGTAGGAACGACTTAAGTTTCTTAACAATTCAGGTTATCAAAAAAATAAAATAAAAAACAGGGCAACCACGAGGCTCACCAGACTATCGAGCTAAGGAACATGCATGACAAGTGCTGTTATCAAGTCATGACTGTTTTATGCACATACATATAAGTATCCACAAACATGTACGACGGTAAATGACTTTTTTGTCAGCTGAATAAGCCCAGACATTGAGAACGAGGTGAAGGGCGGTGGTGACAATCTCACGTGCCTATATATGATACTCGTTCTAACCGCCGAGGCTGAAAAAAATATAAAGAAAACACATGGACGGCTCCCAGACTGCCTTAATTATCAATAAAGCAAATACTTCTGTCGTAATACTTTCGTTTGACAACTTGGATAGCAATTTCTTCTAAAAAAATGTTTAAAAACACACAAGGCACTTAAATTTCATAAAACTTTTCTTCTTTACGCAAACTGTTTCTGGACGTCCGTGAAACGTCGCCAAAAAAATACAAGAAACTATTCAGATTGACAGTAAAACAAAAATTGACCATAAACCTACGTATGACTTAGCCCATCAAAAAACACAAGGAATTATTCAGATTGACAGTAAAACACAAATTAACCATAAACCTACGTATGACTTAGCCCATCAAAAAATACAAGGAACTATTCAGATTGACAGTAAAACACAAATTAACCATAAACCTACGTATGACTTAGCCCATCAAAAAATACAAGGAACTATTCAGATTGACAGTAAAACACAAATTAACCATAAACCTACCTATGAATTAGCCCATCAAAAGTTAGTTAGTTCGATATTTTTGACATATTACGATTCTCGTAATGAGCGATACAAGATGTTTAATCTACTTCAACTAATAAATTATGTGCAAACCTCCAGTGAATATGTGCATTTTTGGTTTTGTTTGTTTGTGATAGAGAGAATTTTATTAGGTAAATTTTCCTACAGTCTTGAAAAGTTTCAGCTTGCTGCCCATGAGTGAAGTGAACTCACCGCACTTAGACCAGAGTTAACAGTCACGTTTTACATAATCAAAGATATAACGATTAGTTCGTCGATAAATGAAAACATCATCACAACAACACTTAGATAATCCATCACCAAACGTAAGCAATGCTGTTTGCTAAATGTCATTCAGTATTGGACGATCTTTGTCCAATCAACGTCATGAGAGCAATGAAGAGTTTTTATAAATATTAACGATATCCACCTTTCTATATGAGTATAGTCTTATTTCTCCTAGCAACAAGTAAACTGTGTCGTATTTCATAACTACCATCCTCTCTTCAGTCCCAGTGTAGGTCGTTTGGACTCCATGTTGTCCACATTTTTTCTCCCACACAGCTATTTCTCGCCTTTGCCGTCATTTTGTGTGTGTGTGTGTGTGTGTGTGTGTGCATTTTTAATCTATGAACTGCTACGTAGCGTAATCTAGATTTACAGTTCGTCAATCAAAATGAGTATTAATGTACATGCCTCAAAATCAACTAGCCAATGTTAAAATTAGATCCCGAAACTCAAGTTTTGGTGACAGAATGACTACTGGGAAATGAATATTTGTTATTTGGAAAAAAATTGTTTCTATAGTACATTGATAACAGCGCAAATGTTTGCAAGTTCGCTTATGATGGAAACGATCAAAGTCGTATCAGCTCTTATTTTTTTATTGTTTCACGTATAAAATTGAATTAGTTCAAGGGAAAAACTCAGCATTTTTTAAGGTCTATCAAACACTAATTCGATAGACAAACAAATTCATATCAATAACAGTTAATTTTTTGTCTGCAATTTATGTATTATTAACTTTCACTTTTCCATATCTTCCTGAACTATCGCCCTCGTGTTCAGCCGGAAGTTAATAGACAAAGCAGACATAATCCATTTGTTTTGAATTTCGCGCAAAGCTACACGAGAGCAAACTGCGCTAGCCATCCGTAATTTAGCAGTGAGACAAGAGAGAAAGTAGCATCACCCATTGGGGCCTCTTGAGCTATTCCTTTACCAAGGAATAGTGGGATTGATCGAAACTTTACAATTCCCCAACGTTGAGAGGGCGTGCATGATCGATAACGAGTATTCGAATCGCGACCCTTAAAAATAGGTAGTCGAACGCCTTAGTCATTAAGTCATATCAGGTCTTATAGCCCATTGTGTAGCTTTGTATCGAAGTACAAATTTACCGTATTAATATCGTTTACTGGTGCTCTTCCCAATTTCATAGAGTATTCATCATTAAGCGAGTTTAAACTTATAACAGAAAATATATTAAGTTAAACGTTCGGTGGTACCGGTCTCGGTATGCCCGAAAAAATATCTTTATTAAAATCGTCCCTAAACTGACTCTAAATATAAAAATGTCGTTAAGTTTAACTATCCTATACTTTGTAGATTTGATAATAACAACAATTAAAAGTATAACAGAAAAAAAAATAACCTGCGAGACGAACTGCATATATTGGAATGACTTAATATATCAATAATCATCCACAAACAGGAGAAACCTCGTACGATCCTATTTAATAAATTTATAATTCATTTATTTATAACATAGATCTTGAAATATTTTTACGAGCGCCACAATTTGAAGAAATAAGGTAATGTCTACAAGTTATAAACACGTTATCAAACGAAATGATTTGGCATGTGATTTCCTAGTTGAAATAATAATGGTATAAAGCTGTATAAATCTTCTGGTATTTTAACTCAAACAATGCATTAATATCATTTAAACTTGTATAATATTTAAGTTTGAAACTTTGCTGAAAGACAACATTCTAGCGATACTTGAATATTTTATCAAAAGGTTCTAATAAGGACTACTAGAATGATTACAGGGACAGTAGGGTTATCTCTTAAGAGTATGTTAAGAACTCACCAGTTATTTGCTGTTGAGGAAAGAAATATGAAGTTTCTACTGATATTCAGATTATCTGGGAGGTCCACAAGATAAAGGCCTTATTTCTTTGTGTTACATTCTGAAGATAATAGGATGAGAGGACCCAAGAACTTGAGAAAGACAAGCCAGGTTCTAGTTAAGACAGGTTAACTTTTCTTATAGGGTTACTGACATGGAGAGTGGGTTTAAATTTTCACTCTTCCCATGAGTCTGTGTGCAATGTCAGTCTTGAAGGACCAAATGATTTCTTGCTATTCATAGGTTGTGTTATAGTCACCAATAAATTTTGCCACAAAGCAGTATTTTTTTATAATTCTTTTTTTCTGGGTGAATATATTATACATTACTAACATACAATGAGTTTCACACAGGCTACTTCTTCCTCCTTATTTCAATAGATTACTTGTTTCTATGTTGTGATATGGTATGATGAAAGGAAACTGAAATGCAAGCTAATAGAAGCTGACTTTCTTCTTTTTGATTACCTCTGTTATACCTCCAAATAATTATGATACCATAGCCAACATATTTTGCTGAAGAAACTGCACATCCAGAGAGTACAATATTCAATTTTAGAAAATTTTGTTACAGAAAGATAGAATAGTTTTACAAAAAATGAAAACCAAATTACATATAAAACTTCTTGCTGATATTTGTATTTAAAATCAACAGCCATAGGGTAATAAAAAAGTACACTTCTCAAAATGAATAATTTTATAGAAAATAACTCAAATTACATATTCAAAATCCAAATTATTAAGTTATATGAATAGTTAAAAAATTTAATTTTTTTTAGTTAATAGTCATACATTTCCAGTTTCGTCACAGCTGTTCATTGAGTATATTTTTATCAATCACGTAATAGTAGGTAAGATGGAATATTCAATCACATCCACATGTTTTTTGACAGGCTTCTTAGATCCCTATAGGATTATTTGAAAAATGATAATGTACACAATTGAGTTCAACAAAAAAATCAAGGACATTTTCTCCCTTAATAATAAATTTCTTTGGGGTATAATTCATATGTCTCATAATTTATCAATACACAGTTTTTTATCATCATAACACATTCATCTTAATTTGTTGTGGTCACATATCTTTGTCATAAAGGATATAAATGACTATATTGTTGTTTCATTTCTAACTCTTAAAACAAATAATAAATACATTAGTTCCAATTATCTTTGTAACATTTTCTTTAATACTAGCTATATCATTGTATAATAACTTTCTTTCCTCACAGATAGGCATTTTATTATAACATCCATTGTAAAAACAGCCTTTCAAGCTGAGTTGATGATCTACTATCATGGATAGAAATAACACTAAGCTAGAAACAATGCTGTATTATATATGAAAATGTGATCCAACTAGCTAAGTTTGGTGTTTAGGAGTGTGCCTACATCCATTTGGAGTTAATAAAATTCATTAAAAAACAGTCATGTTGGAATGGCTTTCTTTCACTTAAATTGACTGTTAAAAATATTTTTCTGCATACTAAGTATCCTGAATTTTCCAAAAATATTTGACTGTAATATATCATATTCTATAACGTACAAATGCAACATCAGTTTGTTCTTCATGTATATCACACACAGTTTTTACACACCTCTTCATATATTATGTCATTAGTCTGTATATCTGCAATTCAAAAAAAAGTTTATATTCTCTAGGTTTTATGTTACATTCACAAGAATATACAACACCCATTTGAGGTTATCAGTTGAAAAACACAAGGATGTAGATTTAAAGGATTATAAATCTTACACAGAAAAAATTCTCACTGATTAGAAAAGGAAGGTAGATGTTTTATTGCTAAAAATGTTTGATTCATATTTGACACACAATACCAAGAAGTTAAAAACTATGTTTAAATGTACCAATCAGTACATTTGGTGTTCATATCAACACCATTAGGTCAGTCTATCAAGCATCCAAATATGTCAAGAAAAAAAAAACTAAAGAAAACCACTGTGTAATTTTCTTAATTTTGCACACCACTTTATAACTTCAGTCTTTCAAAAAGATAAAGTCACACAATTTGAAATATTATGTACAGAATTAAATAAGTAAGATACATAATGAGAATGGAATTTAGTATAAATTAATTTAACAATGCCTGCTTGAAGTCAGTTGTCCTTTGATAAGTTTGGATTTTTTAAGAGATGAAAATATTTTCCCCATGAAGTGCATATCAGGTTATATATCATTTTTCTCATACATGTGCATCAGTACAACTAAATATAGAGTATTTTAAGTTTATCAGAAAGACTATGGAGATCCTTGATGTATATTTTGGTCATGATTATTATTTAACAAAATTCATAAAGGCTTTCAAAATCTTTTCAATAAAACCTTTCTTTCATTGGGATAATACAGGCCTATTGGCCTTAATTATATTACTGTTGCATAAACCTTAATTATTTCACAAACTGCTAATTGAGTATCTTTGAAAAAGAACATTTTTGTAACTGAAGAACTTCACTAGAAAGCAGAATAAAGTAACAAGCCACATAAGCCAAATTATAGGTTAAATAAGATTTTATTAATAAAAGATGTCAAGAATGCAACTGTTGCACCAAAGAAAATGGAATTTGTTAAACACAGAAAACAGACAAGAATCTTGTTTCACGAAGTGTTAAAGGAAGGAAAAAAGGATTATGTGATCCTCAACGAAATGGTGGGAAAATATAGGAACTAAATGAAATAGCTATAAATAAGAAAAAATCTGCAATAATTTAAACAAAGCAAATATAGTTCTTTGGACATGATTTGAAGAGGTGAATATCAAACATGATGAGAAAAGTTTCAACCTTGAATTACAGTACCTACTTCTAAAGCTAAAAGATCCAAAACCAAAAAAGTGATACCTGAGAATTAAGATGGATGATACAATATTACTCTCTATTTTACACAAAGGGCTATAAATTCAATTTATAAATCTTAAGATTAAGAGAAAATATTGTTGGAAAGACTAAATGAAGTTTTGGTAACAGGTCTGTATTAATTTTTATGATTCTGGAAACATAGAAGTTTGAATCAAAAAAGTTTAAATGAATAAGAACAGTGCCAAAATAAGAAAACATGAGAAACTTCTGTACAACATGCCAAATAACTTGGCATAAGATGAGAACAAAGAAATAGTTTTTAGTAGATTTAGAAGGAAAGGGTTCATTCAAGTCATTATTAAGTATGAGAAAAGGGAATAACCACAAAAGGACAAAACAATGGAAAACCAACACTGTGTAAGACTTGCAAGATACCAATATTAGTACTCCTAAATATAAATATGCAGAGAGACCCTGTTATACAATCAATGACCTAACAGAGCCTACTAGTGAATACATTAAAGACAACAAACCAAAGGAATGCTGAGCACAAATGATGTAATTTCCCAAAAAAAACAAAGCCAGTTAAGTAGGATGTACTCACAAGAGAAATATGAACAAAACTTCCAGTAAAAGTAAAAGAGGGCTTCATGCCAGAAATTGTTTGTTTTTGAATTTTGCACAAAGCTACAAGGGCTACCTGAGTTAGCCATCCCTAATTTAACAGTTTAAAGCTAGAGGGAAGGCTACTCTTTTACCAATGAATAGTGGAATTGATCGTCACATTATAATGCCTCCATGACTGAAAGGGTGAGCATATTTAGTGTGATGGGGATTTGGACTCACAACCATTGGATTACAAGTCAAGTGCCTTAACCACCTGGTCATGCCAGAAATAGATGCAAATGCATAAAAGCATTCCTGTGTGTAGACTGGAAACAGAGTAGGTAATCAATAAAAAAAACATTACATTCTAATGAAAAGACTAAAAATAGCAAAGTATGGCATGAAGAAACAATAATAGCTCACCTGGGAAGGAATACTCATTACTTTTTAAGATAGCATTGGAAAAAATTAAGCTTAAACTTCCAGTGGTAAAGCAAATAGAATTTTAATGTGCAGCTATGGGAATACTGAATACAAGCATATATTTCATTGTATAGGTCAAATACAGAGTACTGTTTTCAGTCTTCGTCTACTTACTTTGAGAATGGCATTGTATTGTTGGAAATTGTTCAGAAGAGGACAACTATGACAGAATGGTGCCTGGGATGGAGGGGTTGTCATATGAGCAGAAGTTATGATTGCTGAAATTGTTTTAACTTAAAAAAGAAGAGTTAGCGAGTATCTGTCCGAGGTGTTTCGGATTGCAAAAGGAATTGATGGTGTTGATGCTTTTTTTTTTTCATACATAACAGTGAGAATACTAGGACTAGGAAATATATGTATTAAATTCTGGAGAAGTAAGAGTTATCTTCAATTAAGTTGTATTCTTCTAACACGCTGGTTGGCCTCTGATATAGAAAGCCTTCAAATGGTGTGGAAATAGTAAATTTGAGTTTAAGAAAAAGCTTGACAACATATGAATGACAAGGGTTGACTTTAAGATTTTTCAAAAAATAGTTTTTGATTAGTTTAGAGGATGAGATAGCCAAGATGAATCAACAGATCACTTGGTATCCCTAAACATTATGTTGTGTTAAAATACGTCCTGCCATAACCTGAAGGGCTGGGAATACAAGTTTTGGACCTCAATTATAGAGCTCTTCTTCATTGTTTTTCCTCTTTCAGTTATAACCTTGTGAAATAATTTGCTGAAAGATGAGTGTAAAGCATACTTTGTTCAGAGTTGGTTACATTTTAGTTGAAAAGAACAAAAAAATCAGGATTTTAAAGAATACAAAGTAACCAAAGCTTGAATGAAAGGCTCACCTCACATAAATGACCAGATGCCCATGCTATACCAGTTAAACAAGATAAAGGAGATGAATGTGATGATGTCATTATTTGGGGTCTCAACCAACCAAACTGATGTTCTGTTTCCCATACTGCACATTCTTACATACAACTAAGCCCATAAAGTCTTAGCCTTACATTATTTTGCAAAGACATACTGCACTGCTTTAATATAACACATGAACAGCAATGGACCATTTGTTTCTTAAAAGCTGTCTTTGGACATTCCTCCCTAATGAAAATTTAACAAATATTATACCCAACCTATAATTTTTGCAATTTCAAACAACTTCCAATGGCAACTCACTCCATAAGCTAATCACTGCATCAGAAAATTGAAATTGTATTAAATCAAACCTAGTCTGTCTTTGACAAGTCTTAAACCTGTGCTCACTCTCATCCTATTATCTCAAATATACAGCATAAAAAAAAAGAGGCCTTCTTCCTATCAATCCTTCACAATCTCGTAAATTTCAACAAAATCACCTTTTATCTTTCTTTTTCAAGATAAGGGTCTTCAACCATCCACATGAGACAACTTTTTCTTTCCCAGAATTACCAAAGTAACTATCCTTTTTTAGATAAGGAGACTACAACAGTACTAATGCTTTGTTCAGTTTACAAAAATCAAACACCTCTAAAATAATTTCTCAAAATTAACATAACTCAGGTGATATTTTAGCACAGGTAATTATGGTTATGGAAAATCCATTATGTAATATTAGTCAACAACAATCAGCATATCATAATAAACACTTGTAAAAATGTGGAAAGCAAACATCAACTTGTCTCAACTGAGCCTTTAACTCACAGGATCACTATTCTACTAAATGTGTTACCAGTGCTTCAAACCCAAGTGAAACATACTTCCTCATTCATTAAAATACAATTACCATATTTAATACAATGGATATGTTACAAACTACAGATACCGTACTACTAACAAAACGGCAATAATGTATTCTATTAAAACAGAATTTTTGCAACTTCCATTAAAACTGTGAGCTAAACAATGTAAAATTTTGATTAAAAATATCAGTCACGATTTCAAGGTTGAAAGGATTTTATGTTTTTGACTTAGGAAGATTATTTACAAAGTTAAAAAAAACAAAAAAACTATAAATTTCAAATACATATCTTGTTCTAAAAGCACCCCATCACATTTTTACAAATTTCAACAATTTTTAATTGTAACTCTATTTAAATGATTGAGTGTTATATCAAGACTAAACAGGTTTTGTTTTCCATTTAAAACAGTATTCACCTCATAACAAATAGTCATCTTTATCAGTATTCAATAAAACACCAAATTTCTGTCTCACTTCAACGATGAAGTTGTTTTATGGCTCAAGCTAAACAACAACAACAAAAAAAGCAGTTCTATCAATAAAAAAAAAGGAATTATTTTCACAATTTTCTTAAGAAATGTACACAACATCCTTAAATTATTTTAATTGTTTTTGGGATACTTTGCCAAATATTATTATGTAATTTCTGATGTTTGCAATAAATCTACATAATCACTACCATAATTAGAATGAAATTTAAAATATGATGAAAATAGCTGACTTTTATAATTTCAATTAAAATCCAAATATATTAAGCATAATATATCTTTGATGCATGTTCTGAAATGGTTTCAACGTGCATAACAGTTATTAAACTTTTTATATTATTATAATTTTTTCATTTGAATTTCACCATAAAATATGCAAGTTTTATTATTTTAAAATGAAGTCACATCTAAAATTCTAAGTATAGTTTTCAACTAAAGCCTTGCTGAATTTAGAAAAGGAAATCTTTTAGATGAGCTGACACTTAGATAAGGTAGGGATAGAGCGTTGAATATGACAGGTAATTTATATAGATAATAAGACAAAAGGGCTGGCTGTCTTAACATACGTATACATATATAAAGTTTTGGAATGTTTCAACAAATCACCCAACAGCAGTACATGAAAGTCATGACAAACCACGTATCAATCATTTAACGATATGCACCGCATTTTATGCGCTGACCGCTTTAGTTTAACTTCGTACTGTAAAGTATAGACCACAGTTACCGAACCCAAAATATTCAATGTTACTAAGTTATATAAATCAAAGTATTAAATTTAGAAAGATTAATCGAAGACATCTCATGTCATATACAAATGTTCAATATTACGTAAAGCTCTCACTCAAAGTTAACACATATATTATGCTAATATATGCATAAATGTTAAAAAAATTCACCTCACCTGTCTTGCGGTCAGGCGACGTAGACGCCGTATCCGCCATGTTGAGGGTTTGATTTAGTTCCGGAAGTTGATCGAATTTTTTGAAAACTTTATAAACAAACTTCTTTGAATTTGAAACAAGGAAATTATAAATGAGATTTTCGTGAAATTAATTGAATTTTTATTAAAAATTATTATGATATTTTTAGTTCTAAAGTTTTCAACAAAACGTATAAACAACGGCTTTTGTTATTATTAATTCAAAGAAGGAAAATACTTGCACTACCTTTCAGCAACCAATAAAAGTTATATGCAACTTTTATTCTTACTTGAGAATATAGTTTATTTGTTTAAAATTTATTAACCCTAACAAATGAACGATTGAGTGTTTTGAAATATTTAATCAATAATTAAAGAATATTTCACTTAATGCGGTCCTGTTAATTTGATAGCAATTCAATATGGCGAATACTGAGAATAGCAGGTGTCGAGGTATGGAGAAAAACTTGTTACATTTTCGATGGAAAATATTATTTAACATACTTAAAAGAGTTGGTGAACATTTGACAATGGCAGAAGTTAAGCTTCTTGTATTTCTAACCGGAAGCGCCATAGATGAAACAACAAAATCGAGAATTCGAAATGGCAAAGACTTAATCATGGCATTAATCAAATGTGGGGCTTGTGATGAAAGTAATTTGCGGAGTATTATACATTTGTTAAAATGTATCAAACGCTATGATTTGTTGCATTTAATAAATGCTAAAAACAAAAAAAAAGGTAAGTGTCATTATATATTATTGTTTGAAAGTAGAATACTTTGCGTATTTTGAACGGAAAGTGAAAAGGAGGAGAACACTTAGGCCTAACGTATTTAGTTGCTATAAATCATAATTATTGCGATACTAAACTTACAATTAATGCATAGTATTTTCCCACAGTAGAAAACTTAACTGGCTCATAATGGTAAGATCAACCTTATCATCCCCTTTTAAAAATATAATAAACAATCAAACTTACATTCTATAAAAATCTATCTAGAATTGAAAGAAACTTGCTTACCTAATTTTTCACCTTTAAAACCTTATGGAAAATTTTGTCCATGTCTGGTACACTTAATTATTTCATCTTTGTACTTACCAGAGAATTCACGTTGGTATGATTCAGGTCATTTCCACTACTTCTGATAGAATGCTTAAGATCAGGAATGTTGCTTATGTCTTTGACAAAAACATATCAGAATGTTTAAAAGTTCATTCAACTCATAGTCTTTAAAATTATTCAATCAGTCAGCATCCTACGAGAGCCCAGTCAGCATTGTAACAATTTGCCTGTGTTTAACATACTTTTCAAAAGTAGACTAAAAAGCCAGAAACCATATTTTAAATAATAAAAATCTGTCAGTTCGATATTTGAATATTGATGAACCACAACAGTAATATGATACTAAAAGTAATGATAATAAATAATGACAATTTCAATAAAATATTGTAAATTGTGTGTGTGTGTGTATAAATAAATCATCAACATTTGTTTTTAGATACTTCACCTTCAACTTGTTTCAATTCACTGATTATAAGTCTTATTTTATAGCCTCTAAATTTACTCTGAAAGTTAGGAAGTGAAATAACATTTTTTTTTCAACATCTAAGGCAGTATTAAAGCTAATTATGCAATAATCACTAATCTCAAAATATTTCCATACTTTTACAATCATATTCTCATAAACAATGACAGTAAATCTAAATCAGCATAATTTTTGGTTGGCTGACCAATTGGTATAGAAAACCATCATGAATCACTTCAAAAAATATTTTATTGTCTAATTGTCTCCATCCCCCCCCCCAGCACAGTAGTATGTCTGTGGACTTGCAACACTAAAACCAGGTTTCAATACCTGTGGTGGGCAGACCACAAATAATTTATTGTGTAGCTATTGTGCTTAATTCAGAACCAAAACAACCATAAAATTTCCAATGAATATGTATCAAATCAAGGTTTCTCATATCAGTATTTTCATAAATAGTAACCCTTATCTCGTACAAGTTATCAATTACCTCATCTCTCTGATCAGTTGAATTATAACAGTGACCAATTGAAAACTTGAAATCCATAATTGTAACCTATGTACATTCAACTCTTGAAAGTAATTGCAATCTAATATCAAACATTTATCATGGTTAGTAGCACATATGATCACCTAAGTCTAGTTTAACTCTTACCTATTAATTTGAAGTTGTTTTTACTCTTAATGGACAATGGACATCCCAGACATTTGATAAAATTAGATAAACACCAAGAACAAGCACCTTTATTTACTTGGTGTGTTAAAGGTCTCACAAAAAATCGTAACATTCTTCAGAAGATAATATAGAATACAGTCACAGTTACTGTACAATTAATCATTTAAAGCAGTGATGCATAAAGTCCGGTCCCCAGGCCAAATCTGGCCCCCGACAAGTGGCCCGCAATGTCCAACAGGAAAGTCAAACATAGAGAGTTCGAGCCTACATGAAGATTAAGCGCTACAGAAGAATATGCATGAGATTAGATACTGGATGGTTCCATATTTGTGTCAAGCAATAAAGAAAATTTAATAAGCAAACCTCATTAATGCATAGGCATTTAATCATTGGTGCAATGACGTAATATTTCTCTAATTACGAAATCTCGTGTTCCAATTGTTCTTCGAGATTTACTTACGAGCCCGATTTTGATATTATTTTATAACAAAAATGGCAGCTAATCATAAAAGTTGACAACGAAAACCAGCAGTTTTGTGATGATTGGACTGTGCAATACTGTTTTGTTCAGCAACAGAGAAACATGATTTGTCTGCTGTCATTTGACAGTAGCAGTGGCGAAGGTATCCAATATAAAGCGTCATTATGAGTCGAAGTATAAAGATTTCCACAACATTTTCGGTGATGAACGACCAGTTCGAATTGAATTTCTTTGGTGGTCGCTGAATCACCAGCAGAATGTTTTCTCAAAGCAGTCAGCAGATTTAGGTGCAGCATGTGAGGTCAGTTACAATATTTCATTGATGATAGTGAAATCTGGCCAACCATTCAATGATGGTGATTTTGTCAAGCAATGTATAATTACTGCATTGGAAAAGTTGTGTCCAGAAGCAGTTCACAAGCTACAGACAGTGGTTTTGAATCGTATGACAGTTCAACGAAGAATTTCACACCTCTCAACAGACGTGACAAGGCAGCTCACAAATAAAGCAGCCAACTTGGTCCACTTCTCTTTGACAGTAGATGAGTCTACTAACATCAGTTCAACAGCACAACTACTAGTTTTTGTTCATGGTGTGTCGTCATCATTTGATATCACAGAGGAACTAATCGGCATGGGTTCCACGAAGGGTAGACAACTGGGTCTGCTCTATTTGAGGAAACAGTATGATTGTGTAGTAGTGTTTCATTGGATTACACAAAACTGGTAAGTGTGACAACTGATGGAGCACCAACCATGACTGGAGAAAGTAGTGGGCTGGTAGCACTGTTGATGAAGCATCGAGAAAAGCAGAACAGACAGTTGGTGAAGTTGCACTGTATTATTCACCAACAGAACCTGTGCAGTAAAGAACTTGGTTTTCAGACACTGATGGCATTAGTGATGAAAACCATTAATTTCATCAAATCACGAGGACTTAATCATCATCAGTTTCAAAGTCTTCTTGAAGAAATTGATTCAGACTATGGTGACCTTGTGTATCACTGTGAAGTACGCTGGGTGAGTCAAGGGAAGATGCTCAGAAGATTCTGGGAGTTGATTGATGAGGTGATAGAATTTCTCAGAAGCAAGAACAAAGACACAGAAGTGATTTCCATGACTGATCCACCATGGCAAGCTGATTTGACCTTTCTTGTCGACATGACACAATACTTGAATGACCTGAATTTGAAGTTGCAAGGCAAAAATCAGCTGGTCTGTCAGCTTGCAAATCACGTCTCAGCTTTCAGGACAAAGTTGCAGTTGTTCCAGCAGCATCAGGCAAATTTGTGCATTTTCTCACTTTTCAGTCACAGCTACAGAAGAATCAAGACATTGACACACAAGTTTATGTTGGGAAGCTAGATACCTTGATTCAGTCCTTCAACTCAGGGTTTCATGACTTTGACCAATGCAGATTGTTGATGAAACGTTTTGCTGATCCGTTCAGTGTGTCAGTGGATAATTTGTCAGCAGAATATCAGCTCGAACCTACT
Source organism: Tachypleus tridentatus (assembly GCF_004210375.1). Taxonomy (NCBI): domain Eukaryota; kingdom Metazoa; phylum Arthropoda; class Merostomata; order Xiphosura; family Limulidae; genus Tachypleus; species Tachypleus tridentatus. The sequence continues at coordinate 33,114,298 of NC_134831.1, read as the reverse complement.
GATCTCCAGGCATCTGATGAACTGCGTGCTATTTACTGAGAAAACAGTTTGCTTGACTTTTACAAAACTTTGTCTGATACATTTGCTAATTTGAAAGAGAATGCACTTGTCCATACCAGCATGTTTGGCAGCAAGTACTGCTGTGAACAGGCTTTCTTGCATATGAAACTGAACAAAAACAACACTTGCAATCAGCTGACTGATGATCATCTGGAAGCAGTCTTGCGTCTTTCAACATCAAACATCAAGCTGGACATTTCTAAGCTCGTAGTTGACATGCAGCACCATCCATCACACTGACTTTGTGACAGTTGATGTGTCATAACATTTCTCAGAATAATGTGCAAACTCTTTGATGTAATCATTTTTTGTGTGTTCTTAAATGTGATGTTTATCTTGTGTGAAACAACTGTGGGATGATTTTAATCTTCACTTTTTTGTGGCCTCCAACGGTTACGAGAAGTCTGTTTGTGGCCCCTGACTCAAAACGTTTGTGCACCACTGATTTAAAGACTTAATAGAGTGTGAAATTGGCACTTATCTTTCTTAAATGTGGACTCCAAGACCAGCAAAAGCCATTTCTAAAGAGTATGGGTATACACTGTACAAAACACATCATTGTCAGAGAAGGTAAACATATTATAAAATGCAGTAATACTAAAATAAAGGAATATGAAGTAGAGCTGCAAATTAGTGTAATTTTATAATTGGTTAATTGTCAGGGTCATTAATCAAATTCAACTAACTGGGTATTTTCAAAAGACTTATCTTTGCTTTAAGCTTGTTTTAAATTTGTTAAATATGATAGACATCTTCTCATACAACAAATAAGGATTGAGGTACTTTTTTATAATTCAAAACTATCATATATGAAGATGTACAAAAGTGGTAACAACCTGAAATACAATTTATATCATCCCAAATTTCTCCCTATATATTTTGACAAGAGTACAATGAATAAATTATATGTAAAACATAATTGTCTTCAGATTTCTTCTGATGAAGCTAGTAAACCTTGTCACACTCTATGTTAGAAAGTGTACAGGGTGGCCCACAAGTTCCAACCCATCCATATATCTTATGTATCTGTATGCTGTCCCTCATTCTTGCTGCATAATATTATGCGACGCCATGTTCTATGAGACATTTTCCTCAACATAGTAGGGGTTATTGTTCCAAATGCTGCAGTAACAACTGCCTTCAACTCATCATTAGTATTATAACATTGTTTATAATAACATATGGATGGGTAGGGACTTACGGACCACCCTGTATAATGCAATGAAAACAAATTCACTCTGATTCTAAAATTGCAAGCAGTGCAAGAAAACCTGTATTGATAACTCCGTTTATAAGAAATGTTAAAAACATGGTAGAACCAAAATAATCCTTAACTATATACATTTCAGAAATTTTTTCTAACCCATCTTCAGCATGAAACATTTAAATAATAATGATTTTAATATATAACAAAAACTTTGAAGTGGATGCTTGTATTTATAAATGGAAGAACATGTTAAACTGATAGGTATTTTTAGATTTTTCTGTAATCTCTGAAAGAAACCATAGAAATGTGTGCATGCTAAAAAACCAACAAATCGAATGAAGCTTACTTTTCTAGGCACTGTTTAAGTGCACCATAAGATAACCAGACTTAGTGTTTTTTCCTTTTATTGCTTCTCAGCTTGCTTGAGTTAGTTGCCATAAAGTCGGAGTCCTGTTTATGTAACTGGTTACTGACTTTATGGTACTATGTATTGTTACGTTTTTATTAGTTCATGTTCAATAATTTCTGAAGGACACGGGTAAATGAACAAGTTATTCAATGACCAAATGTTTTGAACATAAACTGATGAATATTAACTTAAATATTGTTTAATTAAAGCATATTCACCCTATGTAACACTAGTTATGTTTGCAGCTTGTAATAATTAAGTTGTAAATTAAGTTAAAGCTACACTATTTAATTGTTCACACAAAATTACCGTAGACAATTGTGACTGTGTGATCAGTGTCCACTAGGCTACACACTAAAATGTATAAGCTGTGTTCAATCTTACTGTTATGTCAAAGGAAGTGACTTGTGTTAGTTCAATTGGTATATAACTGCATAACTGAGTTTAAGCTATAGTAAAGCTACTTGAGGGTCATAGTTAATCCCAATATTTTTTAGTAAAAAGAGGAGGCTAAGAGTTTGTGGTGGGTACTACTGGCCAGCAATTCAAATTAAAGATAACAGACAGCCTCAGTAGCTTTGCAATGGCTAAACAAATCAAACAACAAATGCAATGCTTCTGGATGAGCATGTCTGGTGGAAACAGGAACTATACCCATTAACCTTAGGTCACAAATCAACCACACTAATCACCAAACCCATGCAGGCCCAAAGCTGAAATTTTAACAATAAATCATAATAGTAATATTTTAATTATTTGGATAAGTGAAGTAGTTGAAGACAGTTACATTTGAAAATGCTACTTTCAATCAGTTGGTTATTTTCGTGACATTAATAAACTTAATCTGTAATTTTACATGTTACTCATTGATGTAATTGATACTCACAGATAACTGATTCAGTTAATCATTTATCTGTAACACAGATTATACACAAGAAGGACAAGTCTTCTATAACCAATTAATTGATAACATACTTAGTCAACCTGATATATAAATCAGAATTCCTGGATATCTTTTCTTGAAACCTTTCAAATTTCATTATGATAAGAACCCAGTTCACAAAAATCTTTTTAACAGGAAAATCAAGGATTGAAACCTATACTTGACACCACACGTGTTCCTTTTCAGGAATTCCATGATGAAAAGCAGACAGTATCAGTCAAAACATGTTTTAAAGTTTTATTTGAAGGTATTGTTTTATTAATAAATTATAATATTATTAGCAATTGAAAGAGGAATTTGTAGCCAAGTAACTGTTACAAAAAATTAAAAATATGTATCACTTCTTGCAGTTTCACCAGATCCTGTTGAACAGTACTTGATTCAGTTAAGTCAGGTTTCTGACATCAATGAACAAACACCAAACAGTGCTTGTACAAGTCCATCTTCCATATCAGATGGTGAGCCATCTACATCACTAGAAACCAGAGTTCGAAGAAATCAAGATACTGATGATATAGATACGCCTGTGAAAAAACTAAGAAGAAGCCCAAGACATCAGAAGCCTACAGACTCTCAGAAACCTGAAAACAGTGAGATGACAGACTTTCCTTCAGGAGCTAAAATAAAGTATACAAGTGGTATGTTTGTCAAATCCCAGACTTGATAACTGTTAAATAGAATTTACATTATTTGGAAAGTATACATTTTATTCTGGGCTGTAAATAGTAGGTTGTATAATGCAAAAACATAATTCTTTCCCAAAGAACATTAGAATTATGCTGTGTTATAGATTCAGAAACTAAAACCTATAATATCAAAGAAATCTAATTAGTGTGTTAGTAATGGATGAGTTCATAAAATCAATGTACTGTAGTTGAACTTATAAAATTTAATTAATTAATAAACTGGTTTTCTTCTTATCTGACCTCACAATTTTATTTTGAAAGTGAATAAAATAGTTACTGATTAATAGTTTATATAATCACTTAAGCATAACTATAAGTTGGTAACTAATTGTTTTATAACTTGATACCAGTTATCTAATTTCCAGTTATTAACAGAATTAATGACTTAGGAGCAATTGTGTAGGCTATTAATCATGACAATAAATTACTAAACTGGAAGTTAAAGAACAAATAATTTACAACAAAAGAACACCATTCTCAAACAAAGTTTTGATATATATATTTTTTCTTTTAATGCTTGAAAATCATTTTTTATGTCTAATGTCAATAAATTTTTCATAAAACTTGTGTTTTATGATTTTGAGTTATGGTTGTATGTTTCTTGAAATAAATTTTAAATAGACTGAAATATAGATATTTTATTAAAAGCATAAGTAATGGTTTAAAACAGTTGGGTAAATTTTATTTTGATTGTTATTATTTCATAAAATATACCTCACTAATATTACTCCACTTAGAGTAGAAAGTTAAATTGTGTATCATCAAAATATTTGTTTCCTTAGGAATATTTAGGATGATAAAGTATAAAATAGCTATGTTACTGTTTGCATGTCTTTTGCCTTTATCAGATGTTCGTCTCAGGGTTCGAGCTGAATACTGCAATTATGAAAATGCTCTTCGAGGAGCAATATCATCAAATAAAGTAGATCCAATTGAACGTCATCTGGAACGTTTTAGCCAGGCCAATACCATTTTACGCTCTCGAGATCTTGGGGACATTGTCTGTAACATAAGATTCTCTGAAATCACATACTTGGATGCATTTTGGAGAGATTACTTGAATGGTGCATTATTGGATGCATTGAAAGGTTAATACAGTTTTTGTTATGTACAACTAATAATGAGAATAATACATTGATATGTTTGTTGAAAGAGAAGTAAATACCCAAGAAAAAAAAAAGTTTAAAATAATATTGGTTGTATGAGAATACTTAGATTAAGATATTTTCTGTATTACAATCATGCAGTTCAAATAATTAAACACAACAATTCTCAGTATATGTTTCAGTCTGTGATAGCATTCGTTTCCTAAGCATTCAGTTGCAAGTGAAATGTTTTAATCTATATTACAGATATGTTAACATATAACTGAAGTAAATAGCTTTACATCTGAAATATCAAAATCCCTTTCTCTTTCAGTTGCTTTCTTACAATCAACTGCTATGTGTTTTAAGATTTTGGATGCCCTTGATGCAATGCATAGCTTACATCAACTTTTTAAGTATCCTTTATTCTCATGCCATTCAAGTGACTTATTATATATTCATAAGAATGTCCATAAGCCCTGCTTTCCCAGCATAGACCAGGTGTTATTGTAATAGTCATGCTGTTTACTTCACTTGTTATAAATTTTAATTCTACATTAACTGCTACTGCAAGTGTTTTTACTTGTATTGTAAATTTTTCTCTGGAGGACCTGGTCATGTAGTCTGTCTTTAGTACGCAGGTGAGTTCGTAAGGCTGTATAATTAAACCTCTATTGATGATTACTAAAGTGTTTAGTGTATTATCTCCATACTGTCTGCTGGTGACTTTCTTCATTTGAACACTCATTTGCAGAACATCTACTTTGTTTCACGATGATGATGGTAATTAAAATTACCTTTTCTTTTGCCCTTTTTGTCTTAGTAGCAGAATTTGTCAGCTAGTATTGATTCAGGCATTGAATATGTTTATTTTATTCTTCTTTCAATTTTGGAGTCATTTGGTGTTTTGTGTTTTCAGCCATATTTTAATAGTCTTTTAGTGATGTTATCTATCTCTATTCATCTGTCTTTTCAAATTTTTAAGCCTGTGATTGTGTGGTTGTGTACTTTACAATGTCAGTTTTCTACTTTGATCAGAATGAATTTGTCTCATTTTGACACTTTCTTTTTAGAGTAATTATTAAATATCAGGTAAACTTTCTATCATGATTTAGTTAGTTAACATCAAATGTTTGCATTGCAGTTTTCCTTAACAGTAGTTCTCATAGATGTAGATTTTTTTACCATGTGATAGTTTGCTCAAATTTTCAACTGGGCTTCAAGAGTTTCCTCCTTGCATCATTTAGAAGAACTTTACCAGGAGGAGCTGAGTTGTAGAACTATAGTTGGTTGTTAGTCATCATTTCTTTTGAGATGACCAGCAAATGATGCTAATCCTTATATCTTACCCTCCTTGTCTACATCTCAGTAGATGTTAACTTTATTAATTTCTGTCTATTCCTACCAAGTAGTGAAACCTGCCTCTCATCTTAATTGTTGGGAGAATTGTACTGAATTCTTTATTATTTCATTGATTCCTGGGTTTTGTCAAATCTGTGTGGTCTTAATGTCTCTTTTTCTTTCTTTTCTAGTTAGTTACAACTTCTAGATTGGATTGTCTCAAACCTTCTTCAGAAATAGTTAAAATCATTTGTCATACTTCTCCAGGTTTTTACTCCAATATCCTTGTGGTTCTGAAATAATCAGAAGGTTTGAGACTTCTTTAGTCATGTTTCCATAGAGATACCTCATATTCAAATGGAAAACATGAAGTTATGGAAATTTCTTTGTCAGAGCTTTTAAGTGACAATTCAGGATACATATTTTGTTTGTGTCTCTTGTTATCCAATATCCTGCTCTCTTTTCCAATTGAAGGGGACCCCACTTATCAGTCCACTGCCTTTACCCTTCAGTTCAGTATCTGTTGTAAATTGCTTGTCTTCTCTTTTCTTTGGTTTCATATTGTGTATCACTGTCCTTCCTTTCATTTTTCTATCTATAGAATATTCTAGCTTTTATGGTATTCACCTTTCATCATTATCAACTTTTACATTTCATATGGACAGTTGGCTTATTTTTGACATTTCATCCATTCATTTTCTTGCACACATTCATCGACCATCCAGCTCACTTCATCTCTTGCATGGAAAATTGAAATTTCCAGTTCTCAGCACTAACACAATATTTGGTATATTTATGTTCTTGGATCAACACAGCTCTATAAACACTTCTGCTATTTCATAGAACATTGTAAGCCTATTTCCAAATACATCTTTCTGCTTTGGTGACAATGGTCTCACTTCATTTTGTTATTCTCTTTAGATGCATTTGTATGTGACAACTTTGGTGAAACATTTATTCTCATTGGCATCAGACTTCAGACTTGTCATGTAGTGTGCCAGTTTCTTTTTTTTCTCTCTTATTTCTCCCACTTACATTGTAACAAACATCGGAATTATGTATGCTATTACAAATTATTGTCACATCATATACTTTATCTAACTTTCAATACTTTGGTTAAATTACTGCTTCTGGAAACTGGTGAAATATAATTAGATTTCAGTAAATAAATAAATATGTATTGTGTGTGTGTGTGTGTGTGTATATATATATATATATATATATATATATGTCTTTTATACAGGGGTTTTTATCACAGACTCCCTTAAACAAGCTGTTGGAAATGAGGCCATAAAACTCTTAGTAAATGTAGATGAAGAAGACTACGAGAGAGGAAGGCGTATACTTCTTCAAAATCTTCAACCAATACAGTGATAGGTAGCTGTTAATTTCAAAGTAAAGTCTTTGGATAAGCAGTTACCAGTTGAGACTTTAAAGCAGCTTTGGCTTTCTTGTATATTGAAGATCATTGTTATTCCTGTACTTCATTGGATCATCTGTTTTGAAGAAGTAAAATCATAGGTTAAGTGGCACACACTTTTATATACATATTGTTGTAATAATTTAAATAATTAACAAACATTTTTACTGGGCCAAAAGTATTAGATGTAATATTTCAGTTGAGACTGGAACCATATATATTTTACCATATTAGCTATTACTGTACACACACACACACACACATATATATATATATATATATATATATATTTTGCACTTATCACTTTGTTATAAACACTCATTAGTTTGGTAAGAAATTTGAGGGATTACTAATGTTCAATTGGATTTCATTTTTCCATACTTAAAAAAAAAAACAAACTCACTAACTAACTATTTGTTAGTGGATCATTCTTCAAAAATTTGCAAAACCATTTAAAATAATTTTTTTCTGAATTTTTTCTATAGTGTTGAAAGTTATACATACAATCCATTTTGTAAGGAATTGAGTAAATTAACAAGAGGTGCCTCTCATGCTTTGCATGAAGTTTTGTTCCTATAGGCATTGAAGTATAATAGACTCAGGTTCCTACCAGCTAAATACCTCTTAAGTGGTAAGACTCGTTTCCTGAAGTGTTTTGACATTTCAAGTAATTAAGGTACTGCTCTTTTTATTTCTAGTTTTGTAATGGCAGTTGAAACCCCTCAGAAAACATATTGTTTATTCTGTAAAGGAAGTAACTAAAAAAGGATAAGTTTTTTTCCATCAGGCCACTCATTTAAAAAAGTGTACATTTTTTAATTTTTAAAATGTGTTTGAAGGCACATTTAACTTTTTACAGTGTTTTTTAAATCATTGTAATTGGTTGAATTTTCTGTGTTTACTGTATTGTATGACACAAAGAATTTGAAAGAAGGGTTTCTAATTTCCTCTTCAAAATACGTACATAATTCTATTGAAATGTAAGCTGGTCTTAAAGTATATGTAGTGTCAAACATAGAAGTTATGACTCTTTAAGTAACGGTTCATAACGGTTAGCCTTGAAATGTGTGAATTTTTCTCATACATGTTTATCATAACAGCTGTCTGGGTTTTCAGTTTTATGGTAAAAGTTATTAAATACATAAAAAGTTATGAAAACAAGTATTGTATGTGACTATGCTATAATTTCTTTTGACAAATGATAACTCAACTAAAATCATGATGTATGCTATAATTAAACCATCACATTACCTGACAGAAATGTATATAGCTTAATACTGTTGGATAGTGAGTAAGTATGATTTTTTTGTTGCAGCACTTATTCTGAATAAACTGCAAACAGATTTAAGATTATTAAAGGGTCATTCCATTTCACAAAAAATATCTCTCAGCTTATTAAAAAAAATCAGACTTAGAACAATGATAATATTCTAACACATGCTATACAGTAATTTTATCTTTTTTTATTTTGTAACTTTAGTATGAAAATTTATGGATTTGACCTATTGCAGTTGGATTTATCTGAAAAAATACTATTGTTATCTGTGATGAAAGTGGCAAAGTTACAGTAAATGTAAGTAGATATAAAGAAATGTGGGAACCTCCCATTAATAACATTATTAAATGCAGCTTTCTTCAAAGATTTAAAAAAGTAGCTGTTTAGAACTTGCTAATGGTTGTTGACATTTACCAATTCATTCAATCTGCACCAAGTATAAAACACTGGTAAGTGTGCTGGATTGTGGTAAAAAAGAGTTACACACCATGAGGCCTTAGATACATTATAAGAGTAACAGTCAAATTCCACTGTTCTGTCTCTTAGGGGTAGCCTAAGATTTTGTGGTGGATAGTGTTGACTGGCTGCCTTCCCTGTAGTTTGTAACTTCACAGTAAGGGGTGGGTAGCAAAAATATCCTTTGAATAGATTCAAAAAACAAGCAAACAATCATTCAGTGCAGTCATTCATTCTGCAATATAATTTTAATTTAATTATTTTTATTCTGCGATGAAAAAGTATTAAACTGAAAACATTAAAATAATTGTAAACAATGAAACATAAAAACTTAACTTTTCTTCATTATCCGTGGAATTCTCAATAATTCAGATAACAGTTACTATAAGTACCAGTTCTGTAAAGTAATTACAAAGTGTTATAAAAAAAATGCTTCTTAACCGATTATTTCTAGTCTTAATCCAATTCCTTGACTGTTATGTAAGGGAACCGTGCACAATCTTTTTAGAGGTAGAAAGTTATTGTAATTATAATAATGAAATACAGCTACAATTTCTTATTGGTGAACAGTATGTTTCTTAACAAGTGGAAGATTCTTTTATGTTATAAGAAGTCATATTTTATTTAAAAAAGGTTTTAAGAGTATGTTATAAATTAGCCAATGTAGAAAAGGAGAGAATTTTTTTTTATTTGTGTTTGTTCCTTTATTGTAGTTCTTAATCCAAAAAAAGTATTGTAAGATAAACAATATACTGAACAATGTCTTTGAATATCATGAATGGGAAAAATTTCTAAACATAACACCTAAATTTATACTTTGCAGAAATTTTACAAAATTAATTGAAAGTGTAATAATTAAGCTGGCTACATAAGGTTAAATTTGAAGATCATTGCAGAACTAAATTTCCAAGATTTTGTAAGTGATATGTGCTGGGAACATATACTTTTGTAATTAACATATACTTTTGTAATTAACATATATTTCTGTAATTAACATATACTTTTGTAATTAACAGCTAAAATACTTTTTCATTATTAAGGTTTGTTTTTTTTCACTTCACTGAAATTTTCATAACAGGCATATTAATTTACTTATTTAATCAGAACTTTGATTTTAATGTGTGAACTGAAATTGGATGTTATCAGTGGCATGTGTATGTTTGTATTTTGTATGTAGATGGGAGAGTACATGCTTGTGATGTCAAGGAAAAATAAAATTATGAACAAAAAGTATGTTTTCTGTATTCATTGGATAGTTGGTTCTTTGCACAATTTTCTTTTTTGTGTTCCGAAGAAAGTCTAATCTTTTCTGTATTCATTGGATATGGGGTTCTTTGCATAATTTTCTTATTTGTTTTTTTTTTGACATATCACATTACTGTACAGTTCTGATCGTATAGCAGCTTCATTCCTCCAGTTCTACTGTTTTCATTTCAAATCAGAGTGGTTAAGATATTAATAATTTGGATAATTTGAACAGAAGTCTTCTTTCAGAGATTAAAATGTTCAAGTTCTTTTGCCAACATCTTTGAGTAGAATTAGAGTTTGAATGAATTGAAAACTGAGTACTTGTCAGTATGTTTCATATGTTGGGTCTTGTTATGTTAATCTTTTAATTTAAAATGTAAATTGCCAACTGCTATTTACACCTTTTGCTTTATGCAAGTTCCTATTTTTAACTAGATTCTAGGATATATATATATATATATATAATCACTGAATAAGTTTGCTGTGCATTTCAAGTTTGATCTTAAACAATGTTAGTAAGGTGAATATTAGTGGTACAGCCCAGGGATTTTCAAATGTCAATTTTTTTTTAATGCACACGTAAATATTATTCTCACTTAGAATAGCACTTGCTAAGCAAGCTATAAATATCTGAACACTTTCATGTGTTTCCATGTTGTATTTCAAAGTTATATAAAGGTCATTATTGAATTACTTTTAAGTGCGAAGTAAAAAATAATCACATTTCTGTTGTAACTGTACTCTTTTGAGTGTATATTCTTACTGTACAGTTTTGCCCAAAGGCTCAAACTTTACATATTGCCCATGTCAATTTAAAGAAATTAAACTATGTAACTACTACTAATCAATGCAATTGTGTGTATGTGTATGCATGAGTTATTTTATACCAGTTTTTGTGGTTAAAAGATAAGTGTTACTGTAAATATCGAGCTATGTGAAACGATGCATTAATGAGAATTTGAAAGCTTTCATTTATATTGTTTAATTAAAGAATTGCATTTTTGTGAGTATTAGAGTTGTCTAAAACTGACATTTTCTTCTGATTTATGACTTTTACAATAGCAATAATCAGCGCCATCCTTGAACATATATTGCATCAGAATTGCAGAGGCTTTCCTCACAAAAAAAAACAAGAAATTATTTACTTCTACATTTACTTTAGATCAATCATTTTAGATAAAGACTTTATTCCCTGTAGTACATAACAGAACTCCTAAATTTCTAGGACATTCCAATACTTAATATCAGATGTTGAAATTGACAGTTCATTTTTTAGTCTTTTGCTTTGTCATTTGATAAAGTTTTAATATTTCACTCGTGTTAATGAATAGTTCCCATGATATTTGCATCTTAATTATATCAACATTAACCAACGATATCTGACTTCCAAACATACTTATATCACTCTTATTTTAGTTCTCAGTGTAACCCTCAGTATCTCATTTTATACAGTTTCCATAAAATAAACTCTGTGAGTGTAAACACTTGTATCATAGTTTTGTTGACAGATTTTTTAATACTTTAATTCAAAAAATATCTCTCAGTAGTTTGAATCTGATGTTGTAACTTGTGATGGTTCTGCCATTATATTTCCTGGTATTTTAATTTTAAAGTTACATCTCCCAGTTCAATTACCAGTTTTTAGAATGTAATCCATCATTCCTTACAGTTAGCTCTGAAAACTTAAAGTGAGAAAATATTGTAAACAAGAGCTGAAATTAAGTTAAAATGTATTCTAAAGACTGATGGTATAGGTATTAAAACTTTTAATTAAATAAAGTGCAGAGCTTGAAAAAGGTTGCAATGGTGTTCTATACTTTATTTTAATTAAAGTTTTAATACCCACACCAACCATCTTAAAAATACATTTTTACTTCAAGTGTGTTTCTTATCATGAAATTAAGTTTGTTGTACAATTAAAAGCAGTGATATTTTCTTCAACAGTTATGTATTTGAACATACCCTTTTATAATGAGTTACATTTTCAAAACTTTTTAAATTTTGTGTTCTGCTTATTTGTTTTGTTGTTGTGGTTCTAAAAGTAAATACTGTTTATTCAGGGGATTTTAAAAATTGTATTACTTGTTCTCTTCAAGTCTAAAGAAAACTGATACAAGTGTGCATGGTAACTGGATGGTTATGAAATTGAGTAAATTTACTTCACATTGTGAATATGCCTGCTTAAGTGGAGAAGTTTGCAGAATTCCTCCATGTATATTAGTGATTCTTGATCTGTAGGATTGGATCTGTTGTGAGTTTTCTGTATTTAAATACACAAATCTTATAAATGTGTAAGATAAAAACATAGCTTTTCCAGAAATATCACTTAAGATGTAATATATCAAAAATTATTCAACTATTTTTTACACGTTTGATATTCCGACAAAAGACAGTTATCAGTAAAAATTTATTTTATTTTACAACTCCAGTGAAGATATGCAACTAAAATTATTTAAATTATTGTTTTTGAATGTGTAAAGCAAGCTGAAATGATTATTCATGATTTTATTAAAAAACATCAACTTTTAACCATATTTCATATAAATTGTATGTTGTATTATTCTATGTTAAATCTAACTTGTTAGAATTTATTTTTAGGTAGATATTTGGCTTGATTTGCTACTTTGATATTAAAGCAAAAATAAAATTTCTGTGTTAAATAGAAGTAGTGCATCATGTTGCCATTAATAGTTAGAAACGTGTCATTATGGATGCTCTTTAAAAGTAGTTTATATTGGACATAATTACTTGTAAAAGTTATGTTAATGAACAGTGGCAAAAGCTTTGTTTTTTGTACTATACATTATGGAAAATTTAGTTTGTTTTTTGTAAATATGAATTTAGTTATAGCCTTCAGGCTATCTGCATGTACCCCAGTGTTTCATGTAGGATTTGTTGAATGGAATACCTCAGAATACCTGCTGGTACCAGGTATAGCATCATATTTGTCTAGTTTCTTCTATGATTTCAATTCAAACATCAAAATCAGTATTCCTCTTAAATATGAAAATGAAATAATTTTTATGAATTTAAGGTTAATTTTTAGGCCTAGATTTTGGATGAAAACCTTGTTATGAATTACAGTGTCTATCACTGTAGGCATGTACTTCTGTCACATATAATGAAAAATGGTATTAAGCTAACCTACATCCATTCACTTTTATTACATGAAAATATAACTGCAAAAACAAAATTAACAAAGGAGGAATTTTGTGTTTACAACTAACTAGAAGTAGTTATCATTTCAAGGTAAACGTGTAGGCTAGTATTGCTAAACACCAAGTTTTGGTACTTGTGGTGCAAAGCACCAACAACCCATTGTGTAGAGCTTTCTGCTCAAAAAAGACAAATACATCATTTCTTCGCACATAGAATTTACAGTTTTCAGAAGTTAAGTAATTGTAAAAAAATGTGGGTACTTGTGTATAGCAATTTGTTAAATATAATGTGTAATATCATAAATTTGTTAGAAATATGTCTAACCTACAGTAACATTGTTTTCCATATGTAATCATTGAAAAAGAACTTTAAAGATATTTTGTTGAATTTGCTCCTCTGTAACTAGCATATAATGCATATGCTGTACCTCATTTGAATAATTTAAGGTCTGTGTAATTAATCTCTTATCAGAAGATATTTAACATTTATATACTGTCTTTTATGGGCAAAATTAATAAGCTCGTTCATTAGTCAATAGTAATATACTACTGGTAGTTGGTTTAATAATATTTTATACATAATTAGCAAACTTGTTTTAAATACATTATTAAATAACATACTGCATAATTCCTTGTACCTATATATTCTTGAATTTTCTTATCAAATGTAACCACATTTGTAATATAAATGTCTGAGACAAGTGAATAAAATTTTCCCAGAGAATGCAACCTTTAGGTATTGTCATATGTGAAGGCATTATTTGTTTATTCAAGTTAAAAAGTAAAATTATAATCAGTGAAAGAATTTCAGTTTGATTATTATTTTTAAATACATTGAATAGTTTGGGTCTCATTTATATGAGCTTTTTCATAGTCATAAGTGTTAGTTTTGGTTAAACCTCAATTTCATATCCAAAATTTAAGTTTGTCCTTATGCATTGGTTACTATAACCTTTGCTTACGAAATCTAGCACTGGTTTAACTTGTAAGGTTCTTAGTTAAATAAAAATAATGTTATAAGTTTATGACTTACAGAGTTTGACATGCTAGTTTTTATAAACTAAATTTCAGTTGTTTTTTTCAGTGGTATTTTTAATGGATATTTTGGTATGATTGGTATATGAGGCATGTTTTATTTTTGGAATATAACTGGTGTTACCTTTATGGTGATGAATTGTAAAATTAGGTAAAATTTACAGCATTATGTAAACGTTTTTAACAAAGATAAGTATGTTGTATAAAGATTTGTAATACAATTGTACTATTAATATGACAGAAAATTCAACACTGGTTTTTGTATGATAAATTGTGTCACAAAAGGGTGTACTAAGTTGTATCTTCTTTGAATTATGTGAAAAAGATATCACAAAATGAACAAATTGAGTTTAGATAATGGTTTTTCATAAATGAAAACAAGGAATACTTGCTGATTTGTTTCAAAGACCTCTCTACATGTTTTTAGTATTTTTTTTATTGTTGTAAATGTAAAAATTGTTGAATGTTGTGAAATTCATTATGCTGGTTAGTAAAGGACTTTCCATACCCTTTCAGTATGGAATTTTAAGAATAATATATATCTAAAGACAGTTATAGTGCCAGACCTGTATTTATATGAGCGTTTGTAGTTTATTATAACACTGAAACTTGTGTATTATTTGTCTTCCCAGTTAATTAAAATTTTATTTACCAAATATTAATGATTGTCATGTGTTTTCACTGAAAGAATAGTGCTCTCAAAAAACCAGAATTATCTAGAAAGTTTTGTATGTGACAATTAATGTACAAAAAAACATGTAGTGACAAAAAGTGTTAGTGGTTTTAAATTTGAAGTCTTATCCCTTTAAACACAGAAATAATTCTTGATCCTCAGAGAGGTTGATGCTGCTTGCTTTTTGGATTGAAAATAGCCAGTGTGTTTTATAACTACATTACATGGCACTGGTACACTAAAATTTGTCTGTAGTAAAGCATGGTACACCACTTGTGATTACCTCTCTCACATACATTCATCAAGTCCTCTGTTCTTGTGATCAGTGAGGCCCAACATCAGATGATCCTCCCATAGGAGTTGCAAAGGTGAAACTAGTAAATGAATTCCACAATGTGCTAGTTCCAAGGTTTCTGCCCCTTGGTATGGATTCCTGTACATGGCAAGGGTTCCTTCCAGGGAAGGTTCTGTTTTTTCAGTTTACTCCCTCTGGGATCTAAACATTCACCCACGTGTTTGTCGTGCATGGCGACCAGTGAAGGGAAGAAGAGGATCCTGGTGGTTGAGGGGTCCAACCCTAACACACCACTTTGGCTTTGAATTCTTGTAGACAGGTGGCCTTGGGTCAATCGGCTGGGCCACTTGGGCTAGAGTTAACCAAGTACCAGTGTTGGAAGTTCTCAACAGATGTTGTGGACATTGTGTCTGATGCTGGTGTTCGGGTATAGTGCTCACGAAACCCTGGCATTGCTGCAGTGTCCTTGCTTGACATTGTAGTGCATCCCCTCGTAGGGCTCCATAGTGGGTGGGATCAGTGGGCACCAGAATTTCGTTTTTTCTTATGGATCCTCCAAATAAAATAGTGAAAAAACAGTCAATAGGTAAACGACTACATCTTGAAGTTTCTGAGCAGAGCAATCACCTCTTTCCTTTCGAGATGACTGTCTCTGTGGCTATAATCGTCCCTTTACACTTGTGGAACTGAAATTGGCCCTTCATTGGTCTGGCAGTGCATTGGTTGGACCAGATGATGTGCACTATGAAATGCTGTGCTATCTTTCTCCTGCTTCTCTTGCTATTCTTCTGATTATTTTTAACTGGCTTTAGCAGGAGAATGTTTTTCCTCATGCCTGGTGCCAGGCTATTGTCCTAACTTTCTCTAAGTCTGAGAAGGATCCCAAGATTCCTTCAAAATACTGTCCAATTGCTTTGCCGAGCTGCCTCTGTAAGACCTTACAAAGGATGGTTAATGGTCATCTTCTTTGGTTCCTCGAATCAAACAATCTCCTCTCACCCACCCAGTGAGGGTTCCGACGACAGCGCTCCATCATGGACCACGGGATTCGACTTGAAACTCAATCAGAGAAGCCTTTCTCAAACGACAACTTGTATAAATATTCTTTGACATTGAGAAGGCTAATGACACAACATGGAGGTATGGCGTTTTGCGAGACCTCCATACATATGGGTTAAGTGGCCATTTACCCATGTTTATTAAAAAAATTTTAATGGACAGGAGATTAATGCCATCACTGAACAACTCCATCTCACTGTTGCAAACGGGCTCTATGTCGACGACCGACATGAGAAGTGGACCACAGCAAACGGCTTTAATTTCTCTCTCTTTAAAACCGTTTGCATGCACTTTTCCGCCAACAGGGTATTTACCCTGATCCTGAACTCTGTAACGGCGAAGTTGTGCTGCCTGTGGTCCCGAGACAAAGTTCTTGGGGCTTATCATTGACTGTAAGCTGACCTTTATACCACACATCAAGCAGCTACAGGTCAAAAGTACAAGAGCACTGAACTTCCCCCATGTTCTCTCTACCGTCACTTGGGGAGCGGATCGATGTTCTATGCTAAAGATATATTGTGCTCTTATTTGATCAAAACTCGACTATGGATCACTGGTCTATGGCTCTGCCAGGACCTCGGCCTTAAAGATGCTGGACCCCATTCATCGTCAAGGACTTCAGCTCTGCATTGGGGCTTTCTGCACTTCTCCAGTTCAGAGCTTATACACAGCCTTATGAACCTTCTTTGCACCTCTCCTGTTTGCAACTGTCGTTACTATATGCTTCAAAACATTCCTTATCAAAGCATCCCACCTGAGGTTGTGTTTTCCTTCCTTTGTGGGCTATACTTTTCCAGAACAGACGATCTACCATTGCTCCTTTTGGCCTTCGTATCCAGGCGCAGTTGGATGAGTTGGGTCTGTCCTTGGATAACATTGCAGTATCCACTGTCAGGCCATCTCACCATGTCTTATTACAGTCTCCAAATGTGGCCTTTCTTTATGTCATTTGAGAAAGCAGATACTCGAGATTGGAAGTATCGTCTTTCATTTACTGAACATCTTTTGAACAATGTTTCCATTCCCATTTATACAGATGGTTCAAAATCAGGTGACTGTGGGCTCTGCCATGGTTTGTTGCGGTTCGGTGGTTGCGCGTAGAATCCCCTCTACAGCTCCTGTGTTCACTGCTGAACTGTACGCTATTTCTCTTGCCCTGAATCACATAGAAGTTGAGCAGTACTCAAACTGCACTATTTATACTGACTCGCTTAGTTCTCTACTGGCCCTGGAATTGCTTCACGTTGGCTCACACCCTGTTCTCGCTGATATTCAAAACCGATTGGCCCATTTCTCTTTAACATCTACTTCTATTCAGTTTGTCTGGATACCGGGCCACGTTGGTATTCGCAGGAACGAGCTCGCAGACACGGCAGCTAAATCTATCTGCTGTGGAACTATCACCTCTGCCTGTTTCATACATTGACCATGGTCCTGTATTCAAGGCTCGGCTCCATGCCAGCTGGCAGTCGACTTGGAGTGAGCAACGAGAAAAGAACTTTTCCAAATAAAACCCTACAGTTGTTCTAACTGGACTATGCATTGGTCACAGTTTTTTAACTCATCATTTTCTTTCATCTGGAACTGATGCACCAGGGTGTAGTCTGTGTAACACTTAGGTCACAATAACCCACATTTTACTTTCGTGCCGTCTCAACGACGGCACCATTTTAAACATGTTCTGGCTCAAGGGTTGTCCATAACGTTAGACAGTGTTATTGGTGACGGTGACACTGTCCACCTTGGTAAAGTTTTTAGTTTTTTAAAGGCCATTAATCCTTTTAATGCCATTTAAGTTTTTAATTTATATATTAAACCTTTTTAATGTGATTCTCTTTTAAGAATCACAGTCTCTCAAGTTCGATTTGAAATTAGAAAATCGCCGTAACATTAAATAACTCGACATCAGGACTGGAAAGGCCAACTTCAGGTGATTAACGCTGCTGTTTGAACTACCCGTTAGTCATCCTGGCGAGTTATTACTAAACTTTTGCTGCACGTCTTTTGAAACTTTTATTACTTTACTTTTTGAAAATGGCCATAATGTAAAATAACTCAGAACCAGGACTAGAAAGGCTAACTTCAGGTGACTGACGGTGGATTTTGTACGTGTTAGGCTTCCTGGCGGGTTATGATAATTACCGTTATGCTACAGAAAGTCCTTTACGAACTTCTCTTTCTGTAGTTTTTCTCTTAACGTTGTAGACTAGATGTAAACATTGGTTTTATGCTATTTATGTTTTAAGTTTTGTTTTGTTTTACCTTCATTTCCTTTTATGAATTTTACTACATTTATTTTAATTTTAACTCTTTACCGCATGTTTGGGGCAGATAGCCTAGCTGCTTTGTGCCATAAAACACTAAATCAACCAACCAAGGATTCCGATGCCAGAATCGAATTTTGTCAAGAACTGCCTTCATTCTGTAAGTGATAACTTCTAGACATAGAGTTTTACCTCTTCTTTATCTCTACTGCCTTTATAATCATATATCACTGTTTTGTTACCTTAAAGTTTTGCATTGTGAACACTGAAACATTTACAGTTTCTTTATGTTATACAATACTGTGCAAAAGTGTTGGGACAAACTCAAAGATAAGATTTCAGACTACTTTCGAAGAACAATGGAAGGTAAATTAGAGGTAAAACCAACATTTTATTTATCTTCATATTTAGTACGACAAAAACTAAGTGGGAGTGATTGAATTTAGCAAACATTTGATATTTTGGGCATCTCACTTTTGTTGTAATAACTACATAGTATCTTTCTGGTATTGTTGAAACATATTTAATAAAACTGTACTGTGGTATTTTACTTCAGATGTCACTAATACACTCCCATAAAGTTTCTTTGGAAGTAACGTTTGATTTAGCAAATCTCAGATCTTCTTAACTGGGTTGAGACTAGATCTCTGTAGGGATATTGCAGCATTTGAATCACTCCAACAGCTTTTTTCTAAGCTAAGTAATTTCTGCATAGGTTGGATGGGTGTTTGGGATCATTATCTTCTTGATAGAAGAATTGTTTACTCATAATATGCAAAACACTGGGTATACCATGGCAGATCAGTATCTGAGGGTACTTGCGATGGTCCGTTATGCCATCTATTTTGTAAATATCTCCTGTCATCTCAGCAGAAAATCATCCCCAAACCATCACACTGCCTTCCCATTGTAGGTGCAATGCACCTTTCTTCCACCAGATATACAACTATGCTTTGAATCAAAATTTTGGAACTTGATACTGATCCATCCATAACACCCTTTTTCAAACATCAGCGGTTCACTTTTTGTACTTTTTAACAAATTTCAGTCTTTTGACAATATTTGGATATCGAAGTATAGGTTTTCTAACCGCTACACGACCAAATATTTCATTCTCATTTAAACTTTTTGATATTGTAGATTGGACATTTTTCTGCCATTTGGTACATGGTCATTTATCTCATGCTTGAGGTCAGCGGCAATCTTTCTTCTGTCTGGAAGCTTGCATAAACAAACATCCAAGGCAGGCAAATTTGAAAATAGAAAAAGAACGTGCAGAACACCTAAACTCAATTATATTTGTGTTAAAGATGTTTGCTCTACGGTGTACTTGATAGTGTTTGGGGAGCATTTCAAGTCAGCAGCAATTTGTTAGAGAGTCCAACCAGCATCATGTAAAGCTTTTATATGAACTCTCTACTCTACTAACAATTCTCTACGCTTTTTGGACTGTAACATGACAACAAAACATAATATATACTTGAACACTGTTTTTATTAAGCATTATTTCTGGAATGGTATTTATTTCTTCTAGCACATAGCGGTGACATATACTAGCTTCATTCTTTATAATTAAAACACTGCATGGGGTACAATGATAGTTATTTCAGGCCCAATTTTGATCAAAATGTTCATTCAAGCAGAACCCTTATGACATTTCCTCGGTACGAGTATATGGGAATTATAAAGAAAGATAAGTATTCTCACCCTGGCTCATTCAATTGTAAAAAGAAATCAGTGAAGTATTACCATAGTGTTGAAGTTTCCATTCTGTAATAGCATGGCGGAATTAGCCCCTAAAAGGAAATAATAACAAAATATTTTCTTGTTTTAACACATTTGCACAGTACTGCAAGTTGTATGTTTTTTCCTTTTCTGGTTTAGTCATAACACAGTAAATTTGTGTGACTTTTTATTTAGGTTGCTTTATGCAGCCATTGTAAATACTGCAACACTTGTTGGTCACACAGGTGACGATGGTAATGTAGGTCAACAGTATTGTTAGGAAGAGGTATTATTAATTAAAAGAAGAATCAGCAATAATGATGGATTGGATAATTTGTATTGCAAAAAATGTTGTTTTTGTTGTCTCATACAGTGGAATAGTAATTCAGATAAGAACCCCTTTTTCTATTGTGTAATTCATTGTTGAAATCCATAGCTTGACCACCTTTGAACGTGTTTTATTCGCTTACCCCTACAACGAATGGTGGTGAACGTTATAATAAAACACAATGGAAATGGTAACGATATATAGAAAAAAGGCCGACATGATATCGAATATATTGTTGAAACACTATCTATTATTACTGTAAAGCTAATTGGCCAGACAACATACAGCGTAGCAAACAGCAACGCTAACTGTATGGATATTGTTTATCCAAAGATACTTGCCCGAAGAACGCGACTGTCGTTGTCTCAAAGTTTGAAGTAATATCTGAATTAAGACTTTTGTTCGAATTTGATAAATCATTTGTCCATAGTGTAAGTCGATGTTGTATGCCATATTTGCAACAGCTTGACAAGCCAGAAGTATGTGGACACCCGACCATTACACCCATATGTGCTTGTTGGACATCTCATTCCAAAACCTTTGTTCCTATAACAGCCTCAACTCTTTTCGGAAGGATTTTCACTAGATTTTGAAACATTGCTGTGGGGATTCGCTCCTATTCAGCCACAAGAGCATTAGTGAGGTCGGGCGAGAAGGCCTGACTCGCAGTCGGCGTTCCAACTCATCCCAAAGTTGTTTGATAGGGTTAGGTCAGTGCTCTGTGCAGGCCAATCAATTTTCTCCACACCAACCTCGGCAAACCATGTCTTTTATGGACCTTGCTTTGTGTATGGGGCATTGTCATGCTGAAACAAAAAACGGCCTTCCCCCAAACTATTGCCACAAAGTTGGAAACACATAATTCTCTAGAATGTCATTGTATGCTGTAGCATTAAGGTTTCCCTTCACTGGAACTAAAGAGCGTAAACCATGAAAAACAGCTACAGACCATTGTTCCTCGTCCACAAAACTTTACAGTGGGCACTATGCATTCAGACAGGTAGCGTTTTCCCGGCATCCATCAAACCCATATTCGTCCGTCAGACTGCCAGATAGTGAAGCGTGATTAATAACTCCAGAGAATGCGTTTCCACTGCTCCAGAATCCAATAGCAATGTGATTTGCACCACTCCAGCCGACGCTAAGCATTGTGCATGATATCTTAGGCTTGTATGCGGCTGCTCGGCCATGCAAACCCATTTCATGAAGCTTTCGACGAACAGTTCTTGTGCTGACGTTGCTTTCAGAGGCAGTTTGGAACTAGGTAGGGAGTGTTGCAACTGAGGACAGATAAATTTTACGCACTTCAGTACTCGGCGGTCCCGTTGTGTGAGCTTGTGTGACCTACCGCTTTGTTGTTGAGCTGTTGTTGCTCCTAGACGTTTCCACTTCACAATAACAGCACTTGCTCTAGCAGAGTAGAAATTTGACGAACTGACTTGTTGGAAAGGTGGCATGACAGTGCTACGTTGAAAGTCACTGAACTCTTCATTACGACCCATTCTATTGCCAACGTTTATCTATGGAAATTCCATGGTTGTATGTTTGATGTTATGCACCTGTTAGCAATGGATGTGGCTGGAATAGCCGAACCAACAAATTAGAAGGGGTGTCCACATACCTTTGGCCATGTAGTGTATCTTCTAACGCAGTTCATTTTTGTTCATGAACTTTATTACAACTTCGTGTAGTACTTTATCTGACAAAATATTCGAATATTAGGATAATAAATATTATAGACTTTTAGTACTAAAACTGGATAATCATATAAACATGTTTATTAAAACGCTATTTCGATACCTGAAGTACTTTGTTTTAATAAAACGTAATATTCCGTTTTTAGTTACCCATGCAGCTTATAGCAGGTGTGACTGATGTAGAACATATTGATGAAACAGACGTCACAAGTTATTGGTGGGAGATTTTACTCATTATGGCGATAGTTCAGCAACTATTTACTGTAAAGTGCTACATTTATAGTTTTAATATTAAAATAAGGTAAAAAAATGTTAAGAAATAGCCTCACTGTGTTGTGGCCACAGTCTATGGGAAAACAGTTTGCATTGTTATAAGGAGATTGTTTCCTGTTGCAGCTCCTTATACTTTCAATCTCTGCACGTTTAATGAAGCACTTTCGCTTTTCAATTATTTTCAATATCACTGAAGTGCAATTTAAAAATGGATATTAAGGCACATTTAGCTCTAAAACGAGAAGAATACGCATTATTGAGACCTAGGTTTATTTTATAATGCTTTTGTTGACCTAAACCAGGAAAGTTTTCTTTTTACGGCTCTCCAAATCTTGACAAAAATCTGCTTTTAGTCTGTCAACTTATGAAAAAGTTGTTTTCTTATAGTATGACAATTTGAGTGAATGTATCATGGAAACAGAGTGATTGGAACGTTATGTTCTCAGGAATTATCATTACTCCTTTTAAAATGTTTAGAAACCTAAAGATAAATGTTATTCTTTTGAAACAGGAGATGAATATTGAAAATGATTATATCTTTAAAAGTACTTGTCCTAGAAACCAACATTCACCAGAAACAGAGATAATCGTTTTCTCTCTGGGAATATTTGAGATCGTTCAAAATATAGCATTATTTCTATGCTTCCTCTTCTTTGAACAGTGTAATATTGTGATTTGAATAAAATGCATGTCGGTGGGCAGGATATTACAAAGATCAGTTTACACTATTAAAAAGAGATATTTCTTGGAATAGATTAACTTAAAGATGGGTTTAATGTGCCAATTTACGCTGTTAATAACAAACATTCCTTGCAAAAATGACAAAAAGAATATTTAACATCTTTTAAATTGGCCTTGAAACGTTCTAGATAAAAACAATGATTCTCACTATACATTTTATGAAATATAATCCCCCTACAAAAATATATGATAATTTTAAATATGTACTTTGAATTAGAATTCGCAGTTTGTTACAGTAAAACTTTTCATCTTGTTATTCATGCTATAATTTATAGAATTATGTATGATAAAAACGTGAATAAAAGTTTGGAGCCTTGGTAGTGAATAAAGTTTTATCATAAACGTATAACATTTCAACAAGATTAGGTCATCATCAGGTACAGTATGGAACAGAAAACTGGAAACGTCGTACATGTATATCTAAAACTCGAAATCTGTGTTTGCTCGTTTGTTTGTTTGTCCGCCGCGTTCATTGGACACGTGAAGGTGCGTAAAATGATAATTTTTTTATTGCTTTACGTGTCTATTGTCTGCTACAGTTATAGATTTTTAATTATACAGCTACTAATAGATCATATATTTAACCTCACACACACATGCACACACACAAATATATGCACAGTTAGAATGTTGTGTGTGAAAAAGCAAACGGTAGGTCTAGCCTATAAAATAAAATAATTCTGAGAATAACAAAGAGCTTTTCATCAGACGTATCCCATTCATTCCAACGGTTCTCGCATTCAGTTTCAAACGCCTGCAGTTCCATTCAAATTATGCTTTGTGATGTCAATCAACAAAGTACAGAGCCAGTTTCTGAAAGAAGTGGTACTTGAATTGGACAATTCTACGTTCGATGCTCGAGGATGGGGAACAATAAGGACCTATTTATCTTTGCCAGTAAAGGAAAAACAAAAACACATTGTTCCTAGGTTTATCGTTAAATAAGTTCGTATTTTATTTCCAAAAATCAAACCTAATGCTGTTGTTTTTGGGTTTTTTTTCCATAAATTCACAAAGTAGTTTTTACATAACGAAATATGAAACCGGAAACAGAGAGAGTGGGATATTTTTTCGAAAACTTCGTGTTGCCTGGATGGTAAAGAAAACTTTGTGATAATAGTTTATAATAAACCACCGCCATACTGTCTCCAAACGTTTATTTTCTAAAAAAGTGAGTTCCTTGTCATAAAAAAACTAACGCAAGTTATGTGTACGTGTATTTGTGGATAGCTTCAAATACTTTTTATGGATGTATATATATATATTTCATTATTTGACAAATGTTTGTGTGTGTGTCTGTTTTCGCTTATAACTCACGAAACACTGACAGATTGTCACCAAATCTTGCACAACTCCTAAGGATGGTTGACAGTTTAATGTAACCCCTGCGTCACCTCTGGGGCTCCTATCTTTCTTGTGCGTTGAATAATTGGGCTGCTGAATCAGTTGTCAACATACCTGACATGTACCTTTAGGCTCGGTTTCTCTCCTAAAAAAGTGACATAAGGATAGTGTTTTGATTTTACTCCATATGCGTCGACCCCTGGTGCCCTTTTGTCTTGCACACGTGTCTGACAGGTGCGTCATCTATAACATATATATATATGCATGTGTAGCGTAAAGTATTTAAAACAATGTTTTTCGCATAAATCTATTTTGAGAGAAATATTCTACTTTTGATGGGACTTATGAAAACTTTTAATGTTTGAAGCTGTTGTTTAGTGTGCTATGAATTAAGAAAGAGAAAGTGGATACAACTCAAGAAACGGCTCTTCATATCAATTTTATGGTGGCTGTTGGAGTAGAAACTTTATCTGAGTATTGGTACCAATACAATAGCGGCAGCTTCTCATTTTCACTGCATTCCTCTGTAGAGTGCTAGCACATTATCACGGATATATAAGATGTTTGTATACCCTCATTCACGTTGTGTGTATGTTGTTATAAAAAATATTTTTTCGGTGTAATGACATGGCACAACTTATTAATGTAGTTAACGTTAACTTACGTCAAAAATAATAAATACTAAACAACAGCAATAAAGGGAGGGGGTTGTGGTCACCTCATAACATGCCCCTTAGTACAAACTATCAAGCTACGAAGTTTGTTGGAGATTGGCCCAGCAACCTAGGAGTAGTTTGATAATGGAGAGAGAACCAGACACATAGATTCTTGTGGTATTTTTTTTGTTTGTTTGTTTTGAATTTCGCGCAAAGCCTTGTGCTTTATATACACTGCTGGCCAAAATCTCAAGACCAATGAACATAAAGAAAAAATATGCATTTTGCGTTGTTAGACTCAACCACTTATTTGAGTAGAGCTTCGAAAGATGACAATAAGAAAAGGGAAAATAAAAAAAAACTTTTTAGCATTTAATAGGGAAAATGTGGACGCTATGAAATTAGTTATTAAAATTATTTAACAGTTAAAAAATAACACAGTAAAACGGCTACTTATAAACAGTACTAATAAACCAAAGGGATAATGTATGCGGGATGTCATGATCTTATTCAACTTTGACATACTTCTATTTAAAATAGAGATAATAGTTTTAAAGTTGTGTATACATTTTTCATCTTTTGATTACTCTCCTTACAGTTTATCACATATTTTCTAAGGATAAGCTACTCGCTACTCACGTTGTACTCCCAGTAGGACAGCAGTAAATCTACAAACTTACAACGCTAAAATACAATGTTTGATTCCCCACGGTGGATACACCAAATATCCCAATATGGCTTTCCTTTAAATCAACCAATTGCAACTTACCTGTAACCGCTTGAGAAGTTATCTTCTCTATATCAAAAGTAATTTTCCAGCTTAGAGAAAATTTTATCCTTTGGTTAAACCTTTCGAACCTATTGTAAGAGTTAAAAGGGGTCTCATTGTACTTTTTCTTTATAAGGTTATATGCTCTGTCTTATAGATAAAATAATTTTACAACTTTAAGGTTTTTTATGGCAAGGGAATGATGCCTTCAAAGATAGGTAAACAAGAATCCTAGATTCGTTATTAAATAAAACGCCTTTGACACGTCAGAGAACAAATACTTATCCAAAGAGGAAGATAATTCCATTGAAATGAAAAAACTGATGATAAATTTCAAGAAAAGAAAGAACAAGTTAAGAAAAGACCGTGAGCGGGTTAAAATGGGTTTGAAGTTTCAGAGTGATTACGTGATTCTTGTACTCGATGTCTACTGATCCCTATACAAAATTCTGAGGCGAAATATCACTTCCTCACAGAGACTTCGATTCCTCCCGATAATATCAATTTTCGAATAAGAAATTAAGGGACAAAGAGTCTTTTTAAAAAGAATGGTTGAGTGGTAAGCCTATTATAGCTAATTCAATGGAGTTTTCTGTAAATTATTTTCTCATTTTCGATCGTAAATAAATGACTAATACAAAATACTTAGGACAAAATAAGAAGACAATTAGTGTATAGCTCTTTTGGAATAAGATTGTAAAAATACTACTTCATGATTTAGAGAGCATGAGAATACAAGCTGTCATTTGTGGTCACCATATGAAAAGATAATTAAGAAAAATGTATTCTCGAGACTCCTGGTATGGATACTAAAACTTTATTTCAATTGAAATTTTAATACCCATATCAGCTGTCTTGAGAATACATTTTTACTTCAAGTGGGTTCCTCGTCATCACGAGAAAATGAATAAATGACATGTAGTTTCAGTAGCTGATGAATAGACTAACTTAAGGTGGGAAATTCGTTTTACTACTTATGTGTGATACTGTATTGACTTTGGCCAAGTAAAGTGTTACATTTCATGGAGAGAATGTAACTTTTGGTGATGGCATAAAGAAAAGGAGTAATGCTGCTCCTGACAATAGTTATGAACTATGCTGCACCTCACCAAACCGGATTTCATAAATGCTCATCGTTGCAGCAAAATAACCCCAAATTAGCTTATTTACTTAGACCGAGAGCTTATTCAAAAGAAGATAGTCTTTATGGTGAACGAAGTTAGATGGTTTCCGCCATACACTGAAGGAATAACATGTATTAGTATTAGTTTGATGGGAGTCTGTATGAAGATGTGATTGAAGTAACAAACTATTGGTTTTGTCATGAAAGAAACTGAGCAATAAAAACTGAATTCAAGATTTCGATTGGGTTTGATGAAACAGCCAACGTTAGTGGAGGTAAACAAGTTTGTTCTACAGCCTATCAAAGAATTTTATCCACTAGCTTCGTATACTCCGTTTCACCAGCACTTTAAACCTTATGGTTTTTCAATCTTGTTAAATTTCGGGAATAAGAAACATGGACCTTTTGTTCGAGTAGGTTATTCTGCCTCGTGTGTGTATGTGTGGAGGGTTGTGTGGAAGGAAATAAGTTTACACTTCTAAATAAATAAACCCTCTTTAGTGAAACAAACACACACACATACTCCTCCGCTCTCTCTCCACGTATATTCTGTATAACATTTCTGAACTGATGAGAATTATGTTCTGTAAAGGGAGAAGGAGTGCTGTTTGTTTGGTTATCTATGACAAGTGTTCAGGAATTGCCCTTGAGACAGTCAGAAGTAAACTATCCCTCTTTTGAGAGGCTTTTGGCTTTTACACGCTGACCCTGCTAGGGACAGTGGAAGATATTTTAATGGGTCAGCCGAAAGTTCGCTCAACGTTTACAAGTTTGGTTTCATCATGATGACAAAGGTGTGAGGCTGCAAATCACGTGTCCAGTTAGATGAAATAGTGGAATTGATGCTTTGACTATTTACCTGGAACTACTAAATATGATAACGAAAGCAGTGGAACATATTTCTCGAACGATAAGAACAAGGAGATGTAAAATGGCATATTCGCTGGAAGTGAGAATTTTCAATTCATTGTGGACAGTTCGTTCTGACTTATAACAAAACCTGCCAGGATACCATTACCTGACTTAATTTTCCTGATGTTGTAGTTAAAGTACACCAAACACCTGACTGATCTGGGATTACCGAACTGAGAACGAATTGGTTCGAAATACGTGAACTTGTCAAAGATACCCGAAGTAACTTATATAGAAATCGAGCTTACACTCAAACAGAAACACTAAAGGAATCTACTCTTCGTGGATAATTTCTTGGAAGATCTGAAATCACGATTCAATCTTCATATGCAGAAAGCTATGTGTGGATAATTCCTTGTCCTTTCTTTGGTATTTTTATTTCTTGAGAAACCAGAATCTTTAAAACCTCTCATGATCTTCTCTAAATACATTTATTTGTCCTACGGTATTTTAAAAATGTATGCTTTACTAAACCCAGCCTCTTTTTAAAACACCTGCTTTAAAATGTTATCAACCTTCTACTAAAATAATATTAAACAGACATTAATATATTAGTGCATATATACATACGTTTACGTTTATAGTTGGGTAGTTGAAGTATAACTTGTTTAAAGATGTCATTATATGTGTCTAGTTTGGAAAAGTTCATAAATGATACGAATTGTTATTGACTTTAAAAATCGACAATTAAAGTAATAGTCAAAAAAGTGGATGCTTTTATTACATCAAGGTCCTCATAACTATATAGAGGTACTGATTGCTAACATTATTATTATTCAACTTAATACAACAAGGTTAACCAAGGTATTGTTAGTATTGAGCCATCATAGTAGTTGGTGAGAGAAAAGTATTTCAAATTATCTTTGCTTTGCATTTAAGTATTCCGCCTTGTACACAGGTGGAGGAGACGGCGTTTTGCAGATTCCAATGCCATTTGGATTGTTAGTTGTGTCACAGTACAGACCCTCGCCACACTTTCCGAGGTTCATCAACTTATTGCCACCACATTTTTCTCCTTCAGCCTGTTTTAAAACGTTATGTATCAGTAAGTATACATACAAGAAACATGATTTTTCACTAACACATACTTTTAAATCTAAACTGATTTAGTTATTTATTTTATCGAACTGGACACTCTTTACAGAAAGTGTGTATAATTATATATATATATATATCTCAACCGTTTTCTTTACCTTTATGCACAATAAACATTTCAAATAAGTTGCTTTTCGTTCGTGTAATTCAATTACCATGATATTTCCATTTGAGTGATTGATTGTTTGTTTGGAATTAAGCATAAAACTATTCGGTGGGCTATCTGAGCTCTGCCCACCTAGGGTATCGGAACCTGGTTTCTAGCAGTTTGTACCACTGGAAGGAGCATTTCCATTTGAACATCATTTGCGAATTTAGTTACACGTAGATAATCGTTAAGAAAGGAGTAAACTGATTTGTTTTGTTTGTCTTTTAGCTTTGGAATTATTTTACTTTCAGTAATACTTTTTCTGTATTCCATAAAGATAAATAAAACTGTGTTTGAAAGTCGCATAAGTAGTTTAATTAATTCTTAAGTCACTGATTTGTTTTATATTGTTCACTATTAATGGGAGCTATTGATGAGCACCACTGGTTATTAAAAGAGTTTAGTAAAACGTATCCATAAAGTCGTTGAGTCACAGCAAAAAATAAACAAAAAATACTAACAACACGACAATTAATCGTATTAGTTACCGCTGCGGATTTAAATGTTTTCTACATTGAAAGCGAATAATTTCACCCAAATTTTTGGTCAGCTTTTTTACATTGTGTCGTGAGAGACAAAACATAAAATTACATCGTATGATGCAATATTTAGACCCTATCGGTAGAAAATGTGAGTCAGTCAGTTTTATGTGAGTTAGCATAAAATGTCAATAATTGGGTTACCTGCACTGTGTCTCTTACAGGGATTGAACAACAATATTTAGCGCTATACCCTTAAATTTATCATTGAGTCAATAGGGAATAAATCATATAGGGTTTAATTTTCTCCAGTCTAAGCTACATTATGGATTACCTGTGCTCTGTCCAGTTTCCAGTTATATGAGGATTAGTGACTATTACTTGGAAAAGCACAATATTAAGTCGGATAAACATGAGTCACAAATTTAAATTCTGCCTATTACTTCTACCCACATACATTTTGATGATACTTTACTTTTCCAAATAAGGTTAAGTTATTTATTGCAGATAAATTTTTTCAAGTTAAAAAAATAGTTGATATTTTTTTTCCCCAACCCAAACCAGCCGTTTTTACATATATATGTTTTTCTCTAGAAGTGGGTTTTCTCGTCATCACTGATTAAGATACTTAATCAGCCTCTTTTTGGTGTAATCCAAAAACATATTATATTCTCACGTGTGATGTTATCATTTTGAAAGCATATGTGTTATTCTATAACGAGCCTGGCATGGCCAAGCGCGTAAGGCGTGCGACTCGTAATCCGAGGGTCGCGGGTTCACGCCCGCGTCGCGCTAAACATGCTCGTCCTCCCAGCCGTGGGGGCGTATAATGTGACGGTCAATCCCACTTTTCGTGGTACAAAGCGGTAGGTCACACAAGCTCACACAACGGGACCGCCGAGTACTGAAGTGCGTAAAATTTATCTGTCCTCAGTTGCAACACTCACTACCTAGTTCCAAACTGCCTCTGAAAGCAATGTGACGGTCAATCCTACTATTCGTTGGTAAAAGAGTAGCCCAAGAGTTGGCGGTGGGTGGTGACGACTAGCTGCCTTCCCTCTAGTCTTACACTGCTAAATTAGGGACGGCTAGCACAGATAGCCCTCGAGTAGCTTTGTGCGAAATTTCAAAACAAACAAACAAAACAAAAATATTCTATAACATTTAATCGTTTCTATCATTAATTCATCGGCGCGACATCTAAGGATTCGAACCCCCGTCACATTAAACATGTTCGCCCTTTTAGCCCTGGCTAATCTCACATTTCGTTTATAAAAGAGTAGTTGGTAGTGGGTGGTGGTGACTGGTTGCCTCTCTCTAGTCTTACACTGCTAAATTAGGGACAGCTAGCGAAGATTGCCCTCGTGTAGCTTTGCGCGAAATTCAAAAACAAATAAATAATCATTAATTCAAGTAATTAGTATGCATTTTATCTCAACCTCAAAGTACCCTTACCTACAGGTTTATTATTGTTAATTAGGAACTATTGGGTTGAGGAATAATTCGTGAGCGTTTTTCAAGTTAAAAAAATATATTCATAAATGAAACGCTTTCGCAAAATATTTCATGTCATTTGGTAGATAATGTTTTGCTCTAATAGATGGTGTGTTTGATTTTCATATGTCTTTAATTTTTGCTTTCATTTTCAGCTCATTAAATGGAATGTCAAGTGGACAAAATCGAGCATTTTCGACACCATCTGCTTTTCGCATTTAATTTCTTGCAATTTCGTTTACAACAATGCATACTATATACCTAGGTATTACATGAAATAAAGTATCATAATAAATGTTTTGGGTGTAATGTGTTCATGCATTGAAGTATTGTATAGTCTTGCATGTAATGCTTGAATGAAATTATTTAAAAACGCTCACGAATTATTCCTCAACCTAATATAAATTAGGTTTCACCAAGAATTTTAGGATCTGGTTTAATATAATTATTAAAATTGATAGTGTATGATTACATTACCCTGGCACAGACCGGACAACAGTCACATTGGTCCGTTGTTACTCCAGCTTTGCAAGGCTTTGTCATCTGAGGACAGTTAGAACGTTCACAAAGTGCAACACATGGATCATCCTGGTCTCCACTATGTTGAAAATTCACATAAAACATAGGCATAACTAATAAGATAATGTATAGCGCAAGAGATTTAGTTCAAGATGTATATATGAGGCACTAGCTATTCAAAATATTAAAGGAAAAATATAACTTCCACAAAAAAATAAATATTTCAACTATGTACGATAAAATACGTAAAATATTTTAATCTACATACGATAAAATACATAAAACATTCTAATCTACATACGATAATATACATAAAACATTCTAATCTACATACGATAAAATACATAAAACATTCTAATCTACATACGATAAAATACATAAAACATTCTAATCTACATACGATAAAATACATAAAACATTCTAATTTACATACGATAAAATACATAAAACATTCTAATCTACATACGATAAAATACATTACCTCTTTCTCGTCAAGAGGTTTATGTGTGACACCATTTGTTGTAAAATTAAAAAAAATATATTTTCCACACATACACACAAAATTACCTTTTATTCAAAAAGTGATAAAATACACTGTTTAAAAAGTAACATTATACGTTTACATAATATTCTGTAAGAAATATTTCTTTTCTGGATGCATTATTTTCGTTTAGAATCCGGATAAACAACTGACAAAATTGATATATATTTACATAAATAATTTTAGTGTTATGTTAAAATACTATCTTTATGTACTCTTTTCAGGAAAGGACCAACGAAATTGCACTTAAGTGACACAGCGATATGTCTACAGCCTTACAATGCTAGAAACCGTGTTTCGATACTCGTGGTGGGCAGAGCACAAATAGTCTATTGTGTAGTTTTCTGCTTAATTACAAACAAACAAACACATCAACGAAATATGTGAAATTACACCCAGGGTCGTTCTACCGAACTCACTCTTTTTGTGATGTTTGTTTGGTTAGAATTAAGAACAAAGCTACAAAATGGGATATTTGTGCTCTGCTCACTACGGGTATCGAAACCCGGGTTTTAATGGTGTGAGTGCGCAGAAATACCACTGTACTACTTATGAGTTTTATGATGTAAAAAATAGGTGCTTATACAGTTTTAGCGCAGCTGCTTATGGTATTGGATATATGACTGTAAACAAATTTGATATCAATGCAGGCATTTCACGAGTTAGTCAACGACAAACCTAATTCACAAACACACTACATAGTTCTATATGGGATTATTTTAGGTAAACAGCAACCATTTCTCACAAATACCGTATATAGTTCCATAGTGAAATATTGTAAGTACATGTGTGTATTTTTCTTATAGAAAAGCCACCTCGGGTTATCTCCTGTGTCCACCAAGGGGAATCAAACCCCTTATTTAAGCGCTGTAAATCCGAGGGGATATTTTAAGTGAACGGTCACCATTCCTTATAAATACAGAATATAGTTCCGTAGATGAGTATTTTCTTACAAATACAGTATATACGGTAGTTTCGTAGAGAATTATTGTGAGTAATATTAACCATTCCTTACAACTACAATATATAGTTTCGTAAAGGATTATTGTAAGTAAACAGCAAATATTCCATCTCTTGACGACATTATCAGTAATCTTTCCTTCAGATTTTAACCATAAGTAAAGCAAGCAGCATAAATAAAATACTTCAGTATCTGTGATCCGCTGGTTGAATAATTACCTGAGATGTGCATAAACGAAAAAAAAACAAAAAAAAAACAATAACAACTGAGTGCTCCAAACTTTAATACATGATAATTATAACACTGCTATCAACACTGAAGCTGTCTGTAAGTTTGTTTTGTTTTTGTTTTTGAATTTCGCGTAAAACTATGTGGGGGACATCTGCGCTGGCCGTCCATAATTTAGTAGAGTAAGACTAGAGGGAAGGCAGCTTGTCATTACCACCCTCTGCCAACTCTTGGGCTACTGTTTTACCATCGAATAGTGAGATTGATCGTAACATTATGATGCCATCACGACTGAAAGGGCGAGCATGTTTGGTGCGACGGGAATATCTGTAAGTTATCCAAAAAATAGAGTACATGTTTACATTAGTAATATAATTTAACAATTAATAACTGTCCTGCATGTTGCTAGTGCAGTACTTTACTATAATAAAATGTACGTAGTTATGATACTTATACTCATGTTTCCCACGCATTGCTACCACAGAATGATGTTTTGTTTACTTTTCATTGAATGTTTTTGGATTTTATTGGAGCAGTTGTGTAATTATTTAAGCTATATTTCGTGTAAACTTGTTTCCAGATTTAATCTTTTAGCACCTTTTTCTTTCTTTTTTTTACGAATTTTCTGGGGGGGGGCTCCCCATTCTACATAGCATTAGCATGCTGACTTTGCTTTGCACAATATGTGATGGCTTTTGATCTCATAAATTTGAACCCTTTTTGAAACATTCTGCGAACGAGTCCGATAATTAAAGTTGTATTTAACGTTTTTAAACTAGTGATACCATTTATATAATCAAAGCTGTGCCTAATAGTTTTCTCTAGTCCTAACCGAATATCGTTTGCAACTTTCTTTGCAGTGTCGATACAATTAGTTTGTTGTTCTGACCAAGACAGTTATTTTTGTCAAATTGAAATGGTTCATACTAAGAAAAGTCTAGTCTAGTGTACTGCTAGATGTTGTATTCTCAGTTACACCTCTCGGAACCCCCACGAAAAAGAAAATACTGTGTGTGTGTGGTTCTGACCCTAGGGTATTAATAATAATTCATAACCAAAAGATTGTTTGTTTTCGGATATTCCTACAAAGCTAGCCGTTCTCAGTTTCGAACACTTACCCAAGATTCCCGGATAGACTATCAGTGAAAAGAAACGTTCGTCAGTTCTTGGGCTAACTTAATCGAATAGTTGGATTTTTACATTTACTCTTATAACAGAGAGGTTGCGCGCAATTTGGCGGCAATGTTACGAGAAACACAGACCTTAGAATTTGCAGTTTGTTTGTTTTTTAATTTCGCGCAAAGCTACTCGAGGGCTATCTGCACTAGCCGTCCCTAATTTAGCAGTGTAAGACTAGAGGGAAGGCAACCAGTCATCACCATCCACCGCCAACTCTTGGGCTACTCTTTTACCAAGGAATAATGGGATTGACCGTAACATTATAACGCCTCCACGGCTGAAAGGGCGAGCATGTTTGGTGCGACCGGGATTCGAACCCGCGACCCTCAGATTACGAGTCGAACGCCTTAACCCACCTGGCTATGCCGAGCCGAATTTACAGTCCAACACGTTAACTAATAGGCCGTGTTAGCTAATATAACTAAATATGACCGAATTTTTCTGTTTTGTAAATGGTAGGCGTGTTTTTCATATAAAAAAAAAAATACGTGTATTTAATTCACCGACGAAACAAGAATATTTTATCTCCTTGTCAACCAATGATAAAAAGTTAAAGACAATCTTGTAAAAAAATAATAGAAAAATATAGTAATTACCTGATTAAATGAAAGTAACAGTAAACCAATAGTAGGGAAAACATGAAGATTTGCCCTTGGTTCATTTTGTAGCGTTTTACTTTTCACCACAACAGAAACCAGAATATATATTTTTGGCTGTTCACACAGTATACTTATATAACTTTTACTGAATATACGTTTGTTCATATTCCATAAACTCGGCTAAACAGGATGGCAGAGTTCCATCGTGCACATCCGGGAAGTCAGCAGCATACTTCACAAGGTATGAAAAGAATATCGTGCTTAATTCTCTGGATAGAACAGGCGTTGCTTTGTGGTGGTGTGTAATCTTGGGCTTTTAAACGGAAGTTAAACTGATGTGTATGTTGGACAAGAGAAATTTTTGCAAAGGCGGATTCAATATTCTGAGCGTAACAGAGCGTTTAGTTGTCGTTGTTATGAAGGCTGTTATACAATAATATCCTGGTGAACACATGTACCTGGAATTCATAAATATTGAATACACTGGCTAGCATTAAATTCAGAATTTTACTTGTAGTTGTTTTAAGACGAAAGTTATTTGTTATTTTGAATTTCGCGCAAAGCTACTCGAGGGCTATCTGTGCTAGCCGTCCATAATTTAGCAGTGTAAGACTAGAGGGAAGGCAGCTAGTCATCACCACCCACCGCCAACTCTTGGGCTACTCTTTTACCAAGGAATAGTGGGATTGACCGTCATATTATAACGCCCCCCACGGCTAAAAGGGCGAGCATGTTTGGTGCGACCGGGATTCGAACCCGCGACACTCGGACTACGAGTCGAACGTCTTAACCTACCTGGCTTTGCCGGGCCTAAGACGAAAGACATACAGATGTTCATAATTGATAACTGACTGTTTAGTTTAAGTTGTTTATCAAGTTTCTTTTTCCAAGCTGTCAAATTCTGCCATTCAAGTTCAGTTCAGATTTTATATATTTAAAAAACTTACATATATAAGAACTAAGGATGTCGATTTGATATCTATACATTTTCAACTTGAAATGCATAACTTTCGGATAATGAACTTCTCTGGTTCATACACAGCCATTTTAAATTCAGAACTGGAGGTTGTACGATAACAAAATAACAAATAACAAAACTGACTGTCACCCTTTATAACGCGCCCACATTTGAAAACAGGAAACGTGTTCAGTAACATCATGTTCTAACCCTCTAGGCCACGCCCGAACCAACACTTTATAAATATTTCAAATATGGACAAGGTAAGAATGCGATAAGCTATTAACAAAGTTGATTCATTTCTTACTACAAAGAAATACAATTCAGTATATACAATAAACAGTAAAGGATATGGTCAGTGTACTGGACTGTGAAAATAAAGTCATGTGCCCACTTTCTGTTTCAGAAAAAAAATCGTACTCAGTTTGGGATAGAGGGTACATCATAAGAAAGACAGTCAAATCCCAGTGTTTGGTCTGACAAAAGTAGCCATATAGCATTTCTTGAATGCTTCCACCTAGTTTTTAAGTTCAAAATTAGGAATGAGAAATTCAACAAACAAATTCTTTAAAACCTTCATTAACCTGTTTGGGTTCACTGTTTTTCGATATTACCAGCGGAAATGATGTGTTTTATTCTACTGGTTTGCGAAGGACAGACATCGTTAAGTTTACTTTATACAGTTAAGAAAAACTCACTTCATTCTTCTTTGTGGTTATTTCAGTATGTTGGAAATTTTAGATACCCAGGAGGGTCAAGTGCAAAAGACCTCGTCCTCCATCCCTAACTTTCATTTCAGCTACTACTATGTTGTAGTTGTAGTGTTTTAGGACCAGAGTAACCCACAGTATTCCGGCCCTTTTATATTGTCTTGAGTTGCCTTTTTTATTTTTCATTATTATTTTTCTCTCTCTCTCTATATATATATATATAAATTATAAACTATTAATATTATACTAATTCTAAACGTCTAGTGCATGGTGGCCAGCTTGATTTCTATTTCTTAAATATATATTCATTGGAGTGAGGTACTGTCTTGATCACACAATAAATCATTTTTATGCCAATTTTTATTAAAATAATTTAGTGTATTATGCAAGAGTCTATCAGATACTATCAAGTTCACATACTTGTGCATAAATGTGGTTGAAGTACTGTAGGGTACTTTGTAAGCTGAGGTTATGATTGAATTTTGTACACTTTGTAGTTTGTGTTATATTTAACCAGGCTGGACATGCCTATTCTATAATGGGTCTGATGTATGTTTTATAGATTTTTATTATATTATTAGGTGATGTGTCTCGATTTGCCCGATAGGCTTCTTTCATAATTTGCTCTTTTCCAGATCATAGTCAGGATATTGTTAGTATGCTGTATCCACGTTAATTTGGTATCGTAAGTTAATCCTAAAAAATTAGCTGAGGTAGCAGTCTGTAAAAGTGATCCGTTCATGTATAACTTTGGTGAATCTTTTTTTAGCTTATTTAATTTGGTAGATAGTATTACTTTGTTTTTCGGAATATTTATTTTTATTCTATATTTTTGGCTTGCTTCTTTAGGTTTTTGGTTTGCTTAGAGAGGTTTTAATTATAGCACCACAAAGAGGTATATCTGGCCAACTGAGCAGTGTCACCACTCTGAACAATTTTATAAGTACATAGCATGATTCTAGCTGTGTTACTTGTTGGGAAGACTACAAGTGTGATTCTGGTTCTGTGTTATTCTAAAACACAGTGACCTTTAAAATGGTCTCAGAATAGCAAATGTGTCATTCATATTGAGAAAAAAGGTAGGAGAAGTCCATAATAAAACATCAGTTTATGAATGTGTAGACAACAGTTATAAACGTTTTATGAATAATGACTTCCCTGCAAATTGTGAAACTCGGAAAACAATGTAAAAAGTACATGACGAAATCAGACCATGGATTTGTAAACTGGTACATCCAGAAGAGCTGCAAAGTCAGATAAAACATCATTACTGTACAATTTTTAGATGTTTTGGAATGATGTTTAACTAGTAATCTGTTTTTTATTGCTTCATATTCTTGTATCTTAACTGACAATAGGAAGCTGTTAAAAACAAAAGAATAAAAAATAAGTTTAATTGCAGTTTTTCAGCATTATAAGAATCTAATACTGAAAATCTCTGATGTTAATACCATAACAATATTAATGTAATAACTAATTCAAAGCTTCATTAGATTACCCATTAAAACAAAAAAGAAGTTATGTTGTCTGTTTACGTAATCATATTAAGTTCAAATAAGCTTTTATTAGATGCTTTTTTTATCTGTTGTTCATAGCTAATGGTATAAATAAATTAAACGAACAGTTTGTTAAGGATTAATTCTACAGCCTATGGCATAATAACCACTCTAATTAATGTTACATTAAAAATATGCATAATAGTCTGGGCTAACTTATGCAACTTTTTGCAGAATAATCTCTCGTATTAATTATCTTTATAAAAAAAACAAAAATAATATATTAAGGATTAACTCTATACTTTATTCTACAATAATCATAAAATGTATAAGGCATTATAAATATATATTCATATATTTGTACATATTATATGAAATCCACAGCCATGTTTACTTGAAATATCTTTTGTAATAACTTAGTAATTGTTTCTATTGACAAACTAATTTCTTCATATGTACAACATATGATCTCTACCTAATGCTCAAGTGAACATACTTTACTGAAACTTTGAACAAAAGATATTGAGATGAACATGCTTCTTTAAATCTTTTATTTAAAATATTGATTTGTTTATTTTCTTTCATTCAATCTCACATTTCATTTAATATCAATTTCTTTCTATCACTTAGATGTATGCTAAGAAGTATACATGTATACTTCTTATATATTAAGAAGTATATTAAGAAGTATGCATGACTTCTTAATGAATTCCATAAATAACAGTGACCAAATAAGAATAAAATACATCAATGCATTTTACAGAATTTTAGACAAAAATTTATTTGTTCAGAATTACAGTAATCATAACAGCTATGACACAAGAATTTCTTATATTACATTTTTTAACATGTTCTCAAACTCTGGTGACCACTCTTGCATCAAAGTGTCAATGTCAGGTATCTGTCTTAAATAATAAAAACATCAAAATAAAAATTAACTGTTGTTCTTCAGAAGAGCTACTAACCCACCACCCACCGCCAACTCTTGGGCTACTCTTTTACCAACGAATAGTGGGATTGACCGTAACATTATAACGCCCACACGGCTGGGAGGGCGAGCATGTTTGGCGCGACGGGGATGCGAACTCGCGACCATCAGATTACAAGTCGCACGCCTTAACACGCTTGGCCATGCCAGGCCTCGCGCAAAGCTACGCGAGGGCTATCTGCGCTAGTTTTGAAATTATAACCCCTACACATAAGATTTATTGATATTTACATTTGCTGTGTTGTCAATTTTAAATTCATGTGATTTAAACTTTATAACATGAACGAAAAGTAATCAGTTATAAAGTCTGTTTTCATTCAAAATCGATGAGAATTCATGAAAGTTGGATCAGTTAAATCGTATAAGTGCTTGAAGTATCACGGAATTAGTTAGTCAAGTTAAATTTTTACCACAAAGTTTAACTAAAACTAAATTTTAAGCACTCTAACAGTGATCGTCTTAGTAAAGAGTATGATTTGTTTAATAAATTGACTGTTAAAGGGATTAATGTTACTTAAAATAAGCAAATCTCGTAAATTTGAGGTGATGACTTAGTTTGCATTTTTTAAAATTGGTATATAACTTTTAGTTTCGTTGAATTCCAGATCTTGACAGTTGTCTTTTTAATAAACTCACTTGTTTTGTATGGTGTTTGTTTAATATATTTTTTAATTTCTCTCAAAGCTACACGATGGCTATCAGTATCTTTAATTGAGCAATATAAACCAACAGTTAGTCATCATCACCCACTGCTAACCCTTGGGGTCCTCTTTTACCCATGAATACCAACATTATAACGCCTTCACTCCTGAGAGCGAGCATGTTTAGTGTGACGGAGATTCGAACCCGCGACCCTTAGATTATGAGTTAAGTGCCTTAACCACCTGGCCATGCCGGCATTCGTTTATGTATTTATAGTTCTTTATTATGAAACAGTGTTCTAGGTAAAGGGATTCTACCAAAAATAAAAGCGGGAAAGTAGGACACATCAGTCAGAATTTTTCTTTACATTTATAATTGTACATTCATAACTTTCATACTCAAAAAAAGAGTATTTTTGTCTTAATTTCCATTTGAAAGTAGTAAACGAACTACAAACTAGAAAGTTCAAAATGCACCCCTTCTTCGCTCTCTCTTACTTTCTCTGAGCCCGGCATGATCAGGTGGATTAAGGCGTTCGACTCGTAATCTGAGGGTCGCGGGTTCGAATCCCCGTCGCACCAAACATACTTGCCCTTTCAGCCATTTGGAGAATTATAATGTGACGGTCAATCTCATTATTCATTGGTAAAAGAGTAACCCAAGAGTCGGCGGTGGGTGGTGATGACTAGCTGCCTCCTCTCTAGTTTTATACTGCTAAATTAGGGACGGATAGCGCAGATAGCCCTTGTGTAGCTTTGTGCAAAATTAAAAAACAAATATACTCTCTCTGTACATATATATTTATTTATTGCAATTGAAAAACAAAATTTGTAAATTCATATTATTTTAAACTTAAATTTGTTACTTAATAAAGGTGTTCAGCTGTTTTATTGGTTCAATCATTCTTATGCTGTGATGCTATGAAACCTGTTAAATAATTAAAGTAAAGAAACGTTTGGTAAATAAAGAAGTTGAAGAAAAGAGAAGAAAGGGTTCAGTTATATATATATACTGTTCTACCATTGTAGCAAATTCTTTTTTAGGGAGTGCATTGGCTTTTCAAAGTTTGAAATGCGTTTCCTATAATTAAGTTTCAAATTTCATTAATAGTCTGAAAAGTAAATAATAAACTTAAGTAAAACATCGACTTTTTACTTCAAAGTTCTTTTAGTTTCTCAGCAACCGTTCAAAATGTGATTCTCCGAATCAGAAGCTATTGTATGCATGTGACAACGAACATTGCAATTTAAAGCAACAACATGCATCTTCTTTGGTATGCTGGTTACTTCGTGAACAGCTGCGTCGTTGAAATCTAGAATTATGTGAGGTTTTCTTTATGTCGAGAAACCCACTCGAAATAAAAAATGTATTTCAGAACGGGTGATATGGGTGTTAATACTTTTATTGATAGGGAGAGAAAAACGTTTCGACCTTTCTAGGTTATCTTCAGGTTAAGAAAGAGAGAGTTTGGATGTGACCATTGGTTTGAACTTCGCGCAAAGCTACTCGAGGGGTTGCGAATCCCCAACCCTCAGATTACGAGTCGAGTGCCTTTACCACCTGGTCATGCCGGACCTCGCAAAGTAAGACACGTGAAATTATTTTGTCCTAAAAGTGTTCCCACAAGATTTTTTTTCCACCTAACACCATCATGTGGAAGGGCATCATTCTGCATGAAATCTGTTGTGTTTATCACATTTTCTTGCTACAGTTTAGCAATAACATTGGTTATAAGCTTTATTCAATATTGTGCGGTATTGACTGTTTAGGATTGCATCCATGTGTTGATGGTTCTTCAAAAAATGTGGTTCAGTAACATAGAGTTGGATTAAGAACTTTATTGGTCCAAATCACTGAAAATATAATGATGTACCACATACATGTAATTCAAAATAAAAACAATACTAAACCGTAAAATAAAGTTTTATCTTTAGAAATAAAACTTAGATGTATCCTGAAGTTAAAATAGCTTCTCTCTAGATTTTATGATTGTAATGATGACTACTTCTATGCTTTCTTTGAAACATTGAATATCAAATTCTTTTTCGAAAATTCTAATTTTTTTATGTTCCTGTTTTGCTGGTGCCTTAAGCACGCGCTTAATCTGGCTATTGGGTAATCCAGGACTGCAATAACATTATCTGTGAAACCACATCACATTGTCACCTTAGTATCATGAAAATGTGTATGAAATGCTACACGTGTATTAGTTTATGACCAGTTAATTTAGTGCACATTGTTACTTGTACAACGAACTCAACATTTTCAGAATGTTTCAGAATTTTTAAATGATAATTGAAGAAGATGATCCATATGTCTCTCAAAACAATTTTATAACTCCGTTATGTATAATCGAATAAAAAACACCATGGGTGTGAAAAAAAAAGCACGACTAAAAATAGTGAGTGTACGACATAGAGGAATGAATTAATAATTGGCGGCCAAACTGGTAGTTACACTTATAGCATTGATAATAATTTTGTATCAAATATTTATTCCTCAGTAGCCAGGCCGTGTATTTTGTTTTACCCACCACCATACCCTAAATTGAACAAACGATGGTACCTGTTTAATTATTAAATGAATATTTGCTGTAAAATTTTCTCAACGCTATAAGTGTAGTTACTAGTTCAGCCGCCAGTTTTAAATTCATTCATTGAAATCTTTTAATTTGTACACTCAATCCTTTTTTGCTGCACTTTTTTTTACCTAAGGCGCTTTTAATAAAATATCATGATTTTGTGTCAGTACACACAACCAAACAACAGCAAGTAAGAAAATGACACTCGATAGTAACCAACATTAGCTTTAGAATTGTAACCATATTATTCGGAACAGACCAGATGCTTAAGGTACTCGACTCGTAATCCGAGGGTCGCAGGTTTAATCCCGGTCGCACCAAACATGCTCGCCCTTTCAGCTGTGGGGGCGTTATAATGTGATGGTCAATCCTACTATTCTTTGTTAAAAGAGTAGCCCAAGAGTTGGCGGTGGGTGGTGATGACTAGTTGCCTTCCCTCTAATCGTACACTGCTAAATTAGGAACGGCTAGCGCAGATAGCCCTTGTGTAGCTTTTCGCGAAATTCAAAACAAACCAAACCGTACTTCTGGTGAGAAGGTGTGTGTGTGTTTTTTTTTTTTATAGCAAAGCCACATTGGGCTATCTGCTGAGTCCTCTGAGAGGAATCGAGCCCCTGATTTTAGTGTTGTAAATCCGAAGACTTACCGCTGTACCAAGCGGGGGACTGGTGAGAAGGAAGAGAGAGAAAGAAAAAAAATCATTTAAAAATGGTGATATTATATCTATGTGAAGTAACAGACCAGTGGAAAACATCCACTGAAAATATGTGGTAGTTTAGATTAGCACAGTCCAAGATTGGGGAGGTGGAAAATATTACATGAGGGTCTTTTTTTAATTTTTTCCCAATGGCACCACTAGAAACTGAGTTTCGACACTCGTGGTGGACAGTGCACAGACAGCTTTGTGTCTAAACAAACAAACAATGCGCGTTTTTTATTTTATTTTTATTGAAATGATATCTGAACTCAGAGTTGAAAATAGTAATACTATGCAT
The DNA here is from genome assembly GCF_004210375.1 of Tachypleus tridentatus. Lineage (NCBI taxonomy): Eukaryota > Metazoa > Arthropoda > Merostomata > Xiphosura > Limulidae > Tachypleus > Tachypleus tridentatus. Next base: position 33,070,502 of record NC_134831.1, on the reverse strand, counting down.
GTTCTTAGTGGCCCATGGAATCTAACAAAATGAATAGATATGTTATATATATATATATTTATACACCAGATTTTTTCCTTGAAATATCTCATTTTTAAACTGGTTGTCTGAGACAGTAAAGAAACTTCATATGTTACTTACTGACTCTGTTATTCTACATCTGGTAAACCATTATGTTTGGAAGCAGAAATTAACTTGAAAGTTGGCTTACTATCAATGATCTTTATTAACAATTGTCTGGTAAATTTTTCTTGTTCGGGTTATATTACTCTAGAATCGTTGAAACAGTGTGTTTGTTGTAAAAGATAATTTGGAAGATATATCTTAAGACTGATTTCGAGCTTGTCAGTTTTTATTACGTAAATGCATCTCATACAAGTACATATTTCACGGTTGTCATCATTGTTTAATTATCATGTTGGAAATGATGTATACCGTAAATCTTTCTCATAATTTCTATAGCTTATAACACACAAATTAGAGGCTCAATCCATGCGGCAGACACAGCACAAATAGTCAATTTTTTAACTTTGTTTTAAAATGAGCTTTTATCATACTAATAAATAAGTTGTATAACCTATTGATTAATTTGTCCTATTTGTGAATCAAACAATTGATGGTTTGCACCCTTTTATCAGAAAATTACACTCTGCAATCTGGAGTCAGAGACGTGCTATAAGAATAAAAATCAAATCTCACTATTCAGCCAAACAAAAGTAAGCGGCAACTTCTATTAATTACCTGATTTCCCTAGAAACTATCAGTTCAAAATTAGACACGCTTATGAGGATATAGCCCTTTGTGTACACTTACAGGAGAATTCAAAAACAATCGTATCATCCCTTATGCCCTTTTTTATCTGAAATCGTTTCTTATGTTTAATTTTCGAGCTAAGCCTTTGTAATCAAAATGGGGGATATGAATATTCGTTCCGCTGAATTGCAGATAAAGAAATATTGGTTAGCGTCAATGATAATACTGTTCATCTGCTAAATAAATGTGAAGAGCACGTCGTATTTTGTTAAAAAAAATTGTTAGAAGAACTTAATTTTTGGTAGTATATATAGGTGTGCGGACCGAAGGATTCTTCTACAGTACGTATTTGTGACTTGTTGGTGATAAATTCGAACAATAAACGAACAGCGCTTACTCCGTTTGTTTTAGAATAATAGATATATCCAAATAAGTTAAAAGTATTTCCAAATCTCTTCACACTGTGGAGATCATAGTTGTATGTTAAACACTATACAGTTTTCTTCTTGTTGCTAAAAGCCCACTTAGGCCAATTCAATTGCTTTAGAATTCAGTTGACAAGCCGAACTTGTTTTCACTCTTTTGTTATTACAAACCTATAAAACCGACCCTATTTTTGACATAATGTACAACAGGAAAGTTAGTCAACATAACCATCATCTCGGACTTCTACAGTACGCGCTAACAACTAGGTCGCTCACAGATCAAGAATATGAATAATATCTTTAATTATAAAGCTAAAGAATTAAATTATTCATCATATTTTTATCTGCAATCTCGATTGCCTTTTTAATTTTATCTTCAAGTCTTGGATGCTGAAAGCTACGTTGAAGGCTTGAGACACAAATCCTCAGTTTTAAAAAATGAAATATATTTTAATGGCAATGAATATTTCATTACCCTCAGTACTATTAGGTTGTCCTGAAACAAATTTCGGAATTCTCACGATGACATTTAGAAGCGGAATATTGAGTAACTTATCATTGGTTGGTTGACTGGTTGGTTTAATCCAACGTTTGTCGCTTGAAAGGTATCTTAATTGTTTGCTGTTTCAACTGTACTCAAAGTAAGTTTCGCAACCTCCTCTAAGGTAACATGGATAAGAAGGACTTTCGTCTGATTTTACTCTACGACTTCAAACTTCAACGAAAAACTACCCAAACTACACGAAGCATCAACCAGGCATTCGATCATGCATCTGTTACTCAATGTACAGTTCAGCGTTGGTTTCAAAGGTTTCGACATGGAGATAAAGGTCTTGAAGGTCGTGGAAGGAAACTATCCTTAGATTAAAACACTTTAAGAGAACCAGTTGAGACAGACTCTCGCACAACAGTATGTGAGCTTGCAGAAAGGCTAGACACAAGCATATGAAGCATTGCCAAACACTTCAGTACAACTGGAAAGACGAAAAAGTTGGATAAGTGGGTTCTTCATGAGCTGACTAAAGATCAACAAAATCGGCGTTATAAGACCTGTCAAAAATGACGCTCCAAAACTTGAACGAATTGAGAATCGAGGTTATGCCTCACCAACTTTATTCCCCAGATCTTTCCCCTACAAATTTTCATTTTTTCAAGCACTTTGACAACTTTCTAAATAATAAATGCTTTCAAAACCAGGCAGCTGCAGAAGATGCTTCCACGGAGTTCACTGACCATAGAAACTCCGATTTCTACAACAGGGGCATAAACAGTATCGTTACACGTTAGCAAAAGTGTGTTGAAGCAAATGATGCATACTTTAATTAAATTATTTTTTACAACACTGGTTTATAGTTTTCCAAATTTCGCAGTTCAAAAACGACACTTATTTCTGGACAACCTAACATAAAATATTTTGTTTTTTAAACTATAAATTAGCGTTCATCTTCTTAACATATTTCATTCCTTAAGTAAAAAAAAAACAATAATAATATCTCGTCTATGTTTCAGCAATCTTTTAAAATGTTTATTTATCTTATCTCCCAAGTGTATCGTAAAAGGTTAAGCCAGACACATAATTATCTAACTTTTGATATTTAGTCAGGCTTCGATTGTATATGTTCAAAATCGGGTACATTTGAGATTGAACACTGATTGTAACTGATTGAATGAATAATAAAATTTGATGTTATTTGTGTACGTGTAAAATATAATACATTACATGTTACCATAACATTTTTTCAAAATCTATGTTAAGATATCTTGTGATAAATTCAGTGTTTCTTTACATAATGTTACACAAGTGAAAACTATAAAGTCTAGCTGAATAGTAATATGAACATAATATACAAATTTTGTATGAAAGCTAATCCTGTATTTTGTAAGCTAAGATGTTTATAGTATATTTGTGTATACTTTTAAATATTGTTAACAAATGTTTTGGTAGGTTTGTCAAGTCGGTGATCTTGCATTGTTTGGTAAATTATATTCTGTAAACAGTAAATTTGATATGTTTATAAAAATGTGAATGAATAATTTTTGTAGATTATATCTTTTATCACAAAAAAACAATAAAACTGATATATTTTTTCACAAAATCTTACAGATTTTATTAAAAACTTTAAAAGTGGAATGTATCCACATCATTTGTATAAATTATAGATAATTTCGTATTTTTTCTAACTTGAAGTTTTGTTAATTGATATTTCAGTATGATTGTTAAGTATGTGATTTTACTTACATGTATTAAGGTTATGACGGAACTGAGTTTTACCCAAAAATAAATGAAGATCGTATTAACTATTCAAATATATTTGTTATAAACTGATATCGTGGGGTGTAATTTATCATAAAAGACTAAGCTAAACAGGTAAAGAAGTTCAGATATTTTTTTAAAATGTTTCATTTTGCTTGTTAAGCCTTGATTTTACATTGTAATTGTAACTATAAACAGTAAATATATATTTATATATTTTAAAACGGCTGGTATGAGTAGAGAAAGCACTAGTAGAGGAGCAAACAACGTTTCGACCTTCTTCGGCCATCGTCATGTTCACAAAGGAAGTAAATATCTTGGATTTATAAAACATGAAAGAAATATCAAATGATTTATAACTAAAGGTCCCTTTTAAGGTTATGATGTTTCAACTTTTTTGGTTATAAAGTATGTTAATTTGTGGAAAAATGGATTAGATGCTTTGAGTAAATGTAATAAAGTAATACAATTTCTGACTTTTCAACAAAAATTTAATATATACCTATAATATGACATGATTTAAGTCTCATAAATATCATTTCAAACTAGAAAATACATATTTTACCAAAAAAGATGTATGTTTCAAAAGTTTCTAATTCTAGACCTTTAAATGCTACTGATATTTTGTTCTACCAGTTTTAACATGTACTAATTTGTTTGGTCGCGTGACAACCTCTCCTGTCCTTTGTATTTCCTAACATCAAAGTTTGAGTTGGACCACTTAGACAGTATTAGTGTGAGTTAGAAATCTGTTTAAGATAATTGCTGAAGAGGTTATGGTTTACGCATAAAGAAAGTTCATTTACAAGCTGTGCTCTAAAGTCACGAAGTTCAAAACATAAACGTTCCAATCCAGATAGAAACAAGCTCTAGCAAAAGACTTGTGAAAACATCAATAAAAGAGCAATAGTTAACTATAACTATTTGTGTAGACACTTTTAACGTTAGAGGAACAAACCAATTTATAAAGTTAAGCATGAAATTATTGTATATTATTTCGAGATTTAAATAAATATCCTTCTCAGAACATTAAAAAAGTATATAATACAACTTAAATACAGAAGTAAAAATATATACTATGACGTTATCGTCTTTACTTTCACCTCTACCCTTGCACCAATCAATATTCAATCTGCAACTTCTTTGTAGGAGTTGATAAGTAAAGAACATTATTCTCAACTTCACTTCTTACACTATAAACCTGAAATATCAAGTTGGTCAACGTGATTCACAGCTTCACTTCTTACACTACAAACCTGAAAAATCAAGTTGGTCAACGTGATTCACAGCTTCACTCTTTACATTACAAATCTGAAATATGTTGGTCAACGTAATTCACAGTTTCTCTTTTTTACCTATTATCAAATAGCTGACAATTTACATACAGGTTTGAAGGCTTGTGTACTAGATTTCTTTCTTTACAAAACTATATATTTCACTACAAGCACACGAAAATACATTATTTTTTATTTTAAATTTAAAATAATAGTAATTTAAAACTGAAATATAACACTAACAGTGAATTTTTGGTTAATGGAGCGAATGAGTTGTTAAAACTTCTTTGAGTTAAGGGATGGCACCACTGGAAAATATATTTAAATATAACTATACTAGTGTGTGTGTGTGTGTGTGTGTATGTCTGATCTATCATCTTTTTTGAGGCTGTGAATCACATTGTTTCAGAGTGAGATTTGTTTTGTTTATAAAGGATAACGGTCACATGTTTAAAAATATATGGTTAACTGTTTTTTTTTATGTTCAAACGACGTTATTTCAAAAATTAAAAACTAATAAAAGATATTCACGAATGGAAAATTATTCTAGGAAATCTGGAATGATTTTATCTGAAACACATTAACTTATGCTATTTTGTTTTTGTAGATAAAACCAAAATAAAATTGAAATACGATAAAAAAAACTTTTTCTCACATATAGCAACATGACTAATGTTATACTTTATTTATATACTTCAAAAGATGTATCTTATTACTAGTTTGTGAAAGTTATTTCATCACAGTCACATTTACGTTAATTGTTGTTTTCGTTTACAGCAAACTGTGAATCCTAAATACTACTCATCCACATTTTAAAAGAACATAAACATTTTATTGTTTTGTAATAAGTTTTCTTTATTTGATCTTGATTTATATTCCATTATTGGAACTGGATGACAGTTCACCTTTCAAAAATCAGAAGAAAAACATAGAGAAATGTTTTGATCACTTTAGAAAGCCCTTCTGGTATTCTAGTTGAGACATTCACAGAAAACTCTCTGTACTTTAACTTTTTTTAATTTGACTAGTTATAAAGTGAAGGAACGTTTGAATTGTATACAGTTACACAAAATTCTTATGAAGTTCACTAATAATAAAAACTTTTCATAAATAGCTTACATTGTAGATATTCCATATTACACGATACATATCGTATTAGTAAAACAATTAGGAAAGAATGGATAAATAAAAAAATTAAAATTCTCATATACCTTTAATAGCTACTAATATTTTTTGAAACAAAAATAATCGTACAAAATTGATAAATTAACATATTTTAAATAACACAGTTAATCTTAGGAAATGTTTTCAAATTCTTGATTACCTTAAACAGACTAATGTACAAGAACAAAAGCTAAATCTGTTTTTATTTTATAATATTTTGTAAAACTGTACATTGTTGTGATGAACAAAAATTAATTCAAGAAAAACTTACATCAACATTATTGATTACCTTAAATAAACCTTAATGTAAAAGAAACAAAAGATAAATCTGTTTTTATTTGAGAATATTCAGTAAAACTTTATTAATAAAAAATATATTGTTACGACGAATAAAAAGTACCTAAATATTAGCTCCAGAAAAACTTACATCACAATTTCACAACTTGACTTTTTACATTAATAGCAGATTAACAATTGTTGTTGTTTTGAATTAAGCACAAAGCTATTCAATGGGCTATCTGTACTCTGCCCACCACGGGTATCGAAAAACGGTTTTTAGCGTTGTAAGTCCGCAGACATACCGCTGAACCACAAGGGGGCACAGATTAACAATAAATTCGTTTAATTTTTAACTAAAAATAATGCAATTCCAAAGTAAGCTAAGTTTTTGAAATGTTCTATAATATTGTTTCTGCAATTTTTCTATCATAAGTACAAAACGTTTTACAACTGATTTGTTATTTCTTAACATATTACCGAAAGACTAGTAATCACAAATCCTTAATATTAAACAATGATACTATTGTTAGGAACGTTTGAATATCTTTGCTAAAATAAAACATAGGGTTATTGCTAAAACAGATTAATAACATGAACAAAAAATGGACTTTAGCTAAGTTAATATTAGGCTTACCAACAATTATTTAGATTTGACAAAACACAATTCGTTCATAGATATAAATCAGAATTTATTGACAATGGAACGGACAGGCAAATGAACTACTACCTGTAATCATACACAATTTATACAGCTTTTCATCCAACAAATTCCATGCATAATTTGCTGAAGTAAAAATGGGAATGTAGTACATTCTGAATAAGATAGGTGTTTCACTTGTTATTAATTAGAGCATCGTTACTATGCGAGACAAAAGGCGTCGAATTAGGCAGTTTTCAAGTTAGGGATTAAGCCAAAGAGACAAAATAAGTTATGTACTTCTGTATCTGTCACTACATAATATTTTTTTGCATCATAATAATTTTGTATACTTTGGAGATTGTGGCAAATATGCTGTAAATTTGATTTAATATCAGCAAAAACTGCAATGCTGGTTGGTCCCTGTGCAGTTTTTATCATTATTATTTTGACTTAGCAGTGTCTTAAACAAAGAAGTAAACCATTTAGACAAAACATAGTATCCACTAACTGTATAGGACAGGAATAACAAATACTACATTTTCCAGTTACTTTTTTTATATAAACATTGGTATTTTTTCATTCTTATTAAAATGCTTATCAGTCAAATTACACTAATGCCATTCCGAAGAACCTGAAAGATAAGATACGTTTTTTTCAAGATAATTAAATTTTAGTAACTTACATTTAGTTTATCGCTAAAACATATCTAAAAATGGTTAGAGTGATAGAGGTTAGAAAATAGTGTTAATGAATTTAAAAACAAAATAAAAAGAGGAATTCGATGCGTAAAAATATGTAAATATTTTGTAGAGAAATCATCCATAATATTATTTATTACCAATAAATAAACATCGAAATAGTTTCGTTTCTTTCTGGATGTGTTTCACCTATGACTGTGATGAAAGAACCCTATCAAGGTGACACCGAATCTTGGTGTCTTAAATCAATTGAATTATAGATGGCATAGAATTCTCGTGTTTTTTGTTTTTATTCTACAGTGAACAACAACATTAAGATGAGAACAAGTTCCTAATTTGCTTGGACTTAACAAATAATGAAAACAACTTTGGAAAATACAGTGCTGCTTGCACTTTTTAATAATAACGACATACATGTGATGGTGGTCTGTTTCACCTTATTAAACGACAACAGTGTGCAATTACTCGTTTGTTTGTACTTTCTGAACGAGGACAAGAAGTTGAAAATACGTTTTTATAACCGTAAAACAACACCATTAAGGTAATGAGATCTTAAGTTGTTTTAGTTTTCTGAACTGTGACAAGATTAAATAATCTTGATTTATTTGGAGTTATCTGAGACCATGAATGACAATGTCTCCAGAAGTTTCGCTTCTCGCTGTCTATACCGCATCATGCTTACTTATAAAACAGTAGAGAACTTTTTCAAGAATCACTCTCTTTCTTTCTTCTCCCTAAAAAATAGAAATATCAATATAACCTACTTGCTGCTTGTCACGCACATACATATAAACATGACAAATATTGAGATTGCAGATTAATTTAACTATAATAAAGTGAAGTTCAGTACCGATTAAATTGTTCTTACCAATTCATGCAGTATTAATCATTGTACTTTCAAATCAAAACACTAAATACATCAATATTTGTATGTATTTTATTTCATGAACAGATTTAAGAAACAGCACGTTATGAAGGTAAGAAAAACTTATTGCATGCTTTACATGTTAAACGTTTACACCAATTTAACTGCCACCTTAAAAATACATACATTGGAATTTTAATAAGTGGACTACAAAATATTTGCTTTAGAACACGTTTTTTCATGAATTTCTTGTACTATTTGTTCTTAATTTCCAAGAAGGATAATCACTTTAATTGAATATTGAGACTTGACCTTCACTCTTATAACGCACCCATGTCCCTAAAGTGCGCGGCGTGAATGATTTTAATAAGATATGAAAACTTTTCACCAGTATGATGAAACCTGTTCTTTACTAATTCATTATAGTGATTGTATAGTTATTGCAACATTGTAGGATTATATCATTGTTTAGGTTCGCAAAAAAAGGATTAATTTATGAACTAATTTGATTGATTTGTGGTCTTAAATCTATAAACTAGATGTATCCTTTATATATAATATTTTTCATCGTTTCCTCTTGAGGATCCATAGATAATATACTGCATTTGTCAACATTTGACGAATTTCAACGAACTTTAACTTTCTAGACGTAATACTAAGTATCTTGGATTAATCATACACACAAAATAGCATACAGTTTTGGTAACCAATAAGAAACCGAGTATATGTAATCACGTTCTTACTCACTCATGGATGTGACACAATATCTCACAGGGTTTTTTGGGTGGTGGTGAAAAAGTTACGAATAAAAGAGACTCTTCGGGGATCATAAATTATGTCTTAATTGACTGTTCTTATAATTGAAGATTTTTTTCCAGTGGCTATCTTTTCATTTCGAATACACCTCTTTAAGGCAGTAGTATTCCCGCTTCTTCTAGATCTCGAGTGCCGTAGGCATTTTATCCTTACCACTTCTTGCTTGACTCTGTTTAATAATACGTAATAATCAATTTAGCTCTTCGTCGTTTTGTTTTGTACTTTTCTCCACCAATACTAATAATGTTCCAGTCTCTCAAAAATTGTTATTTATCAGATCTGGCAGAAAGTGGTTAAACTAGGATTACGAAAGAGGTCAAACCCCTTATGTAAACCAATTTGACATTCAAATCAAAGGACCAGGACCGCTAATGACCTGAATCATAACACAGAAACGTATTGTTATTTTGAATTTCGCATAAAGCTATTTGATGGCCATCTGTGCTAGCCGTCCCTAATTTAGCAGTGTAAGACTAGAGGGAAGGCAGCTATTCATCACCACCCACTGCCAACTCTTAGGCTACTTTTTTACCAACGAATAGTGGGATTCACCGTCACATTATAACGCCACCACGGTTGAAAGGGCGAGCATGTTCGGTGCGACCGGGATTCGAACCCGCGACCCGCGGAGTACGAGTCGAACGCCTTAACCCACCTGGCCATGCCGGGCCTTAAGACAGAGAGAGATTGTTTTGCCCTGTTTGAACTCCAGGTCGCAAGTCATTAATACAAGTATCTTCTGAATAACTTTCTCTGTCATCCGTGATCCTTTCTGATTAGTTTTACCTTGGATTATTGATTGTGAATGGGTTAATAGACTAAATATGCAATAGCAAAGCCCAAAAGACAGAATAAATGAAGGCCACAAATGAATGAAACAAGCTGCGGGTTTAATGTAACGTTCTTTGTATTCATTCCTCTTCAAGGCTCACATCGCTGTACGTTCCATGACTTACGCAGAATCACAAGATTGTAGTAAAATATCACTTATTATTTTTATGATCTCTCCGTAGAAATACGGTGATTCAAGTTATATGGATATTAGAAGAAGGACTTGACTTGGCTCATTGATAAGTTTTATTAATTTTATATAATAACTTCTAAAGCAATTCCCGGTCTTTATTGCTTGTTTTGAATGTTTCGCATATGTATATTTCCCATGCATTGCTAACCGTCCCCACCAGTCCAGCGTTAAGTCTACGGATTTACAACCCAAAATCAGGGGTTCGATTCCCCTCGGTGGGCTAAGCAGATAGCCCGATGGGGCTTTGCTGTAAGAAAAACACAACACGCATTATTAAACTTTTTTTTCGTTATTGTAAAGTATTTAAAATTGTATTTCGTATTTTCAATCTGAAAGACTCCTTATACGACATATGGGTTAAATGACCACGCCAGAAACCACAAACTTCGTACTTTTGACCATAGAAATAGGGAACAGCCTTCCCTGCTTGTTTTGCTCTTTTCAAATAGCGTGTCGCTATTACGGTTACAGCGTCCTCGCAGCTGAAATTGAGGAACGTGTTTAGCGGTACGTCACGACTTCAACGTTAGACCTTTGGTTAAGCAGTTAGGCACGCCAGTATTAGGTCACGTTAGTCCACATTACTGTAAGCACAGTATGAATAAGAGTAGCCTCATTATAATTTTTAAGACCTAATGTTATTAATTCTCAACTTACCTTTCATTTATGAACATTTATAGAATCATGTTTGAGATGGGTTACAGAATATTAACACGACTTTTTGCAAATTGTTTTAAGTCTCGCTTCATCAATTCATTCATTTTGTTTTAAAATAATAGAATAATAATCTGAAAATAAAATGTTATATTTGTTATTTACGCCTTTTCAAAATTCAGGTCTTCAGAAGGAAGTGAAAGGACAGTTATTTTACTTGGAGTTTATGGTTAAGTCACCTGTCAAAATCACAGTTTAATATTACGAGATCATCACGAACAGATAGAATACCATTGGCTAAATCTGATTCTGTATAATGAACAGTTGGACAAGAAATATTAGACAGGGACGCCACTTAGAGGTAACAAGAGGTCGTTATCCCCCGTGTTTCATACCACTTGTTAATTTTTTTATCTGTACACAGAAGTAAAATATGTTGATTGTGCAGCCGATTTTATTTTATTTCTCTTCCCAATTCGTTTATGCACATCTTATGATTCCACCATGGTGTAGCGTTCTTCGTTCAGAGAGAGATTTACTCGCGGCCTCTGTCCCCCCCCCCTCCAAAAAAAAAAAAAAGAAATACAAAACTAAAATGGCATTTCTGCTGCCAGTTCAGTTTATTTTTTTACAATATTTTTTGTTGGTATTTGAGCCCCAGTTAAGTAGTTTTTGCTATTTACAAGTTTAGCTGTTGACGTGTTTGAGTTCAGAGGTTTTAGCACTGAACCAGGAAACATTTTTTGATCCCTCGAGTAAAATTAGTACTTGGCTATAAATTTAATCAAGCTTCCCAGAATTAAAAAAATTTAAAAAGAATTGTTAAAATGGAACGGTTTGGGCTGGTAACAGAAAGAATGGCGGTGTGCCATACAAGCGAAATAAGTAAAGGTTATATTGCTGACAAAAGATCAACAACCTACCCACACCTCTTAGGTTTCATAGGTTTACCTTTAGTGTCTCTGCAACTATAGGGCCCCAAGTGGCACAGCCGTATGTTTGCGAACTCACACTGCTAGAAACCGGGCTTCCATACCCATGGTGGGCAGAGCACAGATAGTCTGTTGTGCAGCAAAGGATATTCCAAGCCCTTTGGCAACCTAGTGCTACGTTTTACTAGAGATTTTGCGCTAATACATCACCATTGCTCAAGTTATATTGCAAGCATGCCAAGTAAACTTAGCTTGGATCTGGATTTCTCTTATTCACAAGTTTCGTAAAGGAATTATACAATCCATTTAAACAACAGAGATGTATGTATATATATGTAAAAACGGCTCGTTTGGGTTGAGAACATTTTTTACGTTGTTCACTCCTCTACGTAAAAAATGTTCTCAACCCAAACGAGCCGTTTTTACATATATATTTTTTTCTACAAGTGGGTTTTCTCGACATCAGAGATGTATGTATGTAGGGCGAACAGGGTCTACTGTTTAATGTTGTGCTGACCACTAAAGTTATGAGGTTCTTGAATATGCTCTACACTTTCAGCTGTGAGCAGATTGTAAAAGTGAGAGTCAAGTCTGTTATTCCGTTCAAAGAATTAGTAGCGATGAGCGTTTCTGGTTTGTTTGCATCAGTAATTTAAATCTAGACAGTTATACCTGAACAGTAGGGATAAGTCTGCATTTAACTAGATGCCGTTCAAATTAAAAATTCAGTATGTATTTGGTAAATAACACTCTAAGAGAAACAGAAAAGCGATTTCAGTCCCAAAACTAATTGTCATCAGGGTTCGCTGTTCTTGAACTTTGTATTTCGGGAATGTAATTGTCTGATCGTTACAATTTCTCATGTAATGCATTATTACATCAAAGGTAACAACACTGGTGCATTACTAAGATCGTATTAACGTGAAAATGGAAGTCAAAGAGGACCATATAACAACGAGGCTTATTAGTAGCTGATAAAAATAACTATTGTGTGTAACTGGTAATGCTCACACACAATATTCATTGAAAGGTCCGGAATAATCAGATGGTTAGGGTGCTCGACTCGTAATCTGGGGGTCGTGGGATCGAATTCTAGTCACATCAAAACATGCTCATTCTTGCAGATGTTGGGGCATTATAATGTAACGGTCAATCTCATTAGTCGTTGGTAAAAGATGGTGATTGGTAGTGATGACTATAAGCCTTTCTTCTAGTCTTACACTGCTAAAGTAGGGACAGCTAACGCATATAGCCCTTGAGTAGATTTGTGCGAAATTCAAGAACAAATTAACAGACTAATCTTACCTGAAGTTTAAATATAATATCGAAATATCATATTTTATACTAAGATAAATTCTTAATTTTTAAAGAGCGAGGATTTCCTAAATTATCTCTTTCCAAAGCCAAGCGTGTTAAGGCGTGCGACTCGTAATCTGAGGGTCGCGGGTTCGCATCCCCGTCGCGCCAAACATGCTCGCCCTCCCAGCCGTGTGAGCGTTATAAAGTGACGGTCAATCCCACTATTCGTTGGTAAAAGAGTAGCCCAAGAGTGGGCGGTGGGTGGCGATGACTAGCTGCCTTCCCTCTAGTCTTACACTACTCAATTAGGAACGGCTAGCGCAGATTCAAAACCAAATTCAAAAACAAAATCTAATAGTTAAAATACTTAACCTAAATGCATGAAATTTAGTATACACTTTCCAAAGATTCTCTAGTTTGTAATTAAAAATAATAATTTATTTAAGTATTTGTATATATATTTTAGGTTGTGAAATTTCAGAAATTTTCTTATGAAACGCTTTTTTTTTTTTTTCAAATGAAAAATACTTTCTTTTGTTCAATAGTTTCTGTTTTTGTCTGTTGTGGCCTGAGATGTTGTAAAGGTATCCAACAGAGTCATTGCTGTAATTAAAACTATAATTTTTGTTTCTGCGTTTTTTCCTAGTAATTTTATTCTAAATTTCTTATCTGTTCGTATAGTCCCCAACATACAATGAAAGTGGCTATTAGAAAATATGAAAGATTATTTGTTTGTTTGTTTTTTTTAATTTCGCGCAAAGCTACACGAGAGCTGTCTACGCTAGCCATCCTTAACGCATGAGTGTAAGACTGAAGGGAAAGTAGCTAGTTATCACTACCCACCGCCAACTCTTGGGTTACTCTTTTACCAACGAATAGTGCGATTTACCGTCACATTATAACGTCTCCACGGCTGAAAGGGTAAGTATGTTTAGTGTGATGGGGATTCGAACTCGCGACCCTCAGCCTACGAATCAAGCGCCCTGGAAGAGACAAGACTGCAGAAATTCTCAACTAATACTATAAATGATGCAGAAGTTCATCAGCAACAACTATAAGAATGGCATGGAACACAATTGCCTGGAAGCTCAACTTGTGAAAGTTAACATTTCTGGATGTTTGTGTGGAAATGTGATTTGTTCCATGAATTAGGCCTGTTGGTCATCCGATGTTTGTTTTTATGGTATTTTATTTGACTTTAGAAATCGAACTAATAACCGTTAATTAATTCAGTGTGTTGAGTTCTGATAGTTCCCTGTCACAATATGATTATGTCACATATATAATGACATTTCACTTCCAGTATTTAAGTGCCCCGCTAGGACAGTGATAAGCCTATGGATTTAAAATGCTGAAATTAGGGGTCCAATTCCCATCGGTGGACACAGTAGATAGTCCAATGTGACTGTACTATAAGAAAACACATACATACATTATTTTGTTTGTTTTGGAATTTCGCACAAAGCTACTCGAGGGCTATCTGTGCTAGCCGTCCCTAATTTAGCAGTGTAAGACTAGAGGGAAGGCAGCTAGTCATCACCACCCACCACCAACTCTTGCGCTACTCTTTTACCAACGAAAAGTGGGATTGACCGTAACATTATAATGCCCCCACGGCTGGGAGGGCGAGCATGTTTAGCGCGACGCGGGCGCGAACCCGCGACCCTCGGTTACGAGTCGCGCGCCTTACGCGCTTGGCCATGCCGGGCCCATACATACATTAAGTATTTAAATTGTTTTGTAAGTAAATTATACTTGCAGCTAGTCGTGAAAAGATAAAAAAAAAACAATTTAATTGTAAGCTCAACTCAATAATAAATAGTTTGCTAAGTGCAATGAAAAAAGAATATGTTCAACATATAAACTAATAAAGAGTTTTGTTAACGGAAAATTAAAAGGTATCCAATAAATATTTCCCTATTGGAATATAACAGTATTCAGTTACTTACGATAAGTATATGTGTGTGTGTGATTTTTTTTTTTTTTTCCAGATTGAAGCCTCGATAGTCATTTGCCAAATTCCATAACTTTGAAGTAATGCTTTTAAGTTCATGAAATACAGTTATTGTTGTTTTATATATGCGTTTAAAAATTTCTATTTGTGTAAGTTGACTTACAAGCTCTATATAATTCACATTTGTTATAATTCTTAACTTATATTAATTCGGTAATTGTGATAAATATATTTGGTGATTTTCCACACGCGTTAAATTTGAGGGTATGAAATGAAATATGATAACTCGTTTTCTTTTGATAAAGTTAGTGTTTGAAATTTCTTGTTTTTGAAATTCATATTAAAACATTTATATGTAAAAACGGCTCGTTTGGGTTGAGAAAATATTTTACATAGAAGAGCGAACAACGTTTCGACCTTCTTCGGTCATCGTCAGGTTCACAAAGAAAGAGGTAACTGACCGGAAGCTGACCACATGTTTGAAAGGGGTTGTGTAACTGTGTGTCAAAATGTAGAGGGCGGTATTAGATGTTTGAATATATAATTTTATTTATTTTATTATATTAATATAGGTATAAAGGCGTTCCTTTATATTGGTTTATTTTGGGTTTAAGTTGTTGTATAAGTAAGGCTTCTTTAATTTTGCGTTTGTTTATGTTTGTTTCTTTATTTAGTATTTGAGTGTTTTCTATGGTTATGTTGTGTTTATTTGACTTGCAGTGTTCGAAAACGTGTGAAGGTGACTTTTTATGTTCTTTGAATCTGGTTTCCATTTTCCTACTTGTTTCTCCAATATAGAAGTCGTGGCAGTTATCACATTGTATTTTATAAATAATGTTGGTGTTGTGTTTGTCAGTGTAGTTTTTACATAGTACTTGGTTTTTGAATAAATTTGGTATTAACTGGAATGTCATATTTTGTTACTAATTTTTGCCAAATGTTGGTTATTTGTTTGCTGATGTCAGGAATATATGGTATACAGCAGTATATGGTTTCGTGGTTTTGATTCGTGAGCTGTATTTACTTTAGTTGGTGGTTGATTTTGCTTTTTGTCTAGGTGTGTGCGTATAATGTTTTCTACGGTTTGTGGAGGAAACTTATTGATGTTGATGAAGTATTGTTTTATCCCAGTATCACCAGTTCTAGCCAATATTTTTATGACACAAGTTGAAACACAAGCAATTAACACAGCATTACATCCACCACTATACTGGTACAGATATGTAGATGACACGGTTGCGGGATTCAAATCTACAGAACACATACTTAAATTTTTCAATCACATTAACTCTATACATCCCAACATTAACTTCACATGTGAACAGGAAAAAAGCAATCAAATATCATTTCTTAACCTCAAAATTACAAGAACTGACACACAATTCAAAACAGAAATCCACCGAAAAATCACTCATACTGGACTATACATTCCTTGGGACTCAGCACATGAAACAAAACAAACACTCAACATACTAAGAAACCAAATAAACACAGCCATAAAACTATGCTCACCAGATAAAATTAACGATGAATTAGACAAAATAAAACAATACTTCATCAACATCAATAAGTTTCCTCCACAAACCGTAGAAAACATTATACGCACACACCTAGACAAAAAGCAAAATCAACCACCAACTAAAGTAAATACAGCTCACGAATCAAAAAACCACGAAACCATATACTGCTGTATACCATATATTCCTGACATCAGCAAACAAATAACCAACATTTGGCAAAAATTAGTAACAAAATATGACATTCCAGTTAATACCAAATTTATTCAAAAACCAAGTACTATGTAAAAACTACACTGACAAACACAACACCAACATTATTTATAAAATACAATGTGATAACTGCCACGACTTCTATATTGGAGAAACAAGTAGGAAAATGGAAACCAGATTCAAAGAACATAAAAAGTCACCTTCACACGTTTTCGAACACTGCAAGTCAAATAAACACAACATAACCATAGAAACACACTCAAATACTAAATAAAGAAACAAACATAAACAAACGCAAAATTAAAGAAGCCTTACTTATACAACAACTTAAACCCAAAATAAACCAATATAAAGGAACGCCTTTATACCTATATTAATATAATAAAATAAATAAAATTATATATTCAAACATCTAATACCGCCCTCTACATTTCGACACACAGTTACACAACCCCTTTCAAACATGTGGTCAGCTTCCGGTCAGTTACCTCTTTCTTTGTGAACCTGACGATGACCGAAGAAGGTCGAAACGTTGTTCGCTCTTCTATGTAAAATATTTTCTCAACCCAAACGAGCCGTTTTTGCATATAAATTTCTCAACAAGTGGGTTTCTCGACATCACTGATTCATATTAAAACAGGTTAATGACAATAATAAAAATGTAAAATACACACACACACACAAAACCGTGTTAATAGTGTTTCCTATTTATGAACATGCTTATAAACTTCGTATTAGAGTATCCTGTTGAGAACCAATATTAGAACTTAGGAAGAAAGTGTGAGGTGTCATATTTGATCAACATTTAACTTATGTATTGTTTGTGTGACATTGAAAATTTATGTAACTCATAACATGAGTAATGTTTCACAAGGGGTAATGAAGTATTAGCTACTTGCTCTATACTTATTGATGGTAATAAGAATTGTTTAATGACATGATTCTTGTAGGTTAAAATCAAGTTGTTCAATGATTTAAAACTTAAGGTAAATTAAAATATACCTATATACATACTGGGGTATTCTAGCTATATACAAATATACTTGTAACATTCTTCATGTAGTAATTACTGATTATTATACTGACATTTCCTATTTACCACATATAAACAAAACTGTCACTAAGTATTTACATTAAGATTTTGTGGTAATGTTGTGGCAAGCAGATATTAGACACTGTCTCACCTAATAGTGTAAGTAGTAACTTAAAATAATGTTTGAGGACAACAAGGGACTAATTGGTTCATCTCAGCTGTCCCACCCTCTAAGCCAAACTAAAACTATTAAATAAATTAATTAAAAAAATTAAACCCAGTCTTTATCAGTCATATAAACTCACTCATACTGCCTCCAGAAGCATCCGAAGGCATCCCATTCCATAGGCCAACCACTCTATCTGAAAAATAAAATTGTCTTAGTTTAAGATGGCTTCTAACTTTCCTAAAATCTATATTTGTGTTCTATAGTTCTGTACTTCCTGTTCTTAAATATGAAAAATGATGATGCAATCTTTAACATTTCAATCCGATCCTCTCTAACTCTTCTATTTTTGGGATAAAACAATTTAAAGGATCGTAATCTCTACTCATATGACAATTCTCCATCCCAGGTACCATTTCAGTAATCCTCCTCTGAACCCTTTTCAACAACTCAATGTCTTTCCCTGATGTAAGAAGCTCAAGATTGAACATTATTCTAAATTTGGCCTATCCAGTTACTTATACACTGAAATTATAATCTTTTTAGCCTTGTATTCAGTATTTCTGTAGATACAACATAAAATTATATTTGTCCTACCACTAGCAACAGTATGCTGTTTGGATGGCTTCAGAGACTGATCAACCACTACACCAAGACCATTTTCTTAGATGACACTGTTTAGGTTATTCCCATTCAAATTATACTTATAATTCAAATTAAGATAACTTGCATGTATTTTGTTGTATCTGTCATTATTATAACTCATCTGCCACATATTTACCCAACTCACTAAATAGTGTAGTTCCTTTTGTAAAGCAACAACAACCTTTTTATAGCCAGGAAAACCCAAGACTTTAACACAGTCAGCAAATTTAAATAATTTATTGGCCATTCATTGATCTGTATCATTAACATAAACCAAAAGAGCAATGGTCCTAAGACTGAACCCTGAGGTACACCACTTGCAATATTAACTCAGTTTGACTGAACTGCATTTATAACAATCATCTGCTTTCTTCTATTCAACCATTCTTCTATATACTCAGTTAATTAACTTATCCTTCACACTTACAGATATAAGTTTCTTTAAAAGCCTTTTATGTCAAATACTTTCTGGAAATCCAGATATACAATATCTATACTCTTATCCTTATCAACCTATGCGGTAAGATTTTCAAAAGATTTGTAAGGCAAGATTTTTTCCCCAGTGAAACTGTGTTAATTATCTGATAGAATTCTAAACTTTGTTAAATGACTTTGCAAAGTATCTTTTATGAGATTTTACAAAATGTATCTCACAGCTGATGTAAGGCTAATAGGCTTATAATTACTGGGACAACTTCTATTACCTTGAAGATAGGAGTGACATTGGCTAATTTCCAGTCTGTTGGTACTTGTCAACTATTCAAGGACTTACACAAAATTGTAACATATCCAATCCTTGACCTCCTTTGTAACCCTCAGGAAAATATTATCTGGCCCACGGGCTGTATCATTCTTTAAACTTCCAATTGTCTTGTTAAACTTTGTATTCATCTATCAGTTGCCCAAGATGAGGAATAATGCTAAAGACTTCATTACTAAAACTTAAGAAAACAGAATTTTTAACCCAGCCATTTCAAAATTATTAGATGCAAGCTTTCCTTTGTCCTCTCATAAGGGTCCTCTCCCCATCCTAACATATTGTTTACCCTCTCATGTACTTTAAAAATTCCTTAATGTAGATTTTTATGTTTTCAGCCAATTTTTTCAAACATCCTTTTGGATGCCCTAATTTCCATTTTAACCAATTTTCTTGATCTTCTATAATCTTATAAATATTCCATGTTACCAGTTAATTTAAGTTTCTTTAATTTGTGATGCTTTTCTTTTATCTCTTATACCCTTTGTAAGCCAACCTAGTTTTTTAATTGCAACTAACCTTTTCTTTCTCTAAGGAATATATATTTGTTTTAAGTATTGAGAACATTTTCTTTCCAAATTTTCCACACTTGCTCAGTGTTTCCAAATAACTAAGCTACCCAATTCACAACAGATAATTTTTGTTGTATTCCTTTTTTTAAAATTTGGAATCAAAATATCATTACTCCTGATCTCCATATACAGTGAAATATCTAACATAATACAACAATGATCACTTGTATCTAGATGTTCTGCAATTTCTTCCATCTCAACCATTTTTGTATTAGAAGTTAACAATAAATCTAAAATAAGATTATTTCTAGTAGATTTCTTGACCAATTGGTGAATAAATCCATCTCAAAATTTTCTAGAAATCTTTCTCCCTCATGGTTTGACTCTGGCATTTACAAATCAATATGTCTGAAATTAAAATCACCCATAATTATGATTTAATTAACAGCTGAAATCTTAATATCATTATAGTTTCTCAGTAGTTTCATCTGATGATCTGTAACAAATTCCTATTAAAAGTCTTTTCTCTTTATATTGACTAACAGAAACCCAAATGAATTTAATCTCCTTGCTATTATCTTTAATATTCTCAACTTCAACAGAATTAAACTCGAGTTTATGTAGAAATTATATCTTAATGTTTCACCTGCAATAAAGATTAGTGATACATGCAGTTAATTTAAGGGAAGGCTTGATAAATATTTGAATGATATAAGGACTAGCTTTCAGTGTTTTATTTTAGAGATAAGTATAGTTGATGGGATGGTCTAGATAAACCAATAGGTTTTTTATTGTCCTTGAATAATACGTGTATGAATTTCAGGATGTAAATTAACCAGCATCTGATTAGGCCATATATTTATTATGAAGCATTGTTTCATTGCTTATATGCAGCCAACTGTTAGTAAATAATCATTATCCTTATTACCAATACACATGCCTAGCCTTCTGTTAATAATAACTTGACAAAGTTTTCTACTGACACTTCTTACAGTCATCTTGGCCAAGTTTTGTGATAATGTATAATGTCACGTGCTTGTACAAGGTGTTTATTGCTGATTGGCTTGTGACGTTGTGTTATGTTAATAATTGCAAACATGGCTTAGATTTTTGCTAATTTAAGGTATATAAATACTTATTTGTCAAGTTAAATAAAAAGTTACCATTTTTGTTACTATTGCTTTCTAGACAAATCCATGGAGTTGGCAGTCTAATTGTGCTTTGTTGAATTTGCTGCTCAGCATGTGAATGTCATTTGTTCTATGTTGTCTGTTTGGTTGTCTTGTGTGACTTGTCTTCATGTGTTCATAAGCAGTGTTTTGGATCACACAGTAATATAAATATACTTAAATTATTAACTAATTAGGAAAATAGTAATCAGACTTACACGATTGTATGTATAGGATGCTAATGATATCAGTAAAAATCATCATTACTACATGATAAAAAGCTAAGAATTATTAAAATAAGACATTGCAACATGCAGTGGATAATTTCAGTAAAAGTTTTTTTAAATTATAATTGTTATTGTGTTCAGCCTTAGGCTCCTAATTTTAAGAAGGAAATTGATTTGTTTTTAGAGAATGGCTACTGGGGTATGAAGGCAGATTAAAATGATCTCCTTTTGAGAAAAGAAGGATTAAAAGGGGTTTACTTAAAGTAAATATTCTGATTATATTAAGAAGGATAAAAATGGGTTTACTTAAAGTGAATATTGTGATTATATTAAGAAGGATAAAAATGGGTTTACTTAAAGTGAATATTGTGATTATATTAAGAAGGATAAAAATGGGTTTACTTAAAGTAAATATTCTGATTATATTAAGAAGGATTAAAGGGGGTTTACTTAAAGTCAATATTCTGATTATATTGTTTGTCATAATAATATTCAAACTAAATATTCAAGTATTGGACATCTGGGTTTTTTTCTTGTAGTTGTGGCAGTATTCACTGACAACTTGTTTTTGCTTGTATACAATATAATTTGAGGAACATTATACTAATTGATTAATCACATGTAATCAATTAATGGGCTATAATTTAGCCAAGTATTCCACTGTAGTAAAAGTAGATATAATACATAAACTTAGTTATAACTTGAGCATTGTTTTGTTGCTTAGGTGTTTCATATATATTTTACTCATCTTAGATTGAATAATATCATTACATTGTGGAGTAGTTTTATGTAGGAGGAAACTGTCAGTTCAGGATGTTTTTCTTTCACGTTTTGTGACAACAACACAAAACAAGGTATATTTATTAGTAATTCTTTATTTGCTTATTCTTCTGTACACCATTTCATTTGAAAAGTGTCTAGTTGTATGAGATTACAGTCGTAAAGGACTGTACACCATACATTTTGTACTTGGATAGATATGCTCTAGGTGAGAAAACAATAACAAAAGAAGACTATACTTAATGGCAGCTTTGAACATAACACTGTAATACATCACCTACCAGCCCCTTCATAACTGGAGACTTACTGCTGCTGTATTGTTCAGTATCACTGTGAGATACATTTTGTTTACAGTGACTGCCTCCACTGAATATTGTTTAGTATTAATGTACATAACTATGGTGATGTTGTAATATGTTTAACAAACAAGAGCTACATGTCTATGATTTGCAGAACAGGAAGCAAGATATTATTTGTGTTATCCTATTAACAACAGTGATTCTTACATGAATCTCATATCTGCATATGTATACACATATTTGCTAATTCTACAGATCAGTAGTCTCTTGTAATTTTGTAGATTTGCTTCCTTGAGTATTTGCTTAGTATACTTACATCTCTAGCATGCTAAAATTTTTAAACTGAATAGGTAAAACTTTGTCATTCTACATTGTAGAGTAGTATAGATAAATATTAGTGTGTGTTCTCAGTCTGTCTGTAACTGTTTAACAGTTTATCACTTTTACAATTTATATGATTTATTTTTTCCCAAAGTACATTTTTCAAACAACTGTCTAAAATTTACTTCTATTAGTCACATGTATTTTGCTGTATTTCACAGGCTTTTTTAGAAAATAAATTATTTTATGATATTTTGACATTCACTATTTAAAATAAACATTCATAAAATGAATATTATGGTATATACTGTCTGTGATTTGTCAGTTCAAATTACCAAGTTCTTTAGTTGTAAAGCTCAAATGAAGCATCCAATCATTTGCTTGTTCATCTAAGAATGAAGATCCCATTTAATCTTATATAAAGTTGCTGTTTTTAACTGCTTGACATGTGGTTATTTAATTCCAAAAACAATAATAATGTCATCTAATAGGGAACTTGCCACGAATGCATATTATGGAGTGTGAAATGAAACACCAGGAGTATTTAGGTTGTGGTAATGATGTATAATACAGTGCACTGCAGCAATTAACTTCAAAATTGAGTGTGTTTTTGCATTCACAAAGTTAACTTGGGTATGGTGCCTAACTGTTACATTTTAATTTCTGTAAATCAGTTGCTACTATGTGTAAATTATCAGCACAAACTGTTGTTACTTGACATGCAAATATTACTTTTATTTGTTGTCTCACAAGCATGCTCTGAGTAAACTGTTTTATTTTTACTATTATGCTTTCACCATCATATCCACCACTTTTTAACTAAGTGCATTTTATGACTATCCAAAAAAAGAGAACAAAACATAGTAAAAATGTGTTTAACTATCATTAATAGTTTTCTAGAATGGTTAAGGAACCATTAAATAGTGAAATCAAGTAAATTTAAAAATTGACTGTAACAGCACTGTTTATATTCTTTTTCTTACATTTTGCACATAACTGTATGCATACTTAAACATCACCTTACATTGAACTGCTACTTTCATATGTATTTGCTTTATAATGTTACTGCTAGCACTAATGCTTTCTTGTATTATTTAATCTCTTTCTGTTCTTCTAAACAGTTGTTTGCCTGAAGTAATGAAGTTTTGTCTATCTTTTTTCTTGTGTGTCAAAATTTCTTTTTTACATTATTAAATTACACCAACCAAGTTAATAGAAGTAATGATCCCAAACTATCTAGAAGCATTAGGCTCATGAAGTGTCAAATACTTGTTTGGATGTAAATGTTATTTTTGGGTAATATAAATGAGTAATTACTTTTATCCACACATTTTTGAGTTAAGGCTTTCTAGTGTACATCTTAGATCAATTAAATTCTGTATATTTACCAGTTTATAATTACCTGTGTACAGTTATTCTTTCATTTGAAAGTGTCCACATACTTAACTGAAACAGTTTGTATGTTTCAAGTTTATACTGGCAATGAGAGGTATTACTGAAAGGTGTTAGTTATTAAAAAACATTATTAATTTTAGATCTCTCTGTAGTTTCTGCTTCACATATCTCATGTTTTCAGAAAATAAATCATGCTAAGATATCTTAATATTCAGACTTTAACGTTTAGGTCACATCAAAATAAAATTTTGGTTGATAGATATTGTCACTCACATTTTTATGGAATTGACTTTTTTTCTAACTCCGATAATCTGTAATTATATTTGAAACCAATTACAACTCTGTCCAGAAGTTATTGTTGCTGTATCACATTGGGTTTGTTTTCCTTTCAGAAAACAATTTGTTCAGATGGTGAGATAGAAGAAAACATGAGTGTAAATGTCATTACTAGCTTATGAGTGGTGGGGGTAAATTAAGTCAAATGCTTTACCTTGTATTCAGGAGTTGGCTTTTGAAGGGTACAAGTTTTGATGTCAAGTGTGTTAAATCAAATAGTTTGTTCTCCCTCTTGTCTTCCTAGTTCTTTTAAATTCTGAAATATGCCTCAGTTACATTAAATTTTCTGCAACTAGATTAAGTATTGGAAACATACCTCTTAAGTCAGTGGTAGGGAAAAAAATGCACTCTTTGTATCCTAATTCAAGCACTTTAAACCATGTTTTTAGGATAAAAAGTATCTTTAGTGTCCCTAATTCAAGCAACTAAAAGAATGATTACAAAACAAATGTTCTGTGTATATATGTATATATATATAAATAAGCTTTCACACTATTGATTGTATTAATTGTTAATAGGTGATTGAATTAACATGTAAACAATAATGAATTAAATATGACATTATGATGATTTGTCCAGGTTGACAGGTAATGGTAATGCAATATATATATGTATATTAATTTTTCAACTATTAATCTAATGTGTTTGAACTTGCTTCATTTTAATAAACATCTTTATCACTTTTCAGTTTATAATTTTCTCTGTTATAAGCTTTCAATGTATCAGATTTTAAATTCATACTGTTGGGGTGTAATAGGTAATTCTGAAGCCAATAGGTAATTGTTGTGCTTATCATTTTAGTGTGAAAATATCCATGGATTGCACATTTTTTCAGTTGCCCTACTTTTTTTTTTTTTTCAGTTTGGGTGCATTTTATTATAAGCAGTTTTACCATGTACTTTCCAAAAAAAACTTTGAAAATTATTTTGTTGTATGTACATTAGTATTAGTCTGTTTAAAGTATTGCACATAATGGTGCACCTAGTAGTAAGTGTCATTGTAATGTGTATGCATGAATGAGTTGAGGGTTGTCTATCGTGACATGTTTAAGCACCAACTAGACAAGTCTCAATTTTCCAATTCTAACATTTCTCTTTACATTGGTGTAAAATGTTGGATGTGTATAGCATGTAGGTATGAACTTTACTGTTTTTTGTCAACTTGGGGATTAAACATAAAGTGTGGCAGCACTGCTTTGTCTAATGAGAAATGGATTTTATTCCATATCCTTGCATGTGTATAATTAAAATAATAGCTAGTTTATGGAATACTATCATGTCAGTAGTTATAAATTTCAAGAAGAGATTTCAAACATTTGTGAAACTAACACGTTTGTAACATATCTAAATGACTTAGTTTTCCTGTGTATTATCTGGAAGTCAGAAACTTCATTTTTTATAGCCTAGTTTGTTTTATCTAAAATATTTACTACAGTTGGAAGTATTGTTTTTCAGAGATGTTTTATTCTTACTATATGTACATGTTTTTAGAAACCTGTTTGAAAACCCCTGTAGTTAGTTTAAATTTAAATAAAAAGACTGGGACCTTCATTCTTGGAGATAGGCAACAAACAGTTTGTTTTTTACAGTTATTTACAAAAGATGGCAAGCATGTGATCAATAATAACAGCTGCTTCGTTGTGATAAAACTGCATCAATACAAGCCACACAGGTACTTTTAAAATTAGACCATGGAAAACTACAGCAGCCTCTGTGAAGCAGGTAAATATTCAAGCAATATGATATGGAGACTGGAGAGCCCTAATTGTCAAGATAGTCCAATAAATGAGGTAAAAAATACTTTAAGAAATTACCAGTACTCTATCTTACAACTGACAGAATATTTCAACAACAAGCACTGTCTAATATAAATACATATGACCATAAATTACCATGTGTAAAAGGAGCTTCGTTATCTTAGGTAATATTGAGAAAGGTCAGATTAAGTAAACCTTTTTCCACCATTTAGTACTAACTATTAAATCTTATTCTTGACTAAACAACTAAATGAACATCTTTAGAATGGAATGAAGTAAACGATTATGTAACAGTAAATGTAAAAAATAAGAAACAAAAGCTTCTAAGTGGAGATATTTACATTTCTTTTTTGTTTTCTTAGGAAATTAACATTTTTTAAATAATACTTTTATTTGTTGCTTTATTTGTATGTGGATCTTTATGATACTTGTAACTACAACAAAATAAAGAGAAAGAAAAGGATTAATAAGAAAAAAGTAAATGATTGGATACTTTAGTACAAGTATTAGAAGAAAGGATGAATGTTAATTCATAATACATTCTCTATCTTAAGATATACATAAGTAATGAGTTAATTATGATTCAGTGATGTTATTTTGATCAGAGGCTACAGTATTTAATGAATTCAGACAGCAGTACTTTATCAAGTAAAGTAACATAATTCAGTAGGTTATGAAAAATAATAGGGTAGCTAATAGCAGACCAGACTGTAGAAGAAGCTTGATATAAAACTGTAATTATCATTCATGCAGTTATGACAAGCAAATTAGAAAATCTGTATACATATTTTGTGGGACATAGTATGGCAGGAAGTAATTAACACAGGTCCTCTGATCAATACAATAGTTACTGAAACCTGAAATTATAAATTGAATATGCTTTAGAAATATTTATGAGTGATTAAAAGTAAAAATAAAAGTTAGAGTAAATATAATAAAACAAATCATGGCACATGCACAGGATGAAAAAAACCTAATTATAAACTCGTTAATAAAAATTAAAGTTTCAAGATAGAAATATTTAAAAACAGGCTAGATGCTGAACCAGACATTAAAACCTAATAATAATAACAAATAACACTAAAAGTTCAGTGCAACAGTAACATCAATTGTATAATTAGCGAAACATTATACAATATAAAATCTTGAAATAATACATTGAACAGAAATGGAAAACATCAGCAAGGGAAGAGAAGATAGTAAAGTGTAATGACAAGGTCCAGAATTGTATCATTGTTAAATAGCCAATGAAAATATCATTATATCAAGCAACACACATCTCACTTTTACAATGCAATAAATATTTAGATATTAAAAATTAGAAATGCTGGTGATGTAGTATGTATAACAGGTGCTGTGACAGTAACAAGACATTAACTTACATTAGAACTAACACTAACAAAACTGTTATGACAATGAACTAGAGTAACAGAAAAATAATCTACAGTGATATAATCATTTGAGACAGGTTTCATGACAATATATGATAAAAATTATAAAAAAAAAGATCTCTACAATTTGAACCATTTAATATATATTAAAACAAACTAGTTTTTACTATTAATAAAAACAAAGATGTGATATTGTAATAATAGACAAATATTTAAATTATGTGAGAAACAACAATACACTGTAAACTAATTTTCCTGTTGAACAATACATCTTATAATAACAATAAAACATACTACATTATATACAGTTAATCTTATTTTCCATTTTTAAAATCGATTTATAGTAAACGTGGGAACATAGGTATTCTGTATTCGGCTACTCTATATGGGAGTGCATTTCTCACTTTGTTCCTCAGTATTTTTACTATAAATCTTTATTGTTTAAAGTATTTACTCTAAAGATTAGGAACAACATTAATAACTTAGTAAAACAAAGCAAACAAACTGGTTTTTGCATATGGTGACCTTGGTTCTTGCTCAGTGATATATTAAAATTGAACATGTAAGAATCTAGATTCTTGCCCTTGAGGTACACAACATACAAATATTATCAGTGTGTTTATCTAGTTTCAAACAATGCTAGAGATAATATCACTCTCTCAGTGATTTGATATCTAAAGTTGTAAACAATACTGAAGATAATGCCACTCTCTTATTCATTTGGTTATTTACAGTGTTAAACAGTAGTGAAGATAATACCACTATGTTATTGGTTTGGTTACCTACAGTATTAAACAGTACTGAAAATAATGCCACTCTCTTAGTGATTTGGTTATCAACAGTGTTAAACAACACTGAAGGTAATGCCATTCTCTTATTGATTTGGCTATCTACAGTGTTAAGCAATACTGAAGGTAATGCCATTCTCTTATTGATTTGGCTATCTACGGTGTTAAGCAATACTAAACATAATGCCACTTTCTTATTGATTTGGTTACCTACAGTGTTAAACAATACTAAAGGTAATGCCACTTTCTTATTGATTTGGTTACCTACAGTGCTCAACCATAATGAAGGTAATGCCATGCTCTTAGTGATTTCGTTATATAGTAATAATGCCACTCTTTTATCTATTTAATTACATACAGCATTAAACAATACTGAAGATAATGCCACTCTTATCAATTTGATTATTCACAAAGTTAAAGAATACTATAGCACTGTCTTATTGATTCACTTATCTACAGCGTTAAGCGATACTAGAGATAATGCCACTCTCATATTGGTTTGGTTACCTACAGTGTTAACCAGTACTGGATATAATGCTGCTCTTTTGATGGAGCATTACTTAGCACCACATTTCTTGCACCTGCCCTTTTAAAACACTGAATTGAACCTTGAGGGTGATGTTAAGGCTTAATGTAAACAATAAGTCTGTTGTCTCAAGGCATTAAAAAGAAGGTTTGTGCTCACAAACACACACACACAAATAGGGAAGCTATAATAATTCACAAGTGAGTTTATGAATAGTAGGTGGTAGGTCTAAATAGAATTCTGTATTTACACATGTCTAATTTGAGGATACCAAGATATTTGAACATAGTTCCATATGGGAAATATATCTTTTGACTCATCTCAAAAACAAAACAAAATGATACTTCACCTGCTGTTTGCTGTGACAAAGTAAGTATACCAACAAATTGGAAAATTAAATATGTTGTTTACAGTTGACATAATCTAGCCACTAACATAGAAGTAATTGATATAAAAACTGACATTATGCTTAGTAAGGCAGTCACCTAAATGAAGCATAATATAATGTTGCAGTAGAGCTAAACACTTAACTAAAGTTGGTATTGGAAATAATAATACATCAATAAATTATCTATTCAACAAAAAATTCTGTAAATAATGTACAACCATTAAACAATAAATGTTTGACTGATGCACAAATGTAACATATTATATGAAATGCAAAAGCATAATAATTAAACAGTGATATCAAAACCACCCATGTGGATTGTGAAGTACCTTTCTCACACAGTATCACTAAACAATGCAACAGCAGATGGTCTAATTAAGGCAGGTAACACATAGGTCTTTATCAAGGCACATTCCAGTAGTAAACAACTTATACTGGTTTAACAAATAATAAGAAACTCGTGAAACACTTTATGTTGTTAGTTTGCTTTATGACATTGTTCCTGACAAAATTAGTTGTTCCGTACTTCAATTTTGGCCTTTTTTCATGCCTTGATTTGGACAACTGAGACCTGCCATATTTCATTACATATCACTTTGATTCTATGCAAGGGCTGGGCAGTTATTGTTTTATTCGTGAAACAATTTTTCTTTGTTGATATAACTGGTAAAAGTATCTCCCAATTTCCTTGCTTTGCGAGTTTCAAAGTCCTGAGCAAGTAACATTATAAAACAATAATTTATCAGATTCTGGAAGCCTAGACTTACATTCACAACTAGTTGTTAATTCCTACCAATATTCAAAATGGCATAGGGATTGAACAGCTAATCAAAAATCGGTAACATAAAGAGTTGGTTTTTTATATAATAGTTTGGGCACTTGTGAATAAACAAGTTTGTAGTTTAGTGTAGAAGTTCTGAATCATGTTAACTGCAACATTTCTCTTGTTTTAATTTTTAAAATAATTACTTCAACTAAAAAAAAAAAGATGAAAAATATTTAAATTATCTAATTTTAATACCATCTCCCACAGAAATGTTGAATTATTGTTTATAGGAATACAAAAAATATTTTCAAGCAAAGGATTCTGACAATTTTAAATATTATTGCATAATCAGGAAAATGAAAATGGTTACATATACACACACACACACACACACACATATATATATATATAGGTATGTTATTTTCATGGATAATGCTTTATGGAATAAATATTTGTCTGTTTAAAACTTAGATTAAATTTTATGGCAGATGAAAATAAATTTTTTTCTGTGAGTTTAAATGTATTGAATTTTGCCATTTTAACTAAATCTGACTTAATTCATAGCTAAGTATGATCATCATGTAAGTATAACTAGTTATCACTGTTGACTTTTATTATTATAATTAGGTATGAATATATCTAGTATCTCTTGATTCATGTAAGTGTAATTAGTTATTACTTCATACTTTTATTACTGTAATTGGGTATGAATATATTATCTCATAAATGCAACCAAATATGACAGTTCGTTCTCATAAGGGTAACCAGATATCACTGTGAGCTCTTTAGCATACATTTAACTTTAAACAGCTGTGATTGTTGACTTTTTTAGCTATAACAAAGGATGCACAACAATTACTGTAATCAATTATGAATGTATACTTTTGTGGATGTTATTACATAACTATTGAATCTTGAGTTACAAAGATTTGTGGCCAAAGTGTGGATGATTGTAATTTTGTTTGGTGTCTGTGAATTTAAGTTAATAAAAATAAGTGTGAATACTGAGTTTAAGTCAGCGCTGTGACTATTTAAATTGGTACGTTTTTGTGCTATTAACTGTGGGTCTTTGTAAAACACCATAATATTAATTAGGTGTTTTGCCACTTATACCTTGCTGGTTTTGTATTTGTAAGAAGGTAGTGTGATTTCAGACTTGCCATTTCATTTGACTGACTAGATATATGACTGTTGATGTTTAGAAAGTAAAATCAAGTGAAGCTGAAGCCAAATTTGAGGAAATATTTGTTTGTTGAAAAATAATGTTTAAAAGCAGTTTAAAACAATCTGAATACTCTGAATAGCTGGGTATGTGCTATCAAAATTATATGTGCTGAAGAAGGAAGTTGTGGTTTAAAATTATTGAAACTTTTACAGTGTGTAAAAAAAGTAATGCTATAAATGCTAAGTGCAATCACACTAAAGCCTTAAAAGATGAGCATTACCCACTGTGTAAAGACATATTTATGCAATTCAAGAACTATAATTAAATGTTAAACAATTGAAACAGCATTGGTTATAAAGTGATGGAAACTAAAGTTGATGTTGAAGCCATACAACAATGGAAGACACAGTAGGGAACATTTGGATGACATTTTTAAAAAGTATGGTCTTATGGAAGTTTAAATACTTACAAACTTTAAGTCTTACCACTAAAATTTATTATAATAGCAATATAATGAAAAAAAATTAATTATTTCTTTAAACTAATACCAGTTAACAGGTATTAACTAGTGAATAGTCCTAACATTTGATATTGTACTGGTAAATCTAAAATATTATCCATAATATTATTACTATATTTTTATTTTAGTATTAAAAAATATGTTAAAGTTTTATATTTTCTAGTGATTTTGATACCAGATTTTCCAACTTAAGAATCTTGAAGCTGTTTAGTCACTTACTGTATCATGGTTATACAATACATATGTATGGGCACAAAAAATGTTATGCAATTGTGTATTTACCCATATACTCCTCAGTTTGGAAAAATTACAAGTTGCATTATGATTATAGAGAAATCATGATATCTACCGCATCTGTTCTCTTAAGTATACAACAAAACAGCCTGTAATTACTATAGTTTTAAAATACAAGTGGGTGGTTGGTTCAGTTCCAATGTTTTGGTTCTTGTAAAAATCTTTTCTGATAGTTTGAAGTGTACTTTCATTAATAATTTAAAAGTGTAAGATTATTGTGGTCAAGACTGCTGCTATTTTATCTTATAAATTGGGCCTGTTTTAAGTTTGATTTCAGTCAGTTTATGAATAGTGTATTTTTTATTTGTGGATGTTTAAGACTGAGGAAAGAAAAAAATGCAATTGATGAAATCTTGCAAATATCAGGAATGAATGTCTACACTTTACTTAGGATAGGTGTATATAGCTAAACTGAGAAAATATTAGGACGGTTATTAACTGACTATGGAATCTCAGATATATTACACCTCAGAGCATGGATAAATACCCATTATGGACTTGATGACAAAAAGCTGGAACATTTTGGGAAGTACTGTAGTGCAATATATATTCCTAACGATATTTTGTTGAAACCTTTCCTTCTCTAAAACTGATACAGATGTCGATAGTACTGTGAAGACAAGCTAGATTAAAGAAACTATTTGAGTAAAATAATCCTGAAGGGCTTCAAAATGAAGACAGAAGGAATAAATTATCATCTGAAATTAAAACCACTTTGTGCAGAGTTGCCACTATATGAGCTTACAGCACAAGAGGCTAAACTGCTAATCATTGAGACAGGATGATTTCTAAGTCTCCATGCTGCAGGTGCTAGCAGTCGATGACATCAGACTTTGTTGTGGTGCGTGGAGGGGGCCGTCGAGGAAATGGACCTGCATGAAACAGAAAACAACAAAACATTCCACTCGATTTAAAACACTTGAAGACCACTAACATTTTATGGATATGTGAAATAAATAACTTATATGAAAAATTAGGAATATTAAAATCACAGAAAAATTTTAGTAAAATATTGTATGATCATTTTAAGGTGTGTAGTAACTTAGATGAAATTTTAGTTTTTACACTGGATTGAAATTGTAAATGGCCAATTTAGCCCAGTAGGATCATAATGCTTTTAGTTCTTAGAGTTAACAGAGCACTCTAACCTACTGTTCCATGCTTTTTTTTTTTTGGTTTATAAGCACAGTAATTAGCTTCATTTTAAATCAGATGTAATGATTTGATCACATTACAGGTAATTGATACCCAACTAGAATAATTGGAAAGTAAACCAATTGAAATCATAATTACATGAAATAAGGGAATAGATTGTTATTGAAGGTTCAAACTATAGTTTCTGGTTAGAAGTTAGTACTTCATCAGCTGAGCTATTTAATAATGAACCTCAAATCAAACCCCTAGTCACTCCAGGACTTTCCCCATAATAAGACTTGCCCTCAGTCCTTGAGCACGCACACACACACACACAAAGTCATGTGCATACTCTAGCAGTTCTTAGCCATTTGGAACTCCAACTGTATATAATAAAATATGAATTTATTTCTGCTCTTTTGAAAAAATTATAATGGAAATGTAAGAATCCATAAAAATGGTAGATGAACCAAGAAATTCCACATAAAAGGACTGAAATATGTACTACTTGAGCTATAAGGGAGCCAGTGTAAAGTTAGTTTGTTACAGTAAAACAAATTATGTAACCAACCCACAAACTGACGTGTTTACAGTGTTTCTGCTTTGACGAGAAGTTGTCCATCTTTTTGAGATATACATGTAGTAAAGAAATCTCCAACCCCACAAGATCTAAACCATTTGGAAATTCAAGTGAAACTAGTTGATATTTATGTGTATATGTTTGAAATTTTGCTTTTTGTTTACATGTATGCAAGTAAAATGATTTTTAGGTAAAAAAACAATAAACTAATTTTTTTAGATCAACTTATGAATAATATATTAAAATGTATGTGCTTTAGCTATTATAACATGCTTGCATGGACAGCAGAAAACAGTCTAGGTAGTGTCATTTCTATGTATCACTCTCACAAAGTGACTTTCAACTGAATAAAAAGTAGTAAAAAGAAACATTGAAAATGTATCTTAAGTGACAAAAATATGGTTGAACGTTGTCTATTACATAAAATTACTAGCTTAAATGATGCACAAACAGAATTTTCTTAGGATATATAGGTAGTCATCTTATTTAAAAGAAAGTGGTATGTAGTTATAAAAAAATATAATTCATGATAAATCCATTAATAAAAAAATATCTTAAAGCTGAACTTTCATGATTTAGTTGCAAAAACGTTCAGTATTTTTAATATATACTCAAGATTAATAAGAGTAGAAATTACTTTTTGTTATCTAATAATTACCATGCTATATCTGAGTGTAGAAAACAAACAAGTAAAACTATGATACAGTGGACAAACTACAAAGTGGAAATATAGAAAATGTACCAAAATAAAAATGGGTATTTGTTGAAATTACCCAGTGGTGGGGATGCAGTGTACATTGCCTATGAGATTGAATCTCTGCTGAAGAGTTTCACATGTGGATAAAAAAAGTGTGTGTGTATATACATAACCTGACACAAAACTTTATTTACCCTGCAATCATTAGTGTGAAGGCATTTGCTAGTAAATAAAAAAACATATAACTTAATGATTTCAACTAATTATAATGTAACTGTAACTGCAAAAAAAATAAAAAAATAAATTTCTTTATGCACATTGTAGTTGGAAAAAATGGTTTAAGTTCTTTAATATGTCAAACTCTTCAGTAACGTAACTATTTGAATCTGTTGTGAAAACAATAAATAGTAATTAGATTAGAAAAATGCAAGAAAAAAATAATAACTAAAGTGTGTATATACAGCGTGTTTGGAAAGCCACTTTGCACTTATATATTTATTAACAGACATTTTTCAATATAGAATACAGGAGGTAAATATGAATGACAATTATAAACAATGTTGAAAGTGACCCCCGTTGGCATCAATACAGGCCTGGATTCTTCTTATTTTGTTTCTAAACACCACTATCAGTTGCTGGCTTGAAATAGACTGAATAAAACATGATTACAAAACTGCACAGTGACTTTCCGAACACTCTGTAAATATGCAGTCACAGAGATAATGATTTTGAAAGAACACAAAAGTACAGGAAGAATACAACACTTTTGGTTGATTACAACCAGATAATTTTTTTGCTAATTGTGTACTTTGCAACATATCACATTTTTTAAATTAGTATTTAGTGTTATGTACTGGTAGTATTGAACAACCAGGGCTGGATTAAGGACCTGTGAGGCCTGGAGCTGAAAACTTCTAGTGGACCTATTCGCACTAGTTCATTATGCAACAAGCAAGTAACATTATGATAATTTTTATTCTTTGTGAAGTGCACAACTCACAGTCTCACAGATGATCTTTTCTGGACTTCATGCAGGCAAACCTGTCAATGACAGAAGAAACATTACATGATTTCAGTTTACCACTTTTAGTACATAAAAATGAAAATACGTTAAGTATGTTTGACTCATATGTGATTGCAATTCAGTTTTGGCCCATTTGAGGGTAAGGAATGACCATTCTCCTCTAAAGTTGCTTAACATCAAATATAAGTATATTTGTAAAACAACTGACACGTTCAAGAAAACATTCAATTGAGCATAGACCATTACAAATTTATGCATTTGTACTTCTAAACTTTCATTGATGTTTGGGAATGAAATCTTTGAAAGCAAAGAGGAGAAATGAATGAATTCATCACAGCATTTTGGCTCTAGGTGTCTTGGATAAACTTCAAGTAGCTGAAGTATGTGTGCATAACTTATCTGAAGTGAACAAGGTCAAACTGGATAGAACCCAAACCTCTAATGCATGAGATTCTGTGCAGTTTCTCTCTCTTTTACAGTATTTGTCAACTATAGGCAGGAATATCTTTACTTTGAATTTATTTGAAGGTGTCAGTTCAGTATCTGCAACATCACTTCTTGTTTCATTTGATTTTTCTTTTATGTTCTTGCTTGTATGCATTACATTTATAGAGCTTCCTACTTTCTTCCTGAAACTCATCAAACCTTAATGTGGGGGTTGAATGACACCAACATGTTAGTTGCAGTGTTTAAGTTCATCTGTGCTACTTGTAAGCATTTGCTAGTGGAGTGAAATCTATTCACTATTGTTGACTATACATGAACAAGCACTCCTTTTGTAACTGGTTCATTATAGAAGGAAGTCTATCTGTCTCCAAACACATTTATGGTTTTTGGGATACAGCTGCAGACATGTCAGTAAGAACCTCTGTGACAAAGTTGTTGCCTTTTTGAAATGCATTTATTGCATCATGATGGGCAGACCAATGTATATATCTGAAAACTACTTAGTGTTAGTACACCTAGGGTTTGAAACTTTCTATGAGAAGATTCCACGTGAAAGCTACAGAAAATGTGCACTTTGTCCCACAAAATTCAGTGTATGTGCACAGCATGGTGTGTACTCAGCTAGCTCATTTTCCTTTTTGATTACTATCTGCATACTGATATCTTTGCTGCGTGTATTTGATGAATTATCATGAAATTGCTCCCTACAATCTTTTATGAAAATTTGTTCTTGTAGAAAACCGAACAGGTCAATCAGGTAGTACACAGCAAAATATCAGTGCAAACCAATCAGTATATGAAATATCAGAAGCTGAGTCTACACTAACAGAATAATACTTCACATTCTTTAACTTGGTGATGATATGACGATTTTAATAATCTTGTATTATAGGTGATGGGTAGGAAATGTGACTCCTTCCATTGTTGGCATTCATTTGAATGTCTTCTGTGAGAAACAGGTCATACTTAAATAATAATTCTAAACTTACAAGATAATTACCATTGTTGACAGAACCTACTATTTTTTTTTTAAAGGTATACCTTGTGTTGAAATTACACTAACTACTCATTGGAAAACCTGGTGGCAGTACTTGTTTTTTAAATTCATAATGCTGCATTAAGCTTTTGTCAATGCTTTCACCAACAGTTCTAAACTTTATTATATTTTGATGGACTTTGAATGCAGCAGACTGTTTTTGGGATGACTTAAGCCTCTTACTGCATGCTTCTAATTGGTATATCTTGTGATAATTAAATGCACTGTACTGTACATTGTCATGAATAACTTGCAATAAACACAAAATAATTTGCCAGTTGTTGTTGAATAGCAAAGATAGCCTCTTCTGTTCAAGCAAAAATAGTGATATAGTTCAGTGTCTCTTGAAGGATTCTCTGAAACACTAAAATCACAGTTGATATGTTGATAATTGATAACATCATTCTGACTATAATATTCTTGCAAAGATTCAGAGACTGCCCACTGTGCTAAATCATTCGAGAATTGTGTTTCTTTGCATTCACCATGAGAAATTTTCAATTCACCATTTGATGTACTAGTGCTACTCGCTTCCTAAGGTTTTTCATTCCCCAAGTTTTTACTTTCAGTTCTAGACATACAAACACCCTACTAATCAGTTTCTTAGATGGACAAAACTCTTTGATATTTTTGCAGCTTGCTAATACATCTTTGCAATTTTGTGTCCTGTTCTGTTTCAGCTTTCGATTTCTTCCAACCACTGTAGTAACTTTTAATTTTATGAATGGTGAATCAAATACAAAGTGATCATGTTGATAAATTTATTAATCTAATAGATTTATGGGCTTGTTAATGAATTGGTTCATACAATCACAATTTACAGCCAAATTATGGTACCAGTGACATAATACCCTAGTCTACATTTGACTTTAGGATAGAGTGTAACAAAGCCTTCCAGTTTCATCCTCACCCCCTTTCCCATATCTAGACATATTATGGCCATTCATGCTTTAGATGTACCCAGCTATCATCATATTAATAGTATTTCAGAATTGTCTTAAATTGTGTATATGTCTCAGTAACATTTTCTCTCTAATACATTCTCTTGTATTAGATGAATACAAGAGATAGCATTTTTATAGGTATAAAAATCTTATACCTATGCAATTTTTATACCTATCACAAATATCAAGCTCCACATGTTTTATCTGTTTTTTTTTTTAATCAAATGTTGAACTTTTGTTAATGTGAAAATGCACATATTATCCAATGCATGCCATTTTGTTTAGTGTCAGGGGCTTATTTTGTGAGTGGGCCTGGAGCTGAGACTGCACCAGTCCCTGCTGTAATTTGGTTCTGTAAACAGCATATGTTAATTAAAATATATCTATAGTATCAAACTAGTAGCTAGTTTTGATATATAAAACTAATATTCATTTATTATAACTTTCAAATAATACTACTATTTTTAAAATACTCATTCCAAATTTAATTCACACACATACTAGTCAATTCATAATCTTAAAAATGCAATGTACATACAAGATTCACCATTGCTTTTATAACAATCTTGCATAGTATTTACTATTTGGAATTGTTGGAGATGAGTAGACATTTATGAATGTGCTTTAAAAAATTAGGGACCATATGTACAATAATGTAATTATTGTCAAATGTTTATTAAAAGTGTTCCAGCGCTATCTTTAACAAAAAAATAAATTGAACAGCACAAAAATAGGAGTGTACTTAAGTAACTGTTTTTAAACTCTTTTCATCATTATACAGAGAAATAACTGACTGAGAGTTTTATGCTCAGAAATGTATTTTTGATGAAATTTTAATTATATGAATAAATGTAGTAAAAAAGAAGAAC
This sequence comes from Tachypleus tridentatus, assembly GCF_004210375.1. NCBI lineage: Eukaryota > Metazoa > Arthropoda > Merostomata > Xiphosura > Limulidae > Tachypleus > Tachypleus tridentatus. Next base: position 33,031,776 of record NC_134831.1, on the reverse strand, counting down.
TATTCCGTATTTGAAAAAAAAACACTATTATTTTGATATGGTCAACACTGTTTTGCTATTACTATCCATATTTTGTTATGATAATTCCATTTATGTATCATCTGGGTTCTAACCTGAACCCAGGACCTTTAACTCACTATACAAGTGCAGTACCATCTAAATTAAAAGGTTAACACAATAATGATTGCTAGTAAGGCACCTTTAACAAAGTAACAAATGTGGCCCTAATTACAAACAAGACCCATCTTTGTACCTTATCTCAGGGTCATGGGATAGCCATAGTTTGGTGCCAAGTTTTCTGTATCTTCTAAGCACAGGATTTTCACCAGGTGAGTGCTCTACCAATTATAGCACTTAACAGATCTGTTTACTATTCTGTTATGGCTGCTGACCGCTATTTCTAATAAAGTGTTTATTATATTTTTTATTCAAGAATTATTTTCTACTTGTACTTTTAAAATATTTTGTACATTATTTTCCTCAATAAACATATATGCAGCAATCGATGTCTCTCTTAATTTTGAATCCAACACTCTCAAGCCTGCAATTTCAAATCAGATGTATTGACCTTTGACATATGAAAAGGTTTTACTTATTGAGTTGCTTTTCTGCTATCATGTTACTTAGAATTCTTCACCCTCATCCCATCCACAGGACTAACTGTGTATGCTTGAGAACATACATAAAATCAGCTTTTCCACCATAATCTGGAATTTCATAGTTATAGTTATGCTGTTAACTTCATTGAATTTGAATATATTTGTCCAGTTAGTACTCATGCATGTTACACATACCTTTGGAATTGTTGGAGATGAGTTGCTGTTCTCCATGTGATGTCTCGTAACTTGAACCAGGATGAAAACACCCATACAATGTCTCATAACTTGAGCGAGGATTTAAATACCCACATGATGTCTTATAACCTGAACCAGGATGGAAACACCGAACAGCTTTATTTTTATCTTTTCTTGTTATTTTTAGTGTCCCTATTGCACTGTCTTGGAGTAACAAAGAACATCCTTGAGTCTGCTTAGTTTTTTTTTCCCTGACTGCTGGCTGACTAGAGTTGTTTTGTAACTTAATCAGTTTCTTCAAATGAGGATATAAAAGACTTTAGCCCATGGGTACACTTAGTCATTAGCTATTATTGATCTTTCCTCAGAAAATCTTTCACTAAAGGTACAGGGCAATGATTGTGCTCTGACTCTAAATACTTGTTATGCCACCAATTTTGACCACACCTGAGAATATGAATGGCTCTGTATAAGCTGCATGATTCTCCTTTTTGTATATTACTTAAATGGTGTTTTTGATGATGAGATACCAAGTTGAGAAGAATGCCTTTCTGAGTGTTCTCATTTTGGTATAATCTTGTATGAGACTTTTCTTCTTCACTTCATTCTCTCATGAATCCAATTCATTGATTGTTACTGTGTTTCTGAATTTGTGTGGTTTATGTTGTTACCTTCTTGCCCAAAAGTTCAGTTTTTCATGAATTAGTGGTTCTTATGGTTTTTTCCAGCTCCATCCTTCATCTCATTGTGAGTATTCTAGTTTTAGTATTTCAGATGTAAGTCTACCTGATTTCAAATGATAATTTTTAGAATTAAAATTTATTTCAAACAAGAACTTACCTCTCGAATGCATTTTCACACAATCAAGATATACACAGTTTTTTTCAGTGCAACTGCAACTAAGATATCTGGTTTATGGTAGGAAATCAAAACTTGTTTACTTACACCTGACACATAGCAATAAATTGCATGGAGAATCGGAGAGTGAACAACTCTTAGTAAGTTGACACATGCTCTACATTGTGTAAAGGATGTTCAGAACCTAAAGTTATGTGATATAAATTAGTATAAACTGGTATCTAATAGTGCAATTGATTCAACCTATTTGTAGTGTGGTTTTCAAATTTTCACATTGATTTACAATATATAAAACAGGCCTCAGTTAACTTCAGTATAGTACACATACTTATGTATAATTTTTTCTCTCTTGATGTAACAAATTGTTGGGTGAAACACTGGCCAAATAATGGAAATCAGTTATATCTCTTTTATCTCATTTTATCCCATCATTAAGATGATAACATTATTATCATTAAGATGATAAGCTTCATCTATCTTTGTTCTTTAAGAAGATGGATGGTTTATAGAGAGCAATCATAGATTTAATTTTTTACAGAATAAGGAATTTCTAATTTAAAAAAGACATTCACTCTATACAGTTTCAGAAATGTTTTCTTTTCATGTTCTATTCTTCTGTTCCATAAAACATTATGCCCTTGTGTTTATATTGTTAACTGAAACATAGAAGTAATAACTTTACACAGTGCAAATTTATGCTGAATCATATTTTTAAACAACTTGTGGAAACCTTGTACTTCTCATTTTACACATATTAATATTTTTCAATTTTTGTTTATCACATCTGAAAATCAAATTCAATGATTTTATTTTGAAAGTCGTAGTGGAAGAACTGATAGCATTTATATCAACTAAGTATAATATTTCCCTTAAAGATGTAATTGATTTTACTTCTATTTTGTACCTGTACTCACACTGTTTGGTAACTACCATATTATTTGTTATTTGATGATCTGTATCTATGAGAAAAATACCACCTTTGTTTTGTTCAAGCCATCTTTGCATGGTGTCAATGTAAGACCTCAAAATTTCTGATCCTTGCTTAGAAGAAAAAGGACTGATTAAGTTTTTTAATATTGGAGAAGTTTTATTGTTTTCATGTGATGAAATTAAAACTTACTATTAATTCTATAGTAATTGTTGGAGTCCATTTTCTTTGATATTTTCATCTTTAGATAATTTGAAGACTTTAAAAACAAAGTTGAAATAAAAAAAAAATTTTTTATAACCAGTAATTTTTGCTGTTTCATTTTCAGCTTCTAAGTAGCTATTTTAGACTAAAAGAGAGTGTTAGTGAGAAAGTAATTACTTAAGACAAATAAACATGAAAATTATGTTGACAAGTTAACAACATAAAAATTAACAATTAATAACTTAAGAACTGAGTTTTTACTTTGATTAAAAGAGTAGTTAAGTGCAGTATGTTAAAAGTGTACTTTTTGTACAGGATATCAAAAGTTATAAATGAAGTTAGATGTATTCTCCCTCTCAGAAATAATTAGAATGCTTAAATGTGTAAGTGACAGCTCAAATAATAATAATGTAATAGTTAATACTTTAAAATGATATTATTTTGTTCTGTTAAAATTAGGACTGGGTGATTAACTCAGTTAATAGATTACATCAATTAATGTTATGTAATATAAGTTACAGAAATAATCATCTAATCTAAGTGAGTGTTTCTAATTATTCAAGTAGCTAAAATATTGTCATTATTGTTTTTGTTCATCATTTTCGGTAAATACAAGGTTTTTAAGTTTAATTAATTAGTATTGCGACTCACAAAAGTAAATAATCAGTTGAAATTATGGTTTTTGATTATTTCCATTTTCAATTATTCCAACTGTCCAAGTCTCTGGTGAGAATAAGCAGTTAGCTGAATGTAATTTATTAATGAGCCAATTGATTAATCAATTATCAAATTTCATTAATTGGCTAGCTCTAGCCAAAATTACAAACACCTCAAAGGTTAAAAGGTGTAGCAGTGTATATGTATATATCACACATTAAAATACAGTTTTAGACCTGCCTTATATTTCTTGCATTTACCATTTTCCTTGCATTTTTTGTGCCTTGCTATTATATGGATAAAATTAGCAAATATATAACAAGCCATATACACCTATTATACATTCTTTGATATCTAAAAATAGTACATAAGTTGTAAACTGAGGTATAGCATGAAAGAATTTGTAGTATTGCACCCTGATGAAATAAATTACTTAAAATGGAGAAGTCAAGGGAATGAGGTTTTAGAACATACCAGTTTGTGCACTGATGCCTCAAGCAGTTTACTTTAAAAGACACACATTCACATCATATGTATGTGACACTACTACCAGCCAGACAAATCTTAGCAGAAAAACATTAAAACATATCATATCTAAATTTTTACCTTATTCAACCCCATTAATAAATTTCTGTGCATGCTTTAAATAATAATAGATATGTTCTTTGCAATGCACCATAAGTGTCTATTAAATAAATCAGTTACTTCTTTTGCATTATTCAGCAGGTTTGCTTAACAGATGATGCACTACACACTAAATGTCACAAAAGATGCACATACTTCTAAGTATATTAGTTTTGGGTGAGATGTATGTTTGAATTCTTTTGACATATAATTATAAACATGAGGTAATCTTTATTTGAACTCTTTACTTTGCCTAGTTGTGTTCATAGAAATGTGACTTACTGAAATATTTTCACAGGCTAGAAATATGTAGATTACGCTATGTAGAAGATTTGCATAGTTTGCTATGAAAAACGTATTTATTTTAATGTTCATTCTTTAATAAAAAGTGTTAAATGCATTACATGCTACCAATAACAGATACAGTGTACAAGCTCAGTTGAGTTTTTTTCTGTAACAATAAAATTGTGTACAGAGTATAACTTTTCATCAGTAATTGACTAAACATCTTCAACAAAAGAGAGTGTGGTAGAGAGCCTGTGATATGTTTGCATATGCAGAGCAAAGTATACAAATACATTTGCCAGGTGTGATAAAGCCAGCCATAGAACACTTGTAACAGAACTTCTATAAAACAGTAAGTTAAATGCATGATTATACTCAGTTAGTATCAAAATATGATATGTTTGCAAAAAATGTAATAATGTATTGTGGGAAGAATAATTACAATACGTGCATTGACATGCTTAATGTTTGTTTAAAAAAATATTGTACAAGACATAGGTGATACCTATTACTTCTGCCCCAAGCTCTCTTTCTGTATATATATATATTCCAAAACTGTTACTCTTGTCTAAAGTGTATCACAAAATGGAGCCCTCCCCTCTTTGAAATTTCATACTTAACCATATAGATGCTACATGATTACAGTATTCCATCATTCTTGTTCCTGAATTACACTAATAATGTCAACCACATATTGAAAGATTAATTAATGATGTGCCTTTGAAAATCCACAGGGCATGGGTCTTTGGTGTCATGCGCCATGATAAGACATTGACTAATGTCATGATTGTGATGAGATGTGAAGGAATTGCCAATTTCTGAAATAAATGCCTTTGTCTATTTGAGCAGATACATTAAATACTAAGTGTTAAATCATGAGACTGATCAAAGGTTAAAATGGGTGAAGTCAAGAAATGTGGTAAACATTGCATAGCAGGCATTTTCATACTTGACCTTATCTTCAGTTCATCTAATTGAAATTCTACAGTTAATATGTTTTTAAGGCTTAAAGTGATAATATCTGGTCTTTTGAAACAGACGTTGTTTAATTATGTTTAATTATTATCTCTTCAATTATTCAAAGCTCAAACTGTTTTACTGAATAGAGTAGAGTAGAGGCCCTCTTTTATTGTACTTAATGTGCAAGTCAAGAATGTTGCTATGAAAAATTAACAGAAACTGAAGTCGAGTTTGTAAGAAGTGAAAATCACATCAGTCTTGACTGGTAAAAAAATCAGTTCACTCATTTAAGTTCTCTTATTTACTTATAAATTGAGTTAAGTGTTAGTCTTGGAAAGTGGTACTATATTAAATGTGTGTGACAAGTGTACACTGATTGTTAAAAATGATACCAGATTATTGTCTTCCTAATTAGTACAAGTGATATTTAGATAAATATCCTAACAGATATAGAAATTATTGTATATCAAGTGCAACCACTTAGTTATTTTGATTGAGCACATTAATTTGGTGAAAGGAGTCAAATTATAGAAGCAATTCATTTTGTTATGCATGTATTAAGCTATATATTAAATAATAAATTATAAAATTCTGAAAGGAAGATATCAGGTTTTATTGCATAACTATGAAGGATGTGCAAGATGCAATCACATGGTGAATATATGCTAAAGAAATCTTTGAAAAGAACTGCATGAAGAAAAAGTGAGAGGAAAGTCACAAAAATCCTCATACTGCATGAGCCAGATTGAACTTGGTTCTCAATAGTGAAAGAGTGGAGTATAGAAGCTGTTGCTTGACCAAGCCAATTGTTAACCCTTTTCAAGAGTTAATATCTAAAAGTTAGTCTGACTAGAGAAGTAAATGAACTCAGAGTACACAACAAGCTTTATGAAAAGGGTTCTAAGGTAGGCATGCAACAGGAAGATTCATCATAATATAGTGAACTGGCTTAATCCATGTTTTAAGCAATTAAAACCCTCATAAGAACAGTGAATAAAAAACATTGATTAACATACTTCATTCTTATTAAAGTGCTTTCTCAGTATCAAGTTCGCCATTAGATAAGTTATCTGAACATGTAACAAGATTTGTTTGCTCAGTTAGTTAACTTAAGTGAACATTTTTGAATTGAAAGATGTGCCTGAGTAAAGGAAACATATATTTATTTTATGTCAGTTTGTTGGCTGGATCTTAATGTTTAATAAATGTATTATTTTCCCAAATTTGTTGATTCTGTATTTCCCTTGAAACAAACTTTCTCAACTCCAGAGGACTTTTACAGTCACCACTTGACTACCTGGTATTTAAACAAATACCATTTGTAGTAGTAGTTGAGAAAAGGCCCATCCCCACTGTTACCATAATAAATCACCATTTATAAATTAATCTGTATTTCTCTGATGACTAAATATAAATAAAAAAATTGTGTTAAGTTACTATGTAATAATTACAAACTTAATGTCTGAGCTAGGTTCATAACAGTTGCAGATGCAAAAGTGGAAAGAGTTACTTTGAACATTTGTATGAAAATTGAAAGTTTTTAGAGTAAATTTAAATTCAGGTTCACAGTAAAACTTGTATATATTCATTTTTTATTTTAATTTTCTCTTCTATGTATGCTACATTGATCTCACGTGGAAGTGTACAATAAACACAACTTTAAAAATGGTAATTTTGTTAATACACAGTATAACAGTTGCTCGTGCAATTAAAACAAAATAGATTTTCAAACATCCTGAAATACTGAGCAAATTGCAATTGTTTATTTAAATTGTAACTATTAACGTGTGCAAAAGTAATTATTTCACACTACAATATGTATTATGATCAACAGTTTGTATTTATTGTTTTAGCAAAATTATATGCCAAAATATAAATATACTACTACGTAGAATTGTAACTCTATGTAATGAGCATCTTTTCATCTCAGAGAAGTCATAAAGAGTTTTGTGAAAGTGCTTTAATTACTGGATTAGTCAAGAACAAACTTTTATTGCAAGAATTTGCAATTTCTAATAACAGTATTTACTGAAGAAAAAGAAAGAAAAGTATGGGGTAATGACATTCAGTTCCTGAGAAATATTTTTAACTGTACTGCCACTCAAAATTAAGGTATTTCTGTCATGTTTGAGTATGTTTTTGTATTACTAATCATATAATTGTTTGAGCTATTCTTCTCCTCTTAATTATGTGTATTATTATTTTCACAATTATTTGACCAGTGGATTCTCCAGCTTTCATCAGGTGTTATATCAGAAATTTTAGAGTACCCACATTTGGGATCACAAAGTTCCAGGGGTTTGAATCCTGGTAATTCTACAAAAAGCTTTCTGCTTATAACATATACATAAATGTCTGATATAACACGTGATGAAAGCTGGAGAATCCATTAGTCAAATAACTGTGGAAATAATAATATACATAATTAAGAGGAAAATAATAGTCCAAACAGTTATACCATCAGTAATACAAACACCTCATCTCAACCATTCTGCAAAACTATGTGTATGTTGATATATAAATATAAGGTATATTTTTTACTGTAACAGTAGTATAAATGAAAATTCTGTATTTAGTATAATCAGAATACGTATGTTTCTAAAACAGTTTTTAATACTGTGAGGTAAGTCCTGTTGTAAAGTATTACTTAAAAAGTAGAACTACTGTTTTGCATGGATCAGGCTATGTTGGAGTGTCTGCACTATAGTTGAAGTTTGTAATGATACTGTGCTTATACTGAATATTTTAATACCATATGGCATTGTTTCATTTTGACAAAGTTAAAACATCATAGCAGTGTTGTTTGGATTTTACTGAACATTATTATTTTTTTTATATGGACCACCCCATTAAATACAATTATCTATCCAATTAGAATTGTATATAGTATTCCACTCTACTTGTGTTATTGACACTAATGTTCTATTAAGATGAATTATATTTAATAGTCTGACTTACTGTGATATTTAATTATCTTGTCTGCAACAGCATAATTAGTAAAGGAGTTGTCTTACCTTTTCATTGCTACTTGGAGTATGTAACATTGTTTTGTTACTGTTACAGGAACCAACAGCTAAATGTACTACATAAATCATAACTACTTCTTTGTTACCTTACACAAGTAGTCTTAGCATTAGAGCTTCACTTGGCTATAAAAGCAAGATTTTGTTGTGCACAGTAATTATGGAGCTGTTTTACTATTTACTGAAGAGTGTTAAGTGTTGGAGATTTTAAATGTAAGTTTCTTTTCTTTTCATCTAGTGATTACAAAGCTTAAAAATAAATGTTTGAATTTTATAGCAGTATCTGTGGTACAAAGTAAAACTTGGAAAAGAACCCCACCTCTAGAAAACCTAGTGAGCCGATCCCAGTCACATTCTGTCTCAGAGAGTTCGTTCCCACTGCTTCCTCGTAAAACTACTGTGTCAGCTTGACTAAACGTGTATATCGTCCCCTCACTGTCACTCTCATCACTAGAAAGACTAGAAAAAATTATTTACTTTCAGTTGGTAGTTATACTGAACAATACTATCGAACCTTTCAATTTTGATATGCTTTTATAGACCAAATTTTTAACAATCTACATGTTTTATTATTCTAAACAACTTTCTTCCGAACCATCTTCTTGAGAGGTGTACATTACACTATTGATTACTAATCTCAAGCTGTGTTGTAAAGCATGAATAAGTGTGGTTGTTTTAAACATCTGCTAAATGATATGATCAGTTAAATGTAATTTGTGTCTGTGATCATTCAATACCAATCTTCTGTGTTGTATTGTTGCTGACCTTATTATTTTGTGAAGTTTATGTTCTGTTTTATTATAATAGAATATTTCTTTCTCTCTCTCATACACAACTATTTTCTGTACACTAACATAAATCCAAATTTTTTCTTCAATTTTTACAAGTATTTTTTTTATCATTGTGTGTTTAATTCTAGTGCATCCAGGGGCATTGAATATATGCACCTGTTGTATGCTTCTTTTATTGCACTGAAGAAAATAATACCAGATGATGAAATAGTTTGAAACTGGAAATTAACTTTCTAAAAATTATGTAGCTTATGAAAAAATGCCACATTTGAATGAATTTACAACTTTGAAATTTTGAAAAGATTTCATTGTAATGTGTTTTAAGAAATGATTAAAAGGCTTACCTTTGTTATAGATTTCAGTTGTTTAGTTTTGCCTTCCTACTTTCTTGTAGTTTTCTAATAGAATTTTCTTTTATAAAACTATGAATTTTATCTTTGTTTTGGTTCACAAACATCACACACAAACACACAAACTTACTGTATTTACAATTAGCGACATATGATAAAAATTAAATACCACAATTATAAACAAGACAACATGGAAAGAAGTTATTAATCAAAAGGTTTCATTTAATGTATCCAGTAAGTTGTAAAATGTTGGCAGTTTTCCTTGTCCATTCATGTAGTTATTTAGGCTGATAAGGCCTAATGTAAATATGACCAACAACAGCAAACTTTCTGGCAAAATTTAGCTAATTTTTTATAATACTGAAACATATAATTCAACTTAAATATAAAATGACAAAACAGAGCTGTAATTATGGTTTATATTGTTCACAAACTTCTTTTCTTCCAGCAACATATTAATAAGCTAAGCTTTTATCATGCATCTAGATTACTATGGCTTCTCAAAACTGACTTATAGGTTGCTACAGTACAAACCACTTTACTTTACTCTGTCTAAGCTGACATCCTGATGTTTGACTGAAATATAAATTCCTACTCTATTTTGATTTTCTTCACTATAGCAACTTTAGATGAATAATGGTTGATGTTGATCAAAAGTTCTGTTCTAAACACCTTAACATTTATTGTTCTCTATATGTTCATGTCAACGACAGGTGTAAAGATAACTTCTGTAAACAGTTTCAAATTATAACAATAGAAAAGTGTGAACTGTGTTCTGTATAAATTTCCTTATTAATTTTCTTAGAAAATTAATAAGGAAATTTATACAAGTGTGATGTTGATAAAGATGACCAAATTTTTTTAACCTCCAAAATATACATAGTCTTGATTTTAAGCAAAACTTCATTTTCTCTGTGCATCACCCCATATACAAATGCATTTGGTAAATCAAAATATGTGATAATTTGAGTTGGTTGTTAATACACTCTGATTTGGAAATTAAGTTGTCACAGATGTGAAAACCATAACAAACAAATGATGAATGAATGTAATCCAAGATATTTTTTTTTAAATTAGCTGTTAAAAAAACTTAAGAAAAATACACATATGGAACATTAAGTGTTAATAATACAATGATTACATATCTCAATGACAAGTGATATTGCTTGAAGTAATTAGTCAGATATTCTTCCTGTTATCCTTTAACCTGTTGCATTGATGAGAATAAGTAACCCATTACTAGAGTGCAATTTCTTTTAATTGAAGAACAGTACATAAATAAGTAGTTGATGAACAAATTTTATAAAGTGTATTGAAAGAGTCAGTTAAATAATGCACATCCTTGCAGTTTTAATAACAGGAACCTAAGAAGATGTGGGGTATGTTAATGTAATTTGTTCTATGTGAATTATTGTCATCTGAAAATGACAATGTCATCAAATTTTACATGGGCATAGCAGCATTGACATAAATGGGTAGCATTGGTTGGCTAAAATTGATAAAACTGTACTTTGGTTGAAGTTACAAGATTTAAAATGGCTCAGTGTTGATTAAAACTATTTCATGTTTCTTTCATAGGGGTCTATGAATGCAGTTATCTAAACAAAATTAGGAAATCCAAAAACACAATTGTTTTTGGAGAGTGCTGAAATCACTCCAAAATCAAAATTTGATATATATTTTTTTAAAATTACAATGTATAAAGTTAAATAAATAAATCTCTTTTAATTAAATTTTAGCACAGCAGTTATACAGCATGGAAGAATGAGTATAAGTTTATTATCCATAAATGTTTTAATACAACAGTTGAATATCAATCTTGTTGTAGGGTAGATACATCAGAGTGCCACACATTAAAAAGTATTATCAGTGTACCTTAAATTATTTTCTTCATTTTTAGTGAAATAATTATTATGTAACTTTAGTTGGTAAAAACTTTTGTTACATTTTTGCTTTTGACTCAGAGAGAGTTGTCAGCTGTACGTAGTTCTTTTTTGTTTACATGCTACATAATAGTACACTTACTAATTTACCATTGAGCATAATTATTTTTCCTATCCTGATCAACAAATGTAATGACTGTTTTATTAATAGTTACACTATTTCTGTATTTAATGGCTTTTTTGTAGACTGCAAAATCATTACTATATGAATTTTGGTCAAAGTTTGCTTTTCCTTTTTAGACATCTTTATATGAATGCTATTGGTTTTACCAAACATAAGCACATACTTCAAATAATAATTATGCACAGTTATTCTAATGAAAAATTTTATATAGTATATCAGTGTTCTGGTGAAAATATTTCAGGAGCTTAAACAAAAACACAACAGATCAAATCCTAATTTTTAATAATGTAAGAATTACAAATGAAGTTTCTGATAATTAATATTAAAATTGTAATTTTTTTACCTAAATATTCATTTTGGCTTGATTTTAATTCAAGACTGTAATATTTTTATAATTTTCATGCATTAGAAATTAGTGGAGCTTAATGCACAAATAATAAAAATGGAAATATGCTTTCCTAACTCAGAAGGTTTTTGCAATAATTCCCCTTGTTTACAGACCTCAGTGAATAGGCCATCAAGGCAGCCTTTAATATCTTAAATTAGACTTTGCAATTAATTTTTTAATGGACCTCTATCGTTAGTTTATTAACAAATTTTACTATAAACATAATAACTTTGAAATGAAAACATTTCCATTTTATAATTATTTTGTGGTACAAGAATTTTGCTGAAACTTTTTCTCATTTGAGTGTTGTTATAAATTCTTTGAGAAACTCCTTTATACTCTCTGGTAGCTGACAATCACTTTAGTTGATATCAAATATTGTAGTGTTCACATTGAAGGCATTCTTAATTAATTATATTTTTCAGCAGGCTTTTGCCTGTGTTCTTAAGGTATGATTAAGATTGTTATAAGTTAATATGAAAGAAGATTTATATTATTGCTCTGTCATGTTTCCATGTGCAGCCACAAATTTATTATGTTCCTCTTTGGTCCTGATTGTATATAAACATATTATATTCATGCAGTATTTAACAGTTTTGAACAAAAGAACTCACCCTTTCTTTATTCCTTTAGAACTTCTTCTGCATGCTGGTTGGGCTCGGCTTTTTGCTCCACCCCAGGATTGGCGGCTTTTGTCTCGGGGCAGTGCTCCAAAGTTGGCAACTAGTTCACGCGTTTGTGGTGGACTGTTCACTGGGGTAACTTCATCTGAGGAACTGCTGTTACGCTTCGTAACTGGTGTGCTACCTTTTAGAGATACATAGACTTACATGTTTGAAAGATATAAGATTAGTGTGTGGAACAAACAAACTAGAATAGTTGACTGTTTCTTTCTGGTATTCCTCATCTAAAATAGTAGCATACACATTCTATAATAACATTTTTGAGAACCATACTATATTTTGAAAGTAAGTGCAAACTTTAGAATTTAAACATGGGTAAACCTGCCACAGTGAGTTCAAATTATTTGAGTTTCTACAACAAAATTGTTTGGTATTGTTTTTTTCACTGATTTTTGTAGTTCAACTTTGAAGAAGCACATCTTTTATACAAATATATACATATGTAGATTTTGAATCTTTTTTCAGACATCTTGGTGTCCTCATTTCATGTTATACAAAACCCATCACGACAATTTATTTTGATATAGTAAGGCTGCTAAACTGTGTATACGTGATTAGCAATTTTAAGGTCAACCTAAAGCAAATTTATTTGTAGCAGATCCTTTTCTTTCCTATGTTGTTGATTCTGGCATTTTGTAAAGAATGCTTTCCATTTTTGTGTTTATCATGATGGCACAATCATATCTTCGACATATCAGAGGAGGAATTTGCATGGGAAAAATGGAGGGCAGTTTCTAGCTTATCTTTTTCCTAACTGTGTCAGATTTTTCCTCTCAAAATCAGTATATTTATGTAAATTTGTAATTTTTTCAAAATTTTAGTATAGGTTGCCTGTACGTAATTAGATATTATATGTGAATAGGATGTACTAAGCTGTAAGTTATGTTAAAATATAGATAGTTCTTAGGTATGACTGTTGTGGGTGTGTCTGTCTCTATATATAGTAATTACAACAGATAATTACATTTTTATGATGTTTGGTCCAGATAGATGTATGTAAAATACAGGTACTAGAAACTGGTTTACCTTTTTTTTTAAAATGAAACTCATTTGATGATGTGGATGATGTGACATTTTGGGAATTCCTGACAGAGTTTGAATTTGATTATAGTTGTAAAAGAGGTTGATGCTTGATCAAATTTGTCATGGTCTTTTTTTTGCAGCTATTTTTGCCTTAGTATGCATGAATTGATAAAGAATTACTCACTTTCTCTGAGATTATTTCAAAATAATTTGCACTTGGGAGCAATCTCAGAATGTGAGCAGGATGTAGTGAACTGTGAATTATGGTAAATTTTAAGTCCATATTTTAGCTATACAGATATCTAAAAGTGCAGTCATACAATTTAAAAACTACATACAACATGTACAATTCAACATGTTTTAACTTACTCGGAAGGCCTGGGGTAAAACAAGCACCTTGGCGTCGTTCGTTGGGTTTAGGAGGAGACCCTGTGAACTGACGAATCCCTGGATCAGTTGCTTCTGATTCGGTTGTGCCACTGGTATGACTTAAACCACGGGTTTGCTCATAATTGGAGGAAGGGGGTGGGTGTCGGCGAGCATATTCATATGCTCGCATAAGCTCTTCTTGATTGGAAGACCCTGAGGTAAGGCTATGACTGTTGGGAGCTGTAACCCACAAATGGTAACTTTGAAATAAAACTACAGGAACTAGGAGATATAAGAACAATTCCTGAATGAGGATAAGGTAAAGTAACAGGATAAAACTTTTGAAATATGGTTTTGACTATTAGTGACTAACAAAGGAAAGCCCTCAAAGCTGCTAATAAATAAAATCTTAGTCTATTGAAAGATTGAACAAACAGCAATAGGTCTTGATATAAAACTAGTTGATAGCTATCAGAATGAAAATAAACACTGAGATAAGAATTTATAAAAATGTGTAGTTTAAGGTTTTATGCATTTTATGTGATGCTAAAAGAAGGAACATCTTGTTATAATAACACACAGGTATAATACAACAAAAATTATGAATCAAATCAGAACACACAGGTATAAGACATCAAACATTAGGAACCATATTAAAATACACACATATAAGACAACAAACATTTGAAACTATAACAACACACACAAATATTAAACAACATTAGGATCCACATAAGAACACACAGATGTAAGACAACAAATGTTAGGATCCATATCAAAACACACAGTAATAACACAACAAACATTAAGAACTGTCTCAAAACAAACAGGTATAAGATGATACAGTTTGAGAACCATATCAAAACACTCAGATATAAGACAACAAACATGGGAAACATAACAAAATACATAGATATAAGACAAGAAACACTAGGATCCATATCAAAACTAACAGGTATAAGACAACAAACATTAGGAACCATATCAAAACACACAAATGAAGACAACAATCATTAGGAGCCATTTCAAAACACACAGGTATAAGGCAACAAGAATTAGGATTCATATAAATAATCACATATAAAACAACAAACATTAGGATCCTTATCAAAATGCAGTTACAAGACTACAAATGTTGGGAACCATATCAAAATACATAGATATAAGACAATAAACATTAGGAACCACATCAAAATGCTCAAACATAAAACAACAAACACTAGGATCCACATAAGGACACACAGATATAACACAACAAATATCAGGAACCATATTAAAACACATAGTTATAACACAAAAAACATTAAGAACTGTCTCAAACCAAACAGGTATAAGACACCACAGATTAAGATCCATATCAAAACAAACAGGTACAAGATAACAAATATTGGGAACCATAACAAAACACATAGGTATGAGGCAACAAAAATTAGGATTCATATAAGAACTCACAGTTCTAAAACAACAAGTATTAGGATACATGTCAAAACACACAGATACAAACATTAAGAACCATATCAAAATGCAGTTATAAGATTACAAACATTAGGAATCATATCAAAACATAGATGTAAGTTAAAAATATTAGAAACCATATCAAAAGACTGTTATAACACAAAAAATATTAGGAAACATAAAAACACACAGGTATAAGACAACAAACATTAGGATTCATATCAGAACACAAAGGTATAAAGTGTCCAATATTTTGAGCCAAATGGAAACACACAAATATAAGACAACAAACATTAAGATCCATATAAAAAAAACAAATATTAAGAACAATAACAAATCACAAAATTGTTATACAACAAACATTAAGAACTGTCTCAAAAGACATAGGCTTAAGAACCAAAGATTAAGAATCACATCAAAACACAAAGATATAAGACAACAAACATTGGGAAGTTTATCAAAACATACAGGTATAAGACAAGAAACATTATGAGTCATGTCAAAATGCACACATATAAGACAAAAATATTAAAAACCTTTCCAAAACACAAAGATATAAGACAAGGAACATTAGGATTCATATACGAACACATAGATATAATACGACAAACATTGGGAACCATATAAAACCACACAGTTTTTACATGACAAACATTAAGAATGCCTAAAATCACACAGGTATAAGAAAACAAACATTAGGATCCATATCAGAACACAGTTACAAGACAACAAACATTAGGAACCATATCATAACACACATATGTAAGGCAACAAACATTAGACTCCATATCAAAACACACTGTTATAAGACAACAAACATTAGGAACCATATCAGAACACACAGGTATAAGACAACAAACATTAGGTACCATATGAAAACACGTGTATAAGATAACAATTACTGGGAACCATATCAAAACATGTATCTGTGATAAAATCTTTAAAGTGTTTTTTTTACTAATGGTAATGCAAATGTTAAACAGAAGTAATAGGTAGAATAGAAAATATCTGAATACAGGTTTGAAGGATTTCTAAACATAATCTTAAAAGAAACTTAGGGCCACTTGTGTAAAACACACTTGAGGCAGAGTAATGCAGACTTGATTATGATGGTGAAGTATATACAGAAGATGTTAAATAACAAATTGGTGTTAAAATTTGAACTACTGCAGAATTTGACAGTTCTACTGAATGATTATGTACTAAGGTTTAAGTGTTAAATAGCAAAATCATGAACAAGAGATTAATTTTTTCATTATTTGTATAATAAATAGTTTTAATTGGCTAGTTTAAAATCATGAAAATATCCTCTTTAATAAATACAGTTCCTCAAGTAACTATTAATTTTACAAGTACTATGACTGAAGCTTTTTGTGTAACTACCAATAGTTAAATTTCTTTAACAAATCATTTTATATTTTGTCACAGTTATAATATTAATAATAAAATATTGGCATATTCTGATTACCTGTACATTGGCTATGACTATAAAATTCATCACCTCCTTTCCCAGTTTTACTTGGAGGATCAAGACTTGCCTGCATGAAGGAAAGAATTATAAATGTATTTATTTTAAAATGCATGCAAATGTATTTATGATGTTTTTAGTTGTAAGAAAGTCAGTTGAAGAAAAAAGAAAGAAGGCTTTGGTTAAATGCAAGTGTGACAATCAGATTATACAGCCCAGCAATGTATATTTTGCTTGTATGTTTGTTAAGAAAACTTGTCATGCCTTTAAATATTTTGAAAGGGAAGCTTAAGTTAGGTGCTAAACAGTTAATGTAAGGGATTAAACATTAATAATTTGTCACAGTTTTGTGTTAAATAAAAATTAATAAATACATTATCTATTTAAGTATTATTTTTAATTCCCCAATGTGAGTGTCCCAAGCAGTTGCCTGTTGGGCATGTGCTTGTGTCCTGCCTGTCAGAAAGTATCATTTGAAAACTCCATATAACACCATGGGATAATTTTAAACAATTTAAATTTACAGTTGTGTAGTGCCTTGGGCAGCAGTATGTCAGTTATACCTTTTGCATAATAGTAATTTTGAAGGTGTGATAAAATATATGAAATGATATACCAAGTTGATGCCAGAGGTTCAATACCTGTAAATCAATTTTATTATTATTTTGCTGATAATCATAGTAAAAAGTGTAATAATGATTAAATGCAACATACATTTCTTGCTAAACTGTTCACATATTAACTGAATGTTCATGGGCTTGATGGATTAGACTAACCCATGTAGGGGAAGGAATATTGACCATAATTCTAAATTTACTAAGTGTATCTGTATAAAGGTGGCAGGATTTTAGTAAAATGCACAGGTCTGTTGTACACCAAAAGAAGATGAGTTATAGATGTGTTTGCACTTGAAACATGTCTGTGAATTTATAACGTCAGTCAAACTTGGACTCTGGCACATCAGAGGCAAGATGATGTTTATATGAAAATCAAGATACTTTTGTCCATCATAAAATTTGCATATTGCATTTAGTTAACCTCTAGAACTATTGAAGTGAATATTTACATCTGTTTTTCAGTATCTTTGTATATTATAACTGGTATTTACTCTCCTCTACCATGAAGTGTCACTGTGTTAGTAACGTAACATAAAAAGAATAGTTGATAACCCTGACATCAAGTATGTAATATTGTGTTGAGTGGTACTCTATAAAAGGTTATGACTTGCACATTTTGAACCTACCCATGCACATAACACTAACCTAACTTTGTGAGAAAGATCTGTCACCTAGAGTCAGAAAAGATTTTAATATTTGATGTTTTATTCCTTGAATAATTTAGTAAAATCACAACACTTTACGTCCTCCATAAGGCTACTTTTCCAAAATGATTTTTTTTTACTAAGAAGAATATACATGATATGTAGCTTTAATTCTTCCTGGTTAATTTCGTTATTTCTTTGACTCTACCACATTTATAAGCTGTAGTATAGATCTTGTTTGTTTGGACTATCTATTTAAGTATATACACTTTCTAGTAGGGTCTAGTTAATCAATAAATGTTAAACCTATTATGTACGGAAGAATGTGCCTTAACCGCAACTAATGTGGCCTGAATGTTACAATTTTTTCTTTTGAAGGAATGTTTATAATAGTTAGAAACATGGCTTTTTACAGTCAATACCCTAGATCGTAATAAACTATTCAATTAGAATACAGTTATTCTCAGTTATCAAGTCCTCACATCTAGTTAGCATTACTTTAGCACAAGTGAGAAAAAGAAGCTTATTAACTGTTTATTTTGGTCTTAAGTAAACTGTTTTGTGAAGAATCTTGCCAACCTTTCACTTGGCTATTTCATACTTCCTCACAGTGTCACTTTTGATGCACCAATTTGAAACTGTTGCATATTGGTTTGTTACGTGAACACCAAACATCCTAAATTAAGTAAATTTCATTACTAATAAATTAAAAACAAACAAAATGAGTGTTGTTTATTCAAAACTTTCTTGACTGTAGTGTTTTATTCAAGTAAGAAACTGTTAGGTTTCACTAAATGAGTCAAAATAAAGTCGTGCGGTATATTTTAAAATTTAAACATGAGTGAACTTTATGAAGAATTGTGTTCATAGAATAAATTGACACAAACCATTTTTATCCATGACATACAATTAGCATAGGCAGCATGATTTGGCACACAACATACAGTGTATAAATATTAATGGCACAGGTTACAAAGACTTTTATAACACAAAGTGTTAACTTCCTATACTAAAGTCTTTCTATATTAGGTTATTTAGATACAATGAACATAAAATTTCAAAAGAAATTAATTACAGGCTACCTATTTTACTTGTGCATGGTGTGAGGAATTTAATCTTATACAGTCTACAGTATGTTTGATTAATAATTCTGCAAAACATAAAATGTAACGTTTTCTTAATACTTGTGATGTAAATTATTCTAAACTAAAGTTGTTTTTTTACATTACTTTTAATTTATCAATCAAAGATTTCTAGTCAGAAGTGTGAAAAACAAATAGCACTTTGAACTCATCTATTATTTGCAACAAGTCGACACACAGCCTTTCATTTAATACCAGAAATGATCTAAAATTATGTTTGTGCACTGCTGTTTTTAAATATATAATGAGCAGATTAAGCACATATGCTGTCAAGTATAATTTTTATCTACATTTTATATCTTGTTTTTTTAGTGCTGATTTGCTAACTTTCAACATTCAGCATAATGATTGTAACTGTTCTTCATTTGATGCACTTAGATGAATTCTCTTCAAATGTTAACCAATTTTATTTAACAATTAATAAACAAACCATATTTCTAAAAATTCCTAAAAGACTTATCAGTTACTGCTAGAAGGATTCTTGCAGTGTTTCCACTCTTATTTTAAATCATTGCCTCCTCATTAGATATTTGTAATTTTGAGTTCACTCTTTTTAAGTTCCTCAACTGAAAAAAACAATGCATCAGGTTGTTGTTATAGTTCTAGCATAAACATGGATAGCTAGTTATAAGAACCCTGCTTTAGTAATGGATTTAAGTTTGCAGTTTTCTACAATTTATGCAGTGTATAAAGGAAAGAAAAAATTTTGATTTACAACAAAAAGGGTTATTGTTTGAATACCTTTGTTAGATATGGTGGTTCCCCATGTTTTACACTAAATGTTTTAAATTCTTCAGTTTCTTCATTATGTACCCCTTCTTCAGGAAGCCTAAAAGTTGCATAGGGAGCTATTTCATCTTCAAAATCTGTAACAACAAGAATACAGCAGCATTGTCAACAAATACTTAACACAAACATATTAAATGAATGTAATACATAAAATGTTCAACATTTTTCTTTATGTACCAAAAAAGATAAAATGTAGAAAATACATAAATATTAAATTTGACTTTCTGTATTAAACTGTTTTATAATGCCAATTAATTACACTGACATTCTGTAGATGTTAATATACATGTACATATAAATATAGGATTTGCTGTAGTTTTCCATTTGATATTAATACAAGTTTAGTTGCAAAGTCTGACATGTGTCAGCAAATCAGACTTTGCAACTAAACTTGTATTAATATCAAATGGAAAACTACAGCAAATCCTATATTTAAGGGACTTAGTTATTTTTTATAATAATAAATCATTCAGTCTGTTGTGTTTTTTTTAACCCACTTCTCTATAACTGTATTTTCTTACATAATACTTATCTTAATATAAATACTACTTGAAATCACTGGTATTTTGTGAAATTCTATAGTTACAGAAATGAGAAAAATATAGATAATTTTACATTTTAATATATTCCATACATTATGGCCTTGTTGTTAATATATGAAATATTTGTGAAATATAGGATTGTCTTTTTATCACTTCTCTATGTATCTTAATAATCACCAAAATATTATTAAGTCTCTTTTGTGGTTTTTGATTATGATATGTTTGTCATAATGCTGACCTCAATGAAAGAAGAAACTGCATTTAAAGCAATATTATTCTGTGCAGCAGAACTTGGGTTACAATTTATATTTTTATTAACTTTAATAAGCTTAATATTGTTGATATGAAATGTTTACATCCTGGAATGGCCTGGTGGTTAAGGTACTCAACTCACTATTTGTGGGTTTGAATTCCACTACCAAACATGCTTGCTTTTTCAGCCATATGGCATTATAATATGACACTTTATTACACACTTAATGTGAATTCTATTAGTTTTGATAGCTTTTGAGTAGCTTTGTGCAAAATTCAACAAACAATTAACAGTTTATTACATTCAATATAAAATAGTATAACAAGATAAACTTAAATGTAAAAGTTGTTCAGAATACTTAAATAAAACTTGACTAAAGGAAATTGTGTTTTGGTATACCTAAGTAACTACGGTGAGGTATGTAGTCAAGTTCCCCCAAGTGCATAGTTAACAAGAATGATTCTGTTGCTAAATGATCAAATTATTCAAAGATATTGAAAAGTGTCCAGACAAAAGTAACTTCCCTAAATGTAGATATTTAGAAATATCAACATTGCATTATTGAATGTTCAGTGAAGTACCCTTCCTGCACAAAAAAGTATATGTTTATTTATATACCACTTACACAGAAAAGTTTATGTTTAGTTGATTATTTATTGATATCCATTAAACTTTCAGCTTTTAAAGTTGGCTTACGAAAAATTTTAGCTAGATTTGATCAAAGATTATTATAATTACCTCTTAGTATGCTTCTATTAATGGGACAAATATGTATGGCAATTGAATCATTAAGACACATGCATGGGAAGACTTTGTATAACTATTAAAAAGGAATCTTACAATGACTTGTTGAGGGAGAGTTGTTCAGTTGCTTGGCTTGAGCAACATTGTTCGAAGGAGTGACTTTTCTAACAGGAGAAGAAAAATATGATGGGAGCTCACGGCTGTGACTCTGACGACTTGCTTCAGAACGTTGGGACTTTTTCTCTGTGTGAGACATTAGGGCTGTTGTGGTTGCCACATCACTTCTCGATGAAGATACTTGCAGAAAAATATAATTTATTCAGCAAATGATCTGAATTTGTGGCTTAAGTTAATGAAAAAAGTTTCAAAAATTATAGGTAAATTTGTGACATGTTTCCAGTTACTCTTTATCATAAGGTTGCTTTTTCTGTTAACATTCTTGGATGTTTGTTATACAGTTTTGTCACTCTTAAGATATGAAAATATTCATGATATTACACAGTCATTCAAAAGTATGATTCAATACATCTTACATGAAGACATTTGGAAATACTTTTAAAATCTTTCAAAAAATCCTTTGGATTGACATAGTGATGGTGTCTGGAGCTTGGGAACAATGGAACAATACATATTTTGTTCCCACTCCCACAAAAAAAAACAACATAAAAACTCAGATATTCACAGTATTAAATTTTCCTATCAACTTTGAGTTGTCAGTGTATTTTAAACAATCTAAGAGTGAAAACCAAGGTTTTTTTTTCCCTAAGCATGATATTTGATATCAAGTGCTAAAACATTTGAATAAAATTCAGTCTTATGGGAACAACTAAATTCTGGGTAAACTGGTTTTTAGTTTGACACACCCCAAACTTGGGGGCAACCCTCCCCTTCCCACACCACTTCTCACCCTGCCACTGATTCTCAGTGATCTTACCAAAACTTTCCCAAGTCTTTGATGGTCCATCCACAAACCTCAATATCCACGTATATTTTGAAAACCATTTATATTTTCAGTTATTATATCCAACACTGTTGATATTTATTGGTTAAGTAACTTCAACACTTTGATCACTTACATATATCATTATCTTTTACACAGTTCAGCTGATAAGAAAAGTTCAACTTTTCTTCCTGCCATTACTATGGAAGATGTATTGTTTATAGATATTACATCTAGTATATTTAGTGACCTCTTTTTTTTTATTATTGCATTAAATTTTATTGTTTCAAATACGAGATTAAAATCTTTACTATTTACTGAGCTAACTTTGATATTGGTATAATCTGAAATTTTTATATACATTATTTTTAGGTGTTCTAACTGCACTCTCTTACCATTGATTCTGTACACAAACAGTAACATATGTTGTAGCCATTCATAACAAATGTTATGCTAATCATAAAGTACAGTGCAAGGGCAACTAATGGATTTTTAGTGTTCACTAGTCATTGTTAGGAAGCATTATACAAATTTGGTGAATACTGGCAATATGATTTTCTAGGAACAGCACATCAAATAAAAAACACAACAGCTGGTTTCTGTGTGTCTTGTATGTAAAGTTATACTCCATTCTTTTTTAAACTAGCTTCATTAATGGTATTGTTTGTAATTTTTCATATATACAGTTATATATTTACACTTAAGGTCATTATTTCACATTGTTAGTTTAGTATATTGGTTTAGCACTAACAGTTTCCCAAGACGAATGAAGATATTCAATTGCTGATTGAGGCTCAATGAATACTTACCTTTGGTTTGGTTTTATGAAATAACATACTCCTTGTTGGACTTTTATATAAAATTAGCTGCATTATATATAAAACAGTAATTGATAATAAAGAAGAGAAAATAAAATACATTTAATTACATTAAATTCTAGAATCTTTTTAATAACTATTTCTAATTTAAGCTTACAGTAATAATGTAAGTACTTTCTGTAAATGGTTAGTTAGTAAAGAATGTCTTACAGAGCTGCAGTTCATCTTAGGCTTACTTTTCCTTCATTTTTATTATTTTAGTGTAATATCAAAACATATGGTTTTCCCATATCAACATTTTGGAGCTTTTGGCAGTAAGAAATGCTTTGGATCATTTTCTTCTTTTTGTGAAGAACAAACTTGTCATGATCGATTCAGAAAATTGTACAGTTGTAGCTTTTTACAACTACAAAGTGGCACTTGTTTACATTCTCTAGATAGTCAAACATTAGAATTCATTTATTGGATTCACATGTTGGAGACATTTCACCTAACCTGCTCTCTTCTGCATGCTTTCAACCTCATGATAGATCATCTTTGCAGATTAGACAAGGTTTACCTTACAGAGTTGTGACTTGACCCTCTGGTAATCCAGTGGCTAAACAATGAGTGGGGTATGCCTCAGTTGGATGCATTTGCCAAAGTCCTCAACAGTTACTTTTTTTGGTCTTTGGTTCCTCATCCTCAGACCCTGGCTGTGGTTGCTCTAAGCCAGAACTGGACCAATCAGTTCCTTTATGTTTATTCTCCCATCCAATTTATTCCCAGAGCAGTTTTGGTCATCCATCCCATTCCATGTAAGGCACTTCTTATTGCTCTTTACAAGCTGGCATAACTTTGGTTTCCTCATCTCATTCAACTTCACACTACCTCAGTCACCAGTCCTTCCTTCCATCCTTCATACCCTCCAGCTTCATGCCTGGCATTTATCAGGTTCCTGGCTAGGAGGTATGGATTGTTTAGGTATGTCACTTCCCTTCAGCATGTTCTATTTGCCCTTTCTTTCTTGAGGTTTACCAATATAAATGGCACCTTTACCATTACACAATTGGTATTTGAGTTGGGTTTTTAACCCTTTATAGCCCATGGATTCTTTCCTTACAGATTTTGTAACCTGGCTTTTCCCTAGCTGGTTTTTGAGCTACCTTATATTTTTCATTGTAGCAATGGTGTTTTTCTTACCTACCATTTCCATTTTATTTCATTCTTTCCAGATCCATAAACACTGTAGGGTGGATCTTTCAAATTGGAATGTAAATATTGTTCTTCACTACCTCACACTTCCTCCATTTGAACCTTTGTCTTCATGTTTCTTGTTTCACCTATCCCTTAAAACTTACATTGTACTTACTTCTTTTAGTCTGTGGACATTATTGGTGTGATATCTTTGCCATCAATGTTTCATACACACAGTACCATTCACATGTTTTCTTTATTCAGATCAATAATTTCTTTTCAAACCTTTGGTGGCTCATGAAAGACATTCATCCTTCTCACCAATTTTATTTTCATTTATTTACTATCTTTACTTCTGGTTGGATTTAGATAGGCATCTTAGTCCCATTCATGCTCTTCATTGTTATATTTATCACATGGCTTCTTTCCGTGTTTCCTGTTCCTGCCTTTAATTTCCTGGCAACAATCTTCTGTACATAACCTTTTTCTTCTTACTCTTACAAGTTAGGTTTGGCAATTAATTAGATTGGCAGGTTCTTCCCTTCTTCCTGAAATCTGTTATAGATAACTTCACATCAGATTAGGCATCTTTCCTTTTCCCTGGCTTACCACCTTTTCTGTTCATTGGAAATTTTGCAGTCAGAAATGTGGATTATATATGATATGTTCATCTCACTATTTTGATCAGGTGGACACCATCCTTCAAACTTTGGTGAGGCTGTGACTGAGTATGTTATCTTTTCTACATATACTTTTTCCTTTCAGTGGCATGTCTTTTTTATTTTAGGATCTCACTTAGTGGAAAGCATTGCCTATTCATGTATGCTGCTTACTTCTCAAATCTGCACTGTATGGCCAATAACACACACTGATGAGGAGGTGCATTTCAAAGATCACTTGCAGGTTTCCTTGTGATACATTTGCTTCATTAATATGCCTTTCCCAGATTGTACTAACCTGTGGACTTGTATGGATAAAGCAGAAGGGTATAGTTGCCCATTCCTTTGACTGAATATATCTGTTTTTCAAAATATGGTTTTTGTGGTTACTTGCTGCACTGTCTCTGGTGTCAGTGTGCCTTTGGACTCTGTACTGTGTTTTGTCCTCCTTGTTCTTCTAGTGGTGTATGACAGTCCTTGCTACTTTCCAGTTCTGAGGTGCTGGGGTGATGGACTATGGAAAAGTCATATTGAATGTGATAACTTCTATTCAGTCAAGTGCAGGGTAGTGGTGTTCGCTGGTGAAAATGGCATTCGATCCTCCATTCACATGCTCCACCTCCATGCAGTGGGTTCTGGAGGTTGATGTTGTGTTGAGCTTCTTGCAATTCTGTTCAGAGGATGAGCTTGCTTATGTTTTCTACAAGAGATTCACTTCTCTACAGTGGGTCCTGGAGGTTGGCATTTCACTCCAACTTCTGTGCAGTCCAATTCAGGGGATGATGATGTGTATATTTCACAAAAAGGAAGTCCATTTGTGTGTGGTGTGTCTCAGAGTTTGATGTTGTACCCAGCTTCTGTGTAATTCTATATTTACTAAGGTGAGATTGTATATTGTTTACTGAAGCATTCTGCTTCTGTGTGGTGGGACTCTCAGGTTGATGTTATACTCCAACTTTGGAGGATGGTATTGCCTTAGAGTAGGTCTGTGATAATGCAGTTTACCACTTCAGTTGGGATCACATGTCCTACCATCATTTGGATGTCACTTTCCAGTGAGTGGCTTTGGATTAGAGCTTGACCAATCAACATAAACTGTCATACATATTTTGGTTGTGGTGACTCATCCTAACTCCAATTTCATAGTTCTATCTCATATTATCCACCTCTCTGCAGCGGGTCTTGGAGGTTAATGATGCATACACTCTGCACTCTGATTTCTGTGTGGATCTATCTGGAGGATGATGATGTTTTTAAGGTTATAATTTCTCCCATGAGTACTTTGCATTGGAGAAATGTCCTTACCTGAAATTACTTTTATGCTGTGGGGTTCCAGTCAGATTGGATTTGGTTTGATGTGAACCAACATGCTGGTACATTCATTTTGGTCATAATTCAGTTGGGTGGTTGTGATTTTGTATGCATATGCCCTGTTTAGCAGGTTGGTTCAATTAGTATATAATTCTGCTCTACTCAACTTGAGATGATGACAGTGTGGATACAATTCCTAACTGGTATCTGAAGTTGTCATAACAATGCCACTTGCTTTTGGACTGGATTTGACTGGCTACATATGGTCCATTTGTACCCAAGCTACTCTACACATTGGAGCACGTCTATTTTAGATTTCCACATTTTCCTGTAGCTGGGTCTTCTACAGGGATTGAGATTCTGGTATATTGTGGTTCAGATTATACTCTGCCCATTTTTTCTCACCCTTTTATTTGTGCTTCTCCCACTTTCTTCCCATGTGCACAACACCTATTTATATACTTGGCACTAAGTATACCTGGAATATAAGTGGTGCAGTCTTTCATGTGTGTTCCTCTTCCAACAGGGATCACACTTCATAGGCATTCTTTGCACCTTCAAAGGATACTTATTTATATCCCTTGCACCAGTTCCTCTGTCTATTCAATGTGGGATTCTAGCTATACACATGAAAGGAGGTAATGTGGAGCATAAAAAGTTATTATTTTCCTATAATGAAAATATATTTGTGATAAATACTTATCTCCATTGACCATGAAGTACTGGTTCAATAGAATCGAATAGAGGGAATCATGTGCATCAAGAGAGGGTGTGGTACTCCTATTGGTGGAGGGTTGTTGCATAATAATTTACATGCGAAATGCAATAAATCATGTTGATCACGAGATATACGAGAGCTCAAGGCTTGTGGCATGCAAGTATATTTTTGCATCTAGAGGGCAGCACTGAATGAGAATAGCAAAACATGTGAGAAAAGGCAAGTACCTGTCTGAAATATATTTTAAATACAGTAAAATAATAACTAGGTTTCTTGTCATTTGGATTAAAGACAGCTGATTTTTAGCAGTAGAACTATAGAGTGAAGCATGTGCAGATACATGTATATTGGTTAGGCCAAACAAACTAGATTAGCAGTTTCTAGCTCAAGTTTTCAAAAGAATCATATGGGTGGTCAGTTATTATTGATTGCCAACTTTTAAGCAAAAAATGTTCTAAATTTTATGAAATTCTCTTAACTTAAGAATATTTAGCATCACATGATATCAGCTTAAGTAATTAACATAAATAATGATGTTTGATAGAGCTGTACAGAGTGGTGTGCATATAAGTGATGATTAGAAACTGTTAATCTAGTTTCCATTGTGTTACTATAAAGGAACTTATTAACACTGTTTTAGAGTGGAAAACTATTACCATGTATTTAAAGAATTTGGTTGGTTCTCTAAAGTATAGGTCTGTACCAAATAATAGGATTGTGACCCAAATGCTAATATGTGTTACTATCGAGTGTCACTTTCTTGTTTTCCCTAGTTTGTTGGTGTGTATTGACAAAACGTCATGACATCTTACTACAACCATCTTAGGTGTATAAAAAAAGTGGCAAAAAATGAGCACTTGACAGGAATTAAATCAAAATTACAGCCAAAGTGTAGCTGCACTAATAGCATTGATAATTTACAGCAAATATTCATTAGTTTCTTATCTAGGCTACATATTTTGTTTTACCCATCATAATTAGTTTAACAAAAATGCAGCCTGTCTGACTAATAAATAAATATTTGCTCAAAAGATTCTTATCAATGTTATAAGTGTAGCTTCCAGTCTGGTTACTAACTTTGATTGAATTCCTTTTAAGTTACACACTCAATTCTTTTTTGGCCACACCTTTTTTTATTCATCTAAGATGTTTTTGATTAAATAGATTACTAACACAGTTTCTAAAAATTACATTGATGTCCAACATGAGAGATTTGCTTCATTGCATTGTGATGTGTTCAAACTGAATCTGTGCTGTAATATGTCTAAAATATACCACTTATTTTTCTCTCTGAAATCTTATAAATGTACAACTAATGTAATATACTGATATAAAGTTTTATTTCCAAGACCTAATAATGAGATATTTAAATAATTTTTGTAATAAGTTTTGTTGTGTAGTTGTTCCACACTATCTATACAGAAGTATATACATTCATCCATTAAACATTATAAAATGGCTATGTTTTAGAATTGTTGCATTGCAATATTAAAAACAAAAATTAGATGAACAAACCTGTAGCTTGAGTTCTAGTGGGTCTATAGTGATGGCGGTTGTTATTATTTCGTCTACGCTTGTACATCACAAGGCATACCACAGCAATAACTCCTGCAATAAGCACCACAACAGAAGAAACCATAGACACCAGTGTAGTGGTATCCTCAAAAAAAGATGTAGATGAGGAAACATGGCCTGGGTTACTGGAATCTGGAGGAAAGGCTAAACAAAAGAGAGTACATATTATCAAGAAAAAGAACAGATTCTTTTAGAGCTTTTACACATTAGGTATATTTGATTTATTACTATGCTTTTCTGTTACTTTGGTTATAGTGTAAATGAATAAATTTAATTTCCAAATTAGATTAGTGTTTATAGCTCTTGAAAATGAGAGTCATCTCACCATATCTGTTCTTTGTGTGTATGTATAAAATATTACAAATATTTAAAAAATGCAACAGCTTAATAAACATAAAAATCAAGAGAAAAGATAATTTATTCAAATTAATATAAAAAGCCTGCAGTGTGGAAACATTTAACACTCATTATTAAAAAAAAACATAACAACAGAAGTTATATCTGGTAAAACCTATAACTGTAATTGGCATGTACTTGAGTAATAAACAGCCTAGATCAGAAAGAATTGCACGATAGTGCTATTCTTGTGGTTTAGGAATTGTATATATGTGAATAGCTCCTACAGTAATAATTTAGTATCTATATATAAAACAGAATATATTACAGTAAGAGAGGAAAACCCTTTTCTTTGGTTAAATTTCCATTCAGTTACTGTTAAACTCACAATAACAAGTATGGTGTCTTTTAGTGATTTGTGTTAGCACTGAGTAGTTAATAATAAACAACTAAATTTATGTGGTAGGTATAAACTAGAACAATTTAAGGTATTACTGGGCTTGTAAATATACAGGGTGTTCAGAAAGTCACTGTGCAGTTTTGTATGTTAGTAAATATATAAGTGCACAATGACTTTCCAAACACCCTGTTTTTAAATAAAAACTGGATATCTACAAAATTTCTCACCAAGACTGGCTTACATAACCTGGTGTTGTCTGGAGAGATTGTCCATGTTCAAACATCAGAAGCAATGTACATTTAACCTTATGAGTGCCAAATATTGGTTTCCTTTTGTATAAATTTACTAAGTAAATATGAGAGACATTTTGCTTTAACCAGAGGTGCTGATTGATGATATTTGAAAGGTACAAACAAGCCCACTTTTGGACGAGTATTTAACATTAATTCTATTAGCCTCAACATTTGTATGCAGATTAACTTCCAAACCAATATCTTTAACACATTCAAATATTATGAATGGCTGATGGTTCTGTTTCTCAGTACAATGTGAATAGCGTCGTTGCATTTTACACTATACTAACTAGGTAAATATCATACAACAAAATTATATGCTGGCTAGAACAAATATTACACAATTTCATCTATGCTGTTTTTCCACACTTATATCCTTCTAGCCACTTTGATACATTGCTTAAAATCAAAGATTCAAACAACAATATGTCTACATTATATTATACAAGAGTAAAATGGTTATTAAAAATGGGTTTATTTACATATAACTTTGACATACCCATAAACTTCACTTAAGTAATAAGTATTCATGTATTCTAAGTAATAAATACTCACATATTCATAAGCAATAAGTATTCATGTATTCTTTAGTAATAAGTAGGTAGTATCCAGTGTATTTTTAAAATCTGTATAAATAATGATAGACAGAATCACATTTTATTAGAAAACCTATCTACATACATACTACTTGATGAAATTTGTTTTTAAGTTGATTCTAGTAATTTTGGCCTGTATACTGAGAAGGTAATGGGAACTGTGGGTTTGTGTTTTCTTTTATAACTTTGCTAATTTCTTGATAACAAAAACCTTACCAACAAATTGTCTTCGGGTCTTGATATCATACTTTGCTCTCACAGAGCCCATGTCGCTATCAGCAGATATTCGAACAACGTACCAGGTCTCTGAGTTAAGATCAGGAATAACCACGTGGTTTTGGTGAAATGGGGTCATCTTGTCCATGAAAGTTATCCATTGGTCTTGACTTTGGAGTCGATACTCAATGACCATTCTTGTCACAGGACAACTTTGTCGTTTTTCCCAAGCAGATAAGTGTATGAGTATGTGGGTAGCATTAGCACTAAGCAGCTCTTCTTTAATAGGTGTAGGAGGAGCTAGAATAAAAGAACAATTTTCAGTTGTTCACAGTATTTTCCCATCAGGATTGTGATTTGTCTCTCCAAATGAGTTACCCAAACATCATCATTTACATGTCCACGTCTTTTTTAATGAAAAAAAACATTATTTGTAAACTGTTTTTAGATATCTTGCTCCAGGAAGAAAGTCTTGAAACTTATTATAAAAGTATGATGATCTTCTCACTAAGCAGGAACTTTAAATTCAAATATCTACTTAGCCAAAACAGAGTGAACTTAATGCTTTCAAGAGTTCTGAAACTTAGACTGTATCAGATTAAACATCAGAGTAATGATGTATATGTCATTCATGTAGTATGTTCTCAATCCATACATGTGAATGTACAATTAAGATATTTTAAATATCATCTCATGGATTCACCTGATCCTTCTGTCCTAAATAAGACCTGTTCACTACGTTTCTGAGTTTCTCTAGTAAAAGCAACCAAGTAAAGTCTGTAACTAGTTCCACACCGGAGACCTTGAAGAGTGAACTGTCTCTCTCTTCCATCAAGATGCTGCTGCTTCCACTGTCCACCTTCTGGCTTATAATGAACACTAAAGTCTTAAAGGAAGTATAAAAAAAGTTATTTGTCCATATTATTAGTTTTTGCTTACAGTTTAAAACATTCTGATCCAAAACCTATTATTTTTTAATAATAATATACAAATTTGAGCATGGAAGCAGTTTATAATAATATAATAATAAATTGGCAAACCTTGATTTATAAGCATCATGAATAAGCACACAAATGTAGCATGTTACCCAAATATACTACTATTAATAGGTATACATCTAGACCAGGGGTGGGCAACTTCATGGCCACTGACCACATGTAGCCAGTGGATAGCACAGCTGTGGCCAGCTCAAGTTTAGGAATCAATGTTTTCCATCATTTATTTTTTATTGCAAGTTTGGTAATCAGCAACTGCACTGCTCCATGTCATCGCTAACGTCACGTGCTTCATCACTGCCACAGACTCTGCCTATTTTGTAACATCAGTCTGGTTTAGATGTTTATTATCGAGTGTGCATTGATTTGCATGCACTTGCAAACATATTTTTATTGTGCAACTTTCAAGTGTTTAAATATATTTTGTTTTTAATCCCATAATATGGATAAGTGGATAATTCAAAAACGAAAGAATCCAGATGATGATGAACACTCAGAACATAAAGACAATTTAATTGATTCTGGCATTACTACAGAAAAGAGAATGGCACATGACTGAAGAAACAAGAATTTAATGAAAGTTGGGAATTGAAAGTTGTAGTGATTGAAGCAAATAATAAGCCAGTGTGTCTTTTATGTTACAAAGTGTTCAGGAATAATGAAGTATACAACCTTAACCAACACCTTAACAATTTTTACATTGAATTTAATGTAAAATTTCCAGTTGATAGCAAAAATTACGTAAATGAAACTTGCCATCTGAAAGCACAACTTCATGAACAAAAGGGAGGCCTAAAAGGTTTTTATCATCGAAAGAACTAGTTAACTTAGTTAGCTATAAAATAGCTTGGATTCCAGCTCAAAAAAGAAATCATTTTCTGATGCTGAATTTGTAAAAGAAATATTGATTATGGTCATTGAAACTCTGTTGGAGAATTATGATTCAAAAATAAAAGATGATATTCTTCAAAATGTAAATAATCTGCAATTAAGTGGAAGAATAATTGTCCACAGAATGCTAGAATTAGCATAAGACATAGAAAATCAGTTGCTTGAACAACTAAAAGACTGTTTGTATTTTTCTTTAGATGTTAGTGACACTCTACAGTTGATATTTTAGGTTCGATATGAAACTTCAGATCTTTAAGTAAAGGAAAAAATGCTTGGCATTTGTGGATTACATGATTGAACATGTGGAAAAAACCTTTTTGAAAAATTTCTTGAAATGGCAACAAATTCAATATGGATTTTAAAAAACTGGTTTCTGTCACAACAGATGGTGTTCTCCCCATGACTGAGGCAAAATTCAGGTTTGTTTCTCTTTTTAAGCAGCATTTAATTGAAAATAATGTGAAGTTCATGCTGCCATCTTTCCATTGCATTTTGCATCAGGAAAATTTGTGTTCTCAGATGTCTAAAAGTGATGAATTGAAAATTTTGATGTACACTGTTGTAAAAATTGTGAATTATGTCAGAAGTGGAAGCTCTCTCATCCATGGACATTTTTTTGAGTCTTTGAAGAAAAGCAGTGACTGTATTTTCACTGATCCTACATTTGCAAAATCAGTACAGTCACTGATTGTTAGATAATTAAGTAGAGGAAAAGTCTTGGAACGATTTACTTCCTTATTTTCCTCAAACAAGAGAGTATCTTGTTGGAAAAGGTAAGATTAAAAAAACTTCCCTGAAATTGAAACTTTGTCATGGCAGTGTGATTTGCACTTTCTGTGTGACATTATGTTTCACTTGAATAATTTGAATATGAAGCTTCAGGGAAAAGGTAAAATAATAAGTAAGCAATCACAGTTTATTCAGGAATTTCAATTAAAGCTAAACCTCCTTGTGGAACAATTACAAAAGAATGATTTTACACATTTTGCAAAGTTGAATAGTTTTCTAGAAAATAATAAGGACTATGATTTCTCTGATGCTAAAGATGATCTCTGTGTAAACTGAATCAAAAATTTGAATCATGTTTCTCCCAGTTTAAAAATTTGAAGTTGATATTTGAATTTTTGCATGATCAATTTCAATTTGACTTAGGAACTTTCAGTAAGGAAATTACATCTTTTTTGTATTTGGATTTGAAGATGAGATGCTTACCATGCAGAGTGTATAACACATAAAAGGTAAACAAAAATGTTCTATCAGAAAGATGTGGCTCACTATTCTGATAAATGAGAGTCTTCCAAATTTAGAGATAACAATTTCAGAATTATTGCCCATGTTTGGATCCACATGGGTGTGTGAGTCAACATTTTCTATGCTATATATTCTCAAGTCTAGATGCAAATCTCAGCTTACTAACATAAATGTAGAGGCAGAGCTAAGATGCTCATTGAGCATAGATATTAAGCCAAGTTTCACAAAACTTGTTGATGAAAACTCTCATCAATTTTCACATTGAAGGTTAGTTGAAATGTAATTATTTTGATTAAACTAATATCTCTCAATTTTTTGTTTGAATAGTGTGGCCAACGTTGTTTTCATTAGCCACAGTTGTGGCCACTATGAAAAATAAGTTGCCCACCCCTGATCTAGACCATTCCCCATTATACTAAAGTCTGAAATAAAATAATACACTCAAAGCTAACCCTCATCAATCAAATATTTATTAAGCCTTTTCTTAATTTAACTGCTTCTATCATGTCTGAAGGAACCCATTCCAAAGACCAGCTCTGCTGTTAGAAAAATAAAACTGTCTTAGCTGAAGATGACTCTTACACTTCCAAAGTTCATACTTATGCCCCCTACTCCTACTATTCTTCTTGTTAATTATGAAAAATGAAGCTGCATCAATATAATCAATTTCCTTTATAATATTTAGCATCTCAAAAGATCCGTACTACCACTACTTTTTCCAAGAGAAAACAGTTTCAGAAATCCTAATCCATCCTAGTATGACAATCTTTCCATCACATGTATTCTACAAGCCCTCTTCTGAACACTTTCCAACAAATAAGTGCCCTTTTTAAGATAAGGATGCATCAAGAAAAGGTAAAAACTAGTGAATTCAGAGCTTTAATGCAGGAAGCTTATGGTACATGTCTAAACAGTTATATGAAATATTCTCAAGCTACACAAACAGATATTACAAACATAGGTGCAAGGCTCAGAAATATATAAGTTGTTTATTTGATGCATCATAAGAGGTACTCATTGGTCAGCTGTACTACGAAATGTTCTTGGTCATTGAATAATATACAGGCATAAACCATTAAACATTCGTGGGTGCTAATATTTTTAGAATTGTTCAATATTTTATTACATCCACACTATGCATGTAAGAACTGACCAGAAAATTACTAGGTCTATTAATTAATAAAACTGATTCAAACTCTGAATTATATTTTATGAAAATTTAGTTTAAATTCAAGTACTTATGGTAAAGTTGTGTAGATTGATATCAATCTCCATCACAATTTATAGATTATACAGTGACTTCAATCTAATTATTATTTTGTTACCTTTTTCTTATTACTTGATACCAATTACTAACTAATTTTTATCTTACATTTCAACTACAAATTTGCTATCATTGAGACAGTTTTTGTGGTGGTACTGATTGGCTGAATTTGATCTTGGATTTTTAATTTTTTGGGTGGAGAGGATGGTGAGCTATTTGCTTGTCTGGGTTATTCTTTCTGAAGAGTGTAGTAGATTAGCAGCCATACGTAAGATAAAATTAGTTATTAATTAATATCTATTAATTGAACAATGTTTAGTAACTAATTAATAATAAGACTTCAGTGACTTTACTGGTGACTAACCAAAATTACACAGTTTGAATACCAACCCTGATGGTTAGTCTTAACCACTAAAATACTAAGTGATATATGTATATTTAAAGAGTATAAAAATATACTTTTACTTTAATTAAATGATTTATAAGATATTTATAACTATATTAATTAGTACATCCTATATGTTAAGGAGACAACTTTTCAGTGTCAGTGATACATCTTATACCGGCTACAAAAGGTCCATAACAGCTTTTTCCAAGTACAATTTGAGCAAATTTTTACCAACCATACTAACGAAGAAAAGCCATTATCCTTAATTGTGATATTTTTTTTATGTCAAAATTATTAATTTCAGTATATTTCATGGGAAGCTACTTAGATTTCACATGTTTATAAAAAGGTACTAATTTAGAAATGGTCAAATAATACTTATTAGACTATCTAATCTGCAGCAGTTCAGTAGCTAAACTGTGAAGAGCATGTGTCAGTGAGGTACTTAATGTATCAAGGAAGTTTGAGCTTAGTTCGTAATAACAGAAAAACTAGTTTGAGAAGAAATAAGTTTATAAAATTATCTTAAAAAATACTTGCTTTAAAAATAACAAAAATGTATACCTTGAACATTTCCCTCCATAAAAGTGTCTGATATGGAGAAGTTGGCTGATGTTAATGATGATGACAGAAGTTTCACCTCCACTCCTTGGAAAGGTGCTGCATTGGAATTAATATTTATATATACACTTCATAAATAAATCAAAACATTAAGAAATCTGCACTGATTGTAGCTTAAATCTAAAACTCTTTGTGCACCTAGACCACTGATATGGTGTTCATCGTGTATTATACATGAAATACTATAACACATTATTAGAATGCTGATATACTGTGTGTCACTATGTATTATATACATGAATTACTAGAATAATGATGTAGTGTTTGCTATGTATTGTATACATGAATTACAAGAATACTTATTATTAGTATGTCTGTGTATGTATATATACATAAATATACACAAATTTGATGTATCTGCAATAAAAAAAAGGACATGTCTCTGTGTGTGTGTGTGACCATCATAGCTCCAAAAGAAAATAACCTGGAAACCTGAAATTTTGCACCCATACTAAGTAAACCTTGAGGGTGTGAACCTGAGTATTATTATGTATTCATAAGTGTGTGTGCTCTATAGTATACCCTGACTTTTAATGTATAGAAAAGCCAGTGCATTTTGGTGAACATTCATTCCAACAGTGGCTTTTATGTCATGCTGCTTAGCAACAAAAGTAAAACCTAATATTGCTCTTAGTGTAAGTATTTAAACTATGAAATTAAATGTACAGGGTGTCCAAAATAAATATACCAAAAATAAAGTTGATAAACTATTGTTATCTGAAATAACAACAAAAACTAAACATAAATACAAATAGTAGGCTTGTAAATTCTAGTTTTAATAGTTATTGTACTTCCCCATATTTTCCAATTTTCTACATATTAATCTAATTCTACATTCAAATTCTGAGAAAACATTTTCCAACACAACAGTAGATATGGATCAACATATTTCATTTTTCAGTTCTTAAAGGTCTTTTGGTTTGTTATGGTAGACCTTTGTTTTAAAAAAAATTTCCAGAAATGAAAATCTAAAGGGGTTAAGTTGTGTGAATGAGCAGATCATTTCACAAGTCCTCCCCTACCAATCCAATGCTCTGGAAAAGTTTGGTTTAAAAACACTTTAACAATTCAAGCAAATTGGAGTACAAAATTTCCAGTAACTGTTTGTTCATCAAAGGAACAAGAACAAAACAAAACTTGCAAGCTTACTATTTGTATTTATATTCAATTTTTGTTATTACCTCAAATAACAATAAAGTTATTCATCTTTATTTTGGTAAATTCATTTTTGGATATTGTGTATATCAATCTGATAATCCCTGCACAGCCAGTTACTTTAGCTAGTGATCAAATATTTAAAAAAATTTGTTAAGTATATTATTGTGTACTGAGCCTGAATTAAGAAAAATCTTTTGTTTGTTATACTGACTAATAAAAAAGACAATTCCCCAAAGTTAACTAAGTAAATTGACTTATACAGCAGATTTGTCTATACTCATCTCTTGATAATGTTTCAACCTTCATTATTATATATATTCTGTGTATTGTCTTAACATTATCATTGTGAATAGTTCTGAGAATAATGCTGGTTTCTTTACATTGTGTTATTTATTGTTACATTAGTGTCTAAATGGAGATCCAGCATGCATATTTAACCAGATTACTAAATGCTATCCTCCAAGCAAATGAGGTTATCATTTTCTTAAATGCTTTTAAAGTCAGAAGTTGTGTGAAAATGCATTTAGTTTTCACACTACACTCATTAAGTATACCTTAAACTTGCTGAAACATTATACAAAGGCATAATGCTTCATGTAAGGACTTAAAATACAGTTAATTCTATATTATTATAATAAATAAAACAAGTTGAAAGGTAATGCTGTGTTCTTGTTTTATAAGCAACTGGTCAAAGTAGTATACACACACACACACACACACATATATATATATATATATATGATTGTTATAACTAAAAACAATCCAAAACAAAACTAAAATGAAAAATAAAAAATGCTGCACTAACAGAAAGGTTCCTAGGGTACAAACTATAATATGGGATATAAAATGTACCCTAGGTTTTGGAGGTTACTGAGGAAGAAGGACCCACATTGTGGTGAGGATACACTGTCTATCAGTCTTAACCTCTAATTGCCAGTCTCACATAAAGAAATAAAGGAATAGCAATAGAAATTAATATTAAAATAATAGATACAGAAATAGAAATTAGGAGAGCAAGCCGTCAACGTCCCATATATATATATGTATATATCACCCTACCTGCAGACAGTTGTAGGAAGGTGACTGCTGTCCAGAGTGAAGAAGAAATTAATTAAAAAATAAAATAAATAAGTTACTACCATTTGGGGGTAAATAAGTTAAATAAACTTACCTCTTGAAGTTAGCATACCAACCACGTTATGTTAGAAATGCACTAACTGGTAGCCTAGTAAACAAATTATACTAGTATGAAGGGCCCCATTCAGTTATCTAAAGTAACTAGTATAACTCCCAACCACCACCCATCTTTTATATATGTATATTAAGGTAAAAATTGAGAAACAAAAAGTAATTATTTGGCAGCTATTTGAATACATCTTGTAAGTAGTGTAAAAAAAGAACTACTATTATTAAATTATTAGTTTTGTTCAGTACTGTGGTGGCTTATTTACTGCATTAAAGTAAAGGAAAATATTTGAACAGTAAAAGTAATTTGTATAATGAAGCACATGAAAAAAAGACTTAGCAAAAAATTAAAAATAAATTTACATACAGTTAGTGGGAAAAAATAATCACTGTGATAAAAAAAACAATTTATAAAATACCAAGGATGCTTCACATCATAATTTCAGTATTAATTGTTAATTATTGATAGTGAAGGTTTTGTTTTTACCAAAGCTCAACTAATTTATTTTAATGTACTGGCAGCATGGGGATTAGTTTCATGTTTAAATTACTGGTAAAGTCTAGATTAATATTCTTTGTTCATTGTACTGGCAACATGGGGTTAGTTTATTTTTTTTAATTTTATGGTAGCTTGGGGATTAATTTAACGTTTATTGTACCAGTTGTGTGGAGTTGTTTCATGTTTGTTGTACTGCCAGCATGGAGGTTAATTTTATGTTTATTGTAATGGCAGCACTGGGGATTAGTTTCATGTTTAATGTGGGGGAATAATTTTATGATTACTGGTTGTGTGGGTTAATTTCATGTTGAACATAATGGCAGTGTGGGAAATAGATTTTACTTACAGATTCACACAAAAATAAGTTAATTCAATTCTAGATGCTGACAGTATGGGAATTATTTTCATGTTTAATGTAAGTAGCACTATGGAGGTAGTTTTATGTTTAGCATGCAAGGTAATGAGAATGGTTCTATATTTAGCATACCAGCAGAAGGGATAGTTTCATAATAAACATACTGACAGCATGGGAAACACATTTTACATGTGTATTCATGCAAAAATAAATTACTTTTTTTCCAGATTAACAGTGACACATTCTCCACAAACAGGTCCATAAAATATGTGCCCACTTCTTACAAATGGCTTATTTAGTTTTTAAAAGTAATCTTAAAACACGGACAAAACTGGTTTTATCTAAGTTTAACACACACTTTACTCAAATAGACACATATACCAGCCTAAACTGGTTTGGATATCAAATTAGTGGTAAACCTGTTCCTAGTTCTTAAGCTACAGCAAAACAAAATACGACAGATAAAATTTGTACCTTGCATGTTCAAAGAATAAGTAATTTCATCAGCACCATGCTTATTGTGTACATGACAGGTATAGTTGTCAGTATTCAGATATTGAAGCTTTCTTATATATAGTGACCCATCTTTCTGCACTTCCATCTGTTCTGATTTAACAAATGGCTTACTCCTAGAATAAAACAAATGTTGAATCAAAATGTATCTTTTACATCACTTCCACTTCCATGAGAATTTGTCCAGGTATATTTAATCAAATAAATGAATATGATGCAAAATTTATTGGTGCACATAATTAAAACATTTGTATTGACGCTTTTAATTCTATAATATACCTATTGTACAATGCTATGTTAAACATGAGCCTTGCATGAATAAATACTGTTACTGAAAGTTGAAATACCTACCCAATTGTCCATTTTCGTCCTGGCTCTGGATGGCCAACAGCATGACAAGGTAAAGAGATCTTTCCACCAAAAGGAGCTGTTAAAGCCTGACCAAAGTTGATAATCCTTGCTGGGACTACAAATATAAATGCCACAAATTAAACCTGGTAATACAAAGTGTCAATTTTTTAAGCAGAACTATCAAAATAACATAAAAAATCATAACACAAACCAATTCTAAATGGCTTCAAGGACTCTTGAAATTTACATTTGGCCTTTTGAGGCAATAACCACTCTCTGTAAAACATACTAGCAATGAAGAAGTAGGATATGAGAGAAATATTTGTGATCGTAAATTTTACAGTAACAAAAAATAATTGTCTCTCCCAGAAAACAAAATTAAGAAACATAGTGCAAAACTGTACATTAAAATACATTTATATGTGTTTTTGTAATCCTATTGTATTATATTTGTAAATATATTTTTTGTTTGTTCTTAAGTGCAAAACTACAGAATAGGTTATCTGGGCTCGTCTTCAGGAATAGAAAATAATTGTATTTTGTAGAAAACATAAAATATAAGAAATATGAGGACAAAACTATACATTAAATATCATTTATACAGTGCTTTTGTAATGCTGTTGTATTGTTTCTGTAACTGTAGATAAATTTGTTGTGAAGCATAACTCTACAGAATAAGTTATATATGCTGTGTTAATTACAAGTATCAGAATCTAATTTTTAACATTATAAGGCCTCAGACTCACTGTTAATATACCAGGAAGTCATAAATAATACCAAAGCAATAATAATGATCAATTTTAGTTGTTATCTTCCAAAACACAAAGAGAAAATGTTTGTTTCAAGATGTTCTATAAACATTACTAGTTGGATGGTATAATTAATTCCATAATTACAATATTTGTGAGCAACTAGAGTACCTCTTCTGGTTGTTGTTTGAGATACAACTCGGGTAGGATCACCTTCCCCTCTACTTGTTGATGCAGTCACCCAGAACTCATTCCTTGAACCTTCTTGAAAACCAGAGACTTTGTAATCGAGTTGTCCAGCTTGAACCGGAATGACAGTAGCATTCTGTGAAAAGCAAAATTGGTGGAAATAATTTAAAATTCTTAGAATTTGTGTATAATTTGAACAATAGGGTTAAAAAACGTGGGTTAAAATTATTGACGTAATGTGATATTACAACTGAATTTTATAATGCACAAAATTTTCATATACTTGTAGTTTGTGGAATCATATTTTTTACTCTTACTGTCCAGATATTCTTAAGAACTATTTAGCATTACAACTAATAACGAATTTTTAAATCCAAGTATTTTCAGGGTGCATCAGTCTTGTATTCCTTTGTACACAGTTTCTTATAAACTGTAAAAACTTAATTAAACCTGAAATCAAAACTAGGCAAGAAAATAATTGTGTATAATCAACAGTGCCTAATTTTTTCTCATCTTCAACACTGTGTTATCAATGACAGAATTATCAGTAAAACACTGTGTTAAGCAAATTTGTGTACCTTGTGGCCATTAGCTGCACTCCGCCAGAAAAGAGAGTAATTTGTTATGATTCCATTTGGTCGTGATGGAGGTTTCCATACAACCCAGATAGTATCTTTAGACACAACTACAGCTTTGATATCTGCTGGAGCACTTGGTGCTGTAATGATTAATATGTATGGATTTACTGTAAACAGTCTTTAACAATATTCCAATGGTACATAATACTTATAAAAATCAACACTAAATAAAACAAAAAATTAAATGTAGATATAATATGAAACTTTTTAGTTACTGTTAAACAATTTAGTTTCTTGAAACAAACACATTTCTTAAGTTTAATAATTTTTAAGGTGTTCTTTCCTCTAAAAAAAAAAGTGAATCGTAATATTTATCATAGCACCTAGAAACACAAGTGGTATTATATTTTATGAATCTAGCACTGCTTGTAAATGAGTTTTAGACCCAGTGACACAAGGTTATTACATTTCATGAATTGAACAGTGCTTGTAAACGATTATCAGACAAAATGACACAACAGGTACTATATTTTGTGAATTCATGAATCCACTGGTGGCACAAGGGGTAGTATATTTCATAAATCTAACACTGCCTGTAAGTGGATACCAGACCTAGTGATACAAGGGTATTACATTTCACCAATCCAATACTCCTTGTAAGTGACATAACTTGCTTTGAACAGTTGTAAACTCATTAGAGAATGTTTGAAACAGCACAGAAGTGTTTATGGTTTTCCATTTCACCTTTTATACTGTTTGTGAAAAGAAAAATAGTCATTTCATCATGTTTCACAATATAGAGTTTTGAATTTCTAAATAATTTTAGTAAATACCAAAACGTTCTGTTGTCTTTAAAAACTCATTCTATAACAATAGATTTTTGCTGTGTAATTGGTAATTTAATTACAAATCTAAAAAATTCTCAGAGCACACTGTTTAACAACCCAGAACTTTTAACTAATTATTCTTAGTGAATTTACAAAAAAAAATTGGAGTAATTTTCAGTTTTTCAAACTCTGACCTAAACTGAAACTCCTTTCAAAAGTATTGGATGTTTTCCTACTGATTCATAGAATATAGCTGGTCTATCCAAAATAAACTTGTAAATTATTCATAAATGCTTGTCCATGAGAATACTGCCAGACACTTCAATTAAGAAAATTTTCAAGTGTTTTATTAACACCCATATAATAACATAATGCTGTCTTTGATTAAAAAAATACTTAGTAGAACTGTAATATTCAAATACCTAGTTACATTAATTATTTTTTCTGTATTATGTAGGCTTAACTCTACACACTCTAACTTTAAAGAGCAATTTTTGTACTTTTAAACTGATTACAATATAGTGACAATAACTGGTGTACACTATAGTGACAAGATGTACTTTAATTACAAATTCTGTGATGATGATTTTGTCACTTCCATAAAGTTTAGCCTTATTCTAAGTAATGGTGCAATTATTATAAAAACTCTTTATCATGTTTTTTAACAATAAGCTTTATAATAAATAGACATATTCACTTCCCAATTTTCATAAGCCTTTTCACCCATGATTCTAACCAAAATTTCTAATAAATGTCTCTGGTTTCTTTCAAAATCTTATTGAAATACAAAATTAAAAACAATATGACTTAATCTGCTTTGTTGAAAGCAAGACTGCTAAAAGTTGATGAGTATATTCTAAATTTTTCTTTCTTGTATTTTTCATAAAAAATATTTAGAGTTTCAGTTAAAAATAAAACTTGTAGGTTTGAAGTCTGAAAAAAGAAGATGTGATGCTTTTTGACAATGTGATTTGTGTAAAGTTACTTTTCATTAGAAAATATAAAGTAGTTTCTTCATTTTCACATTAATTAGAAGTACTTCAACTTGGGATATGATGGTGTGTAAAACAAAATACATGGCCCAACTAAATAAGGAATGAATATTTGCTGTACAGTTCTTATCAATGCAATAATTATAGCTACCAGTTTGGCTGCCAAGTCACAGGTCCACTTTTTTTTTTTTTTGCTGCACCTTTTTTTCACACCTAAAGTGTTTTTAAATTAAATATCATGACTTTGTGTCAATACAAACCAACGAACCACAGCAAGTAAAAAAGTAACCTACATCAGCTTTAGGATTGCAACCTTATTATTCACAACAGACCTTTACTTTATAGAACTAATCAGGTACCTTAAAATATATGATGGTAGTTACTTCTT
Organism: Tachypleus tridentatus; assembly: GCF_004210375.1. Taxonomy (NCBI): domain Eukaryota; kingdom Metazoa; phylum Arthropoda; class Merostomata; order Xiphosura; family Limulidae; genus Tachypleus; species Tachypleus tridentatus. Next base: position 32,987,886 of record NC_134831.1, on the reverse strand, counting down.
TCTAAAACATTTTTAATAGCTTCCTTTATATTAATGCCATAGAATTTGGATTAGTAGTGTTTTGTCATCATCCTCGTGCAAGTGATACAACTATACCAAGCATCATTATTTATGCTAATTGCTTAAGCTAATATTACAGGAAGCTAAATGCATTTTAGTAAGGATAATTTCATAAAATTTAATAAATTTGTGCTGAAAAGTTTCATAAAGTAATCAGTAACAGCTGTCCACTCATAAGATTATTTTGAAAATTTGAGCTATAAACTGTTAATCTAACTTGTGTATCCTAACTAATACTTATGTATTTGCTCATCCTTTCAACTTATAGTTTTACTGCTCTAAATCAGCTGACTTTAATCTGAATGACAAAAAACTAAAAACTGTCCATTTTTACTCTTAGGTGAAGATGTATTAAGAATGTTATGCTGATAGCTCATGTGACTTTTTGCACAGAATTTAAGTGGTTTTTGTTGAATAATTTTACACATGTGGCTTATGTTTAGGCTAAATCTGACACCTAATTGTAGGATGTAAAGATCTATCAGTGTACCAAATTTGAAACAATTCACTAAAGTATGTTTTTCTACCAAATTAACTTTGCACAGTTTCAGTGTGAAGAAAAAAAGAAATAATTCAACCAAAATTGAAGAATTTGTATTTTATATATTAGTTAATGAGTTGCTCTGAAATATGGGACCAGAAGAGTAAATCCACTGAAAGTGTGTGGTATTTTGAATTACCATAGCCTGACCTACAGAAAGTGGAAAATTGCTAAACTATCACTCCTATTAATAGCACACAATGTGTCCTGTAGGGACATTAGAGTGTGTCTTGATTGAATAGTATATGTGTTCCACTAACTCATACATATCTAGTAATTCATGTTTGTAACATATAGTAAACACTATATCAGTGTGACATTAACTTGTATAAAATACATATAGTTAGCTTTATATCTTTGTTCCAGTAATGCATGTATAATACACAGTGATTACTATATATCAGTATTCCAGTAATTTATGTATAATACATAACATTATACATGCTCTAGTAACTGATGTGTAACATATGGTGAACACTATACACGTTTTAGTAACTGATGTGTAACATATGGTGAACACTATACATGTTCTACTTACTCATGTATAATACATTTTGAACATTTTATATATTTTAGAAATTCAAATATAATACTTAGTGAACACAATACATGTATGATATACATTAAACACTATATCAGTAATTGATATAAATATGTTTACCACTATATTTGTATTATTGTAGTTCATGTATAGCACAGAGTGAACACCACATGTATTCTGGTGATCCATGTATAATACATACTGAATTCTATACATTAGTGTTTCAGGAAAGTAAATGAGAATATCCTAAACATTGAATCTCTTCTAACTTTATGTTGTTGTTTTTATCATATATACATCAGTTAAATATTGAAGTTATAGCAGTATATTGTTTAATTACTAAAATTTGTCAAATATAATGTATTTCCATTACAAAAAAATTGAATTTGTTATCAACCAGGAGAATAAATGTATGCTTAAAGATAAACTGAGACAGTGTGAAGAAATAATTTAATGTTCAGAAATAAAATATTTTATGGATTTTGATTGTATGACTTTATTTATCGAGATCAAACTAAATAAACAGTTTATTTAGTTTTTCATGATTATGTCTTTAACTATATGTGTAGTTCTGTTTCCAAAATAACTAAATATTGTCACAAACACAACATAAAACTTTATTATCAGCTTGTCAGATTAATTAGACATGTTGATATATTACTACAGTGTAAGTCCAGTTACATTTTGGCTTTTAATATTTATGCCTTGTTTAATATGGCAAAAAAAAGAGAAAATATTTTAAAATACTAATAAACTCTGTTGCTGTGCCACATTTGGCTCTGTAAGGCGTTTTTCAACTTATTAACTTTGAAGATTTGGAAAGTATTTTAGATAACATGCCATCATTATAATTTTGTTAAAGGAACAACAGTGAAAAGAGATTTGTATTTACTACATTATGCTATATCTTATCTATTCATTTGATTTGGTACAGGAAAATTAAATTCTCTCTGTACAAGGAAGCAAAAAATTAAAACTAACATTACCATCTTCTTGTGTTCTGCAGAAAATGGGGTTAGACTTTACCCCACTACCCTTTTGAGTATAAGCCATCACAGCTATACTGTAGTTTGTAAATTTCTGCAGATGAGTTAGTTTAGCTTCTTCCCTTGTTACTGTTCTCTCTTCATAGCCTGTAGCAGGTTTTTCTGTAATATTAAACATATAAATAATATTTGGAAAGGTAATGATGACTTGTGCAGCAACTTAAAGACATTTAACTTCCTACTTACCAATATCAAGTTGAACAGAATGATAAAACAGATTTTTTTTTAATTTGTGTAATTACATATAGATTTTTGTATGTTAATATGTGTTAACAAAAACGCTTCAATTAAGAATTTCAAAATATTAATTTGCATAAAGGTAATATTTTGACTTTTTTCCCACCAAATTATTTTTGCCAAAAAAAAAAAACAAACGTGGAGAAATGAATAAAAACCCCATAACCTAGGCACTTTTGAAAGGTGGATCTTTCTTCTTCTCAGTTTGCCCCTGAAGAAGAAAGATCCATCTTTCAAAAGTGCTCAGGTTATTGGATTTTTATTCATAGGTAGGTAAGGATAAAGTTTTGATTGTATAACTGAACTTATGTAATAACATTCTAATGATAGTTACATGTGCAAAAATTACTTTGTGTGAATTTGATCAAACCAATCTTAAGATTGTTGATACCAGACTACAGTACCCTCTGTACTCATCATTCTGCTCATCTATGTGGGAGTTAGGAAGCTGACAGATATCAGCTTGTGTCAGATACCATTCTTACATTATTGATGTATTTTTAACTTACAACTAATGTAACATATGTACTGATACAGCCATACTAATATGAAATAAGTACTTTGAAGAAACAATTTTGTTTCTGTTGTATTAAATGCTTTTACTAAGAACCATAGTAAGCTGTTAGATTTTCCCACCACTGTGTATACCAGTAAACTAAAACTTTGCACTTTAAAAATAAACTTAGTTATAACTATCACTTATTCAGAGCAGTCACTCTCTTAACTTGTCTATGTCTCAATCTCATACAGTTGGACTAGCCCTGTGTAACATTTTAGTCAACAGGTAAAGTTTATGTCTCCACCCCATACAGTTGGACTGGTTATATGTAATATTTTGTTCAAAAGGTAGCATCCACATCTCCAACACATATAGTAGGATTGGCCTTATGTCAGGTCACTGCTTCCTAATTTCGGTATAAATTATTCAGAACTCTGACAGCTGTTTGATCTTCCGCAATCTTTGAAGCACATATAAAGAGTTCTCTCTTCTTATTATTTGGTCCTTCACCTAAACTATTTTAAAATAAAAGGTCTCTCATGTTCTCCAACCTAAGATCACTTCAATCTCCTGATAGCTCATTCTCAGCCTTGTGTTTACTTCTGTTGAAAATTACTTTTAGCAAAGCTTTTGAAGAATGAATAGTTAATCTAGTAGTTGTGTATTGGCCATACTCTTATAGTCTTGGCTTTCTTGGGTATCAGTACAAACATGCCTGTTGAAGGAGGGGGCTACAATCCCAGGTCCCAAGGTCAATTATGGGGCCTGGGGAAATATGGAATAAAGAATAATGTGTTCTCATTTTCGTAATATAGTTAAGATAAAATTGCAGTACTGTGGGAAATTGCTTTGCCTCAAAAATGTAAATTTTCAATACATTTGGCTTCCACCCACCAGAAAAATTCTTCATACACCCATGAATGTACTATGAATTTATGAAGACTTCAAAAAGAGGCCTGGTGACATAACTGTCCCCGAGAGCTTGACCTCCCTCTCGAAACCCACGAGTACAAAAACAGATCTTTAGTCTGCTGACACTGTTCCTCCCCTATAATTGAATTAAAAGTTGCAGAACAGTATTTAATTTCTGATATGTACATTTGAAACAAAATTGCTGGAATCTCATCTCTGTTACAAACTTTTTTATTTAAAAAAAATTTCTAATGGCGTAATAACTATAAAGGTTTATTAAAAACAGTGAAACCAAAAGCACTTGTTGCATTCATTATTTCTGTGATTATAGAAATAAGTTGTGCAAGGCTTTCATGGTGTAACATTGTTATTATGAAACTAGTTAAACCTAATATTTGACATAGCTGAATGTGGGCAGTGTCATGTTAATTTGTGTGTAAGTTCACAGTAAGAACTATAAAGAGAAAATGAAATACATTTTCTTTTATGCAAGGTTATTATACAGTGTTCCTTCTTGTAAATTGTGTTTTAATAGGCTCACTTGCTGGCTTCTTTTTTTTCCCCAAAAAAAAAACATGCAAGTGACTGAGTTATGTAAACTATATATGATAGTATTTTCTTCAAGAGCAGAAAGTTGAATTCACTTTGGTGGAAAATTATCTTTTTGAATTAGATTCCAAACTGTAATGAAACAACGTAATTTATTCTACAATTTCTCTTTTTATTAATATTACTTATAAACTTTATTTTCTGGTCCCACAAAACAAGTACACTACACATACAACTTGATCACATTCTACCTGTTTTACAGTGTAGCATCATGTAAGCAGTAATGTGATTATAATGGAGGGTTAGAGAAACGTATTATAGTTGCCTTTGACTAAAGTAGATGATAGAGAGCAGTACCTTCCACTGGTCTGTAGAGGATTGTGTATCCCTGCAACTTTCCATGGATGCTGTCTAGGGGCGGTGCTTCCCACTTGACAAGGAGAGTCTCTGATGTCATGGGTGAACATTGGAGGTTTTGGGGAGGTTCACTGGGAACTAAAAAAAAAAAAAGAGAGAGAGTGAAACAGAATGTTTGATTTACCTCATTTATGAACTAGAAATCTAAAAAGAAATTTAAAACCTTTATTTAAAACAAAAATTTACTTCATGTCAATAGTTACATTTACATGCCAGTTTTAACCATGTAAACTCAATCAACAAGACATTATAGTCCTTTTATATATCTGTATTTTTGCTATGCACATAAAGTGGCTGATTGGTGTTAAAGTAAATCTTTATAATATTAAATTATATGTGAAACTAGAATCTCAAGTAGGTTTTTTTTCAATAAAACAAAGCATAACTTGCACAATAAAAATGACCATAAAAGTAAATGCAGAACAACAACTTCAATAACAATAATAAAATAAAAAATTAGACTTCTTAGCTTTTGAGACAGTTGCTATAAACTGTTTGCTGGACAGTTTTCTCTAAGTTTCACAATAGTTTTTATGGAGCTTTTTATTCTACATCCACATCTGTTTTTATTCATACCTTTGACTAATGTAGGGAACAGAATGTTTTAAGATCTTATCTGGTTTTGAAAAACTTTTTAATCATAGTTTTAATATATTATCATACCATTTTAGTCATTGATTTGTTTATTTTTGCTCCTCTGATCTTTTAAATAAATATTGCACACCATTTTGAAGTTGTTTTTTCATATTGTTTATTGAATGTTATATGAGTCATTTCATGTCAATACCCCACAAAAACTTAACACACGGAAAACAAAAAACATACTTTAAAACTATAATTTAAAGTTATACTAGTTATCACTGTTATACAGTCTATTAATAAAGGTGAATAATCAAACTGTTGAGACATAAAATATTCTAGATTGGAGAAAGTTTTACATATTTCTTATTTTTAAGTACAAAATATTTTTACTAATAGCCCATTGTGTAGTTTAGTGCTTAAAAACAAACAAACAAAACTAACTGAAGTTATTAAAATGAGTGTACTAACTATCTTCTAGAGTTTGAACCACCACTTCATCAGATCGAGGACCAGCACCCATTGAGTTATATGCCTGGACTAAGATTGTGTAGCTTGTAAACTTCTGGAGTTGTGAGAGTACCACCTCCTCTCGTGTGTGTTTTCCCACTTCCAAGTTTTTATACAGGTAAGGAGCATCAGAGTTATGTACCTTATAGCCCACATAGTACCCCTTTAGGGGTCCATTCCACAGTTCCCTTTCAGGTGGCTAAAAATATATATGAGTAAGTGTTTGCTATTATAATGTATTCATCTTTGTTTTTCTCATGGATTATTAGAATTATATGGCTTTTTATCATTATTCATCAAAACTGTTTGATGTCACTATCTCACAAACACACATACAACAAGAAACAGATTTTAAGCTAAAATCTGAATATGTATCTGAGTTTACACTCTGTGATATTGTCTCTTGATAAATTTAGGCATATAATAAAAATGTTGAGACATAAAATATTCAGCAAAACAAAAAGTCACACATATTTCTTAATTTAAAGTAAATTATATTATTTTTAACACTGAGTTTTTTAGCAAGTTAATTTGATGTTCAGTAACCTTTACATCTAAATAAAAATGTCGTGAAACAATTATTAGTTTGTTACAAGCATCAACACAATTACCAAAAATACTGGCTGTAATTCAGGTATTTATAATCTCTTCATGAAGTTCAACTTTTCATTAAAAGAAACAATGAACCTTTTTTGTTTTTACACAGTTATATTTTAAACATTAATTGAAATTCCAGTTATGTCTTTTGTGTAAAATATGATGAACACAAGTTTCAAGATATTAATATCTACAAATATTTTACTTTTGAGAGCTTTCAAGAAGGGATTGCTTTCAAATTTTTTGAAACAAATGAAAAGAATACTATCATAATAGGCTTGTCCAAACCTGCCATGTAACATGAACAGTCTGGGAGTCCACAGCTTCTGCCTTTACTCCTTGAGGAGGACCACCTGGAACTGGAAATTAAAAACAAAATCCAGTAGGTTTATATGAAACATTTATAGATACAGAAAAAACTAATATTGTAAGTTGACTATGTTTAAATAAATAAATAAACAGCATTTTTTTGTGGATCCATTACAATAAATCAAAGCATTACAATTAAACTTGCTAGAACCAATATTCATGTAAACATTACATATAAAGTCACCAGAACCTTACTTCATGTAAATATTACGGATATAGTCACCAAAACTAGTCTTCATATATACCACTAGAACCTTATTTCTTGTAAACATTACTGATAAGGCCACTAGGATTTCTTTTTATGTAAATGTTACTTGTAAACAGAGAAGTTTTCCACACTAATGATCATTTGTTATAATCCTTTCATATATAAATGCTTTAACTTTTAACATCAGCATTGCACTGTAAGTCCATTAGAAAAAACTGAAACTATGAAACAAATGAAGGCAAAAATTCTTTATTCTCCTGAATCACACCATACATGTTAGCTTCCTTCATCAACATTATTTTATTTAACAAGTGAGAACAACTATGTGCTATATTTGTGTTTTATCAGGCTCTGTGAAAGTTAGAGAAGCATATACCTTCATCAGTTGTGATGACAGATACTTCTTCACTTAATGGTCCAATTCCAACACCATTCTCTGCACTCACCCTACATTTATAAGACTGAGCAGGCCTCAGCCCTTTCAGTTTCGCTGTACTCTCAGTTCTGTCAACTGTCAGGTTGATTATGTGATTCTGCCAACTTTCTAGAAAAAAAAATTGCTGAGAATTAAGGATGCAACAAGAATATGACATTAAAAAATAACAAATTATATTGATGATGAAGGATGTAACAGGAATATTTTGTTGAGGATGAAGGGTTATTTTAATGTATATAATGTTGTATTTCATTAACAAGAGAGAAAAACTTTATTAAACTATAACTTTAGAAATGTGATGATTAATTACTTATTCCCTTTGCTACATGTTTCACTGATTTGGTGAGCTCAAAAGGCTTGTTTTATTTTGGAGTTGGTACATATGTTCTACTTCTGCTCATTGGAACATTGATGACTACTACAATCCAGCAACCAAAGCTTTAAGAGAGTGCTAAAAGGCATAGAAGTAATGGACAATGAATTTATGGAATGAATATTAATCCTATTATTAAATTTATTTTTAAAGCTGATTTACCTTGACTTGGTGAACAATGCAAGAGGTATCTTGTTATATTGCTATTTCCATTAAATGGAACTGACCATCCAATTACAACTGAGCGGCTTTTCTTTTCCAGTACCTTAACTTCCCTTGGCATATCAGGTGGTTCTATAGAGAGAAATAACAATAATTAAATATCATTACTATGTTAAAAATATATTAAAACAGTTATAGTTTTCCACTTGTGATAAATAATATGAAATATGTTGTCATGGATTCCACATGTTAAATCTACACTTAAGAATATGGTTTGTCTCATTTAGAGAACTATAAAACTCTGTGCTTATAATAAATACCCAAACACTGTCTTGAAACCAAGAAATGACAGCACTGCCTACAATGGCATACTGTTTATAGTGTGGTGATGGTCAAATGTATTGAAATCATGTGCCATTAAAATAGTAGTTACTATTTATTATGTATGTACCACCTGTGTCTATCATGCCTCATATGCAACATATGTATCAGTTAATTACAATAAATAAACTGACTTGCTAAAATCGACAAATATGTATGTCAGAGAGAAAATTATTTTATTTTCCATACAATCAAACTGTTTATTTTTCCTAACTTTATATTTATGATTATATAAAGAGTATGTAGACACAGTTAATAGTTCTAGTGCCATAACTTGCCAGCTTTATAGCATTGGTAAAAGATAAATGTTGCAAAGAAAAATACTTTTCATTTTTATGGAGATACAGTTATATCCTAAGTTCACTTGAAATATTAATACTTTTGACATTAAACAATTTCTAAATCTAACACCAATCTTTTTAAAACATAACTTGTACAACTACAACTTAATCTTTGCTTACAGCAAATATAATACCTATAACATCCACCAACCTTGTACAACAAGCATGATTCTGGTATCATGTTGACCAAAAGAATTTTTTACCAGGCAAGTAAAATTTGCTGAGTCTTGTCTATCCGCAGCTAGGATGGTAATTTCTGATGAAATTTCTTTGTTGCCTACTTGTTCTCGAAGCTTGTATCTTAGGTGGAAAAGAGTTTTGCTAGTTAATTAACATTTAACCTTTTATACAATCCAGATAATTAACTGACAGAAAATATTTCTGAAATTTTATTTTAAAGGTTGTTTTTTATTATTTCATAATTTCTATAATTGTCAGTAGATAAATATATTTGGCTTTTGATTATAACAATAGACATGAAACTTAAATTCTTGATTTACACTGATGTTATGATCCAAGGAGATTTGCAGCACAAAATGTTAATTTTTAAGAGGACAGAGATTGACATTAATATATACCCTTGAAGTTTATCATTGGGGGTAAAAATTATACAATGATTTTATTGATTTGATATAAACAAATATGAATGTACTTAAATCCTTAAAATGCTAAAGATAATAGACTTTAAGAGAAATAAACCTTAAAGCATATAACTGTACTGTCAAAACACTCAAAAATATTCAAAATTTATTGAATAATTAAGGTAGTCTTAGAAATTATCCAAAGAATGCTTTTTAGTTTTTCAAACAAGATCTGAACTCATAAGTTTTTTTTTCCAGCTGTATTCACAGAATATTAATGCTAACTGTAGTAATATTTAGTTAAACAAAGATTTCTTGTTGTTATAAATTAATGTATTGATGCATTGTGTTTATAAAAAATAATCAAGGAAACTGAGTGTGGAAAAGAACCCAACATGAATTTGTGATTCTTGCAAAATTCTGCATTAATGGAAAACTAAAGCTGGAAAGAATTTTAAGAAGGATGAAATGCATAACACTTCACCAATATCAATAAAAAAAGCTTTGAATTAAATTTGTGTTAAAGGTATTTTTTATTGTTTTATATAAAATATAAATAACAGTATCACACTTTGGAAGGACTGTTGTGTATGTTGAGCAGTATAAACATCATGTATGAACTCCCCTGGAGACAATCATGGTATGCTAAAGTTTCATGTGAAAATAAAATGCTTTTTATTCATGCTTTTAAATATTCACAGTAAAGAAAGAAGAAAAATATAACTGTTAATATACTAATTCACATGAAACTTTTAATTTCTTTCAAGACCATTCTGTTCTATTAAATTAAGAGTAAAAACCAAAATTTTGTTCATACTAGCTCTGGTGATGAATCATCAAAAGTAGATGGCTGAAACATCTTATAAAGATTTTATTTTTCATTGTGACAAAAATTATCGTTTTTGGTTTTCACTCTTGAAACATGAAACTGCCAGATTCTAGTGGAAATCAATAATATACATTCTCATCCTTCATTGTCACCAATCAAAATATAACTTCTTAAACAGCAGTGTATGTCATTTTTCTGAAAGTAATTGATTAGTAGCATAAAAGTTAGTTGTGTTATTTAACATTATTGAAAATATGCTACATTTCCACTTCTATATAACTGAAACATTCATGATGTAATCACAGATAGAGATGAGTATCATTTGTTTCTTTCTCCTGTAATATCTTGACAGAAATGCCTTAAATAGTTATAAAGCTTTCTTTAATTGACAATTAATGAACAAACCAACTTAGAAAATGTAACCTAAGCCTTATCTATGAAATTGAATAACACACCACTATTAAAATGGTTCTCATTTGATGTTTCATTAAATGTTAAACCATAATAGTTGAAAGACAAAAGGAACATTATCCTCACTTATATAATTTCGGTTTAAATCTTGTTCATTTGTTGGATTATCCATTGGAACAATAAAAAATATCACACTATATTCTTTGTTCATGTTTGATTGTATTTGTTTCATGCTTTTACCAAAAGTTGTTTTTAATCGAGTTTCAAACTTTAACTAAGTTTAAAACAGACAGTCTGTAGACCTTGTAAATATTATTCATAGTTCTACATATTTTTATACTGAGATTAAGTTAAAATATTTTGTTTCAGTTTAAATAATTTTATAATTTTGTTTTTAATGAATAATTTAATAAAGCCCTTAATTAAAACAAATTAAAGAATGTACAAGCCTAGTGTAATGAAATTCTACCTTTTTTAATGCTTCACATTTATTTCAGTGATTTTAGCAGTTACAACATAATGATTTTCACACATTTGAATTTTGTTATGAATTTGATTGTTGATAAAGGTAATAATTTTTAAAATATATATATAGTAGAGTTAGTGACCCATTTTTGGGGCTCATTAGTTGGTTAACCTGGCACTTAGTAAGTTACTCATTTTTGACAAATACAAGTCCACATCTCCAAGCTGTTTTGTAAACTTTGAGGTTTTTGAATAGTCAAAATAAGAGTAAATATCCTAGTCTAAATCTTGGAAACACTTCTGTGAGAAAATCTGAATTATGAACCATTAATCTAGTTTGTGTTCTAGAAACAACATTAAATTATTTTTGAATGAGTGTTTGCCCTCGAAATGTGAGAAGAAAAATTGGGAAATAATAATAAGGAATAAACTGGCAGGAAGTGGTGTGTCTTTGAAAGGCATGTGCTTGAAATGATGAGAAAATAAATTACACAGTGTTTTCATTTAGACATGTCTATTTATTTTTTATCATTTATCCAAACTGAAATATGATTGATAACATACACATACTTACACATTTTTAGAAACATTCTATTGAGTGTATTAGTAAATGTTAAGCCATGTTGGCTGTGTAACTTTGATTTTAAAACCTGCTTGTATTAAAAGTAATTAGAAATATCTAACAACAAAACCAATTCATTGATCATTTTATTGTTATTTAGCTCAATGTTTCTCAAACATTTTAGATCTTTTCCCCACTTTTCTTCTATTTAATACATTTTGCCCTCCCCTCAAAGAACCTGAAAGATGAAACATTTTCTTGACATTTCTCACACCCCACAGTTTGAGAACCATTGATTAAGTGTACGTTTTTCTAAAATTCTCTTAAATCAATTATTTAAGTTATGTCACTTTATTCCATTGCAACATTGTATGATCAAATAATTTCATTAAATTACAAATGAATTTATCAAGTATGTTGTTTTAGGTTTGGTGATACTTAAAATTCTACATAAAGTTAAAGTTGCCTTGTCTAAACACATTTGTTGTTAAGAGGTGATTACACACAAAAAAATCTTGTTACTGTGAAACACAATTTTTAAATCATGAAATATTAGTAACTATATAATAAGGAAGACAATAACTGATGAAACAGTTCTAAAACATCTCATTAACCAGTCCATACCTGTGATTTGTTAACTAGTTTCTTCACTAATATGCAAGGCATGTTTTTGATTAAAACATTGAATTAAAAAAAATTCTTCTTCTGAAACAAAGCCATGAGAATCCAAATAAAAATATCCAAAACATAGTACATTATACTGATAATAATTTCAAGCTTTTATTTTTTTCCAGCTTTATGAAAGATACTCAAATAGATTCAGGTTTGAAGCTCTAGAAAAAGAATAAAAAATGATAACTATTTGAAAGAAATGGACATTATTTTTTCTGGGATTACCTTGAATTGTCAGAAGGATTCAGATGCTGGCCATTGACACTCCAAACAATAGTCATGGGGTGATCTCCAGTAGCACGGCACTTCATTCTGACTTCCTTTCCCTTGGTGGCCATCTTGCTTCTGAACTTGGTTTCAAAACGTGGCGGGACTTAATATGAACATACATTATATATGGCATATAGCAATAAACAGCAACTGCAAATCATTACCAGTAAGAAACAAGACTGTAGCAGACATACACATGTAACTGAATCAAAGGGATGACCAATGTTTACTTGGGCCACAAATACATACACACACAATGGTCTCATACAGCTGGCAGCTAACTTAAGCAACAATAAAAAAAAAAAATTAGAAAATCAGAAACACTTAACATGGTGAAAAAGTTTAACTACTACCTTTCATTAGTATGTTTTAGTAAACAATTGTATCTTTTCTTTTATAACTTCTTCAGCAGGTTTTGTTTAACTCTGCTGGACAACATGGATATGTGATCAGTGGTTCTAGAAGCTCTAAAATATATTCACTGATGTGTCAGTTTCTTTAGTGGTATATAATTTATTCCAATTAAACTAAATACATGCACAAACTTTATAGTGGGTTTGGAAAGAAATAGATTTACATTTTTATAGATTTGTGTTTATATTTATACTTCCACTTTTGAATGAAAAACACAATTGGTAAAAAAAAACGTTCTAAATTTGAAAACAAAAAATGTCATGACTTAGAAACTTAATTATTGATGACTGGACAGAGGTTGACTGGTGTATCTAGGTATAAACTAATCAGCATAACAAGTTAAATAAAAAAATTAAAACATTTCTTTTTTAGAAGTAATTATTTTATGATGTTATTTCAAACACATTTGAAAACTTATTAGTTGACACTTTAAGTAAAGATTCCTGTCCATTTTATTTTCTATATCTTGATTTTCAATATTTTAAAGATGTAAAATTACAAATAAGAAATAATACAAATTAAGAACAAGTTTAACCTTTTAACAAAGGTTTAACAAATGCAGCAAATAACACTCACTTTTAGATTAATTGTCAGTGTTAAGAAATTCAAAATATATGTTCAAATACACAAAGCCTGTTTTATATTACAGCGTTTTAATCCCTATAATATAACTACATCCTTTGCTTGCTTCATTGTTTTATATGACAATAATATCTTAATTAACTATGGTTTATTACATTACATTTAATAGTCCATCACTATACTTTTTTATATGTTGTTTGATTAGAGTAGTTTTTTTGCATAACTTGCCTTTCAGATTCTGTTGCAGTAGACAGAAGTATGTTATACGTAATTAAGTACATTATATTAAGCTCATGTCTGTTTCATAAATCTCTCTAAGATTTTGTTTGTTTTTTATAATCTTTGTGTAAATTATAAACTTAAGCTGTGAAAATTACTCAGATAACTGAATGCAGTTTGATTTCCCATGGAAATTTATTTCAAAATTGATAATCATTTCTATTCAGAAATAGAAAAAGTAATTATGTGTGAGTACAAAAGTTTACCCAAGAACACATAAACAAATCTTTAAGTAATCTTACACTAAGTAATTCTCAAACGTTGCATAACTTATGATAGGAATTACTCATACATGCTGGACTGTAGCTGTAACAGTCACACACATAATATAACACAAATTCACTCACAAAACCATGCACACATTGTTTCTGGGAGTAGGTATAATATATTCACTATTTTGTAATTTTGTAATATTTCTCATGTTAACATAATAAAGTGTAATCAGTCACATTGTTAAAATCTTATAAATTGCAAACTTTTCTTTATTTTAACTGTTTATATTCACTGTATTTCACAATTGGACTACATTTTTAGGCTCAGCATGGCTAGGTGGCACTCAACTTGTAACCTGCAGGTTGTGGGTTTGAATTCCTGTCGCACCAAATATGCTAATCTTTTCAGCCATGGCAGCATTATAATGTTACGGCCAATCCCACTATTCATTGGTAAAAGAGTAGCCCAAGAGTTAGTGGTGGGTGATGATGACTAATTGCCTTCCCTTTAGTCTTACACTACTAAATTAGGGGCAGCTAGCACAAATAGCCCTCATGTAGCTTTGCACAAAATTCAAACCAAACCAAACTGCATTTTCTTCCCACAAATGAACTCGCCTATCACCTGCTGTCTGTTGGATAGTGAATAACAAAAATATGACACACGCCATTGGACATACCTACCTAAAATACAGGTACAAATTTTCTCACCTTACCACAGTTGTTTTTGTGTATAAGAGAAGTAAGGTATCATATATTCTAGTGCATAATTTTTTATATCAGGTTCATAGTCTTTTTTTTTTTATTCTGTTTTTCAACAGCATCTTATGTAAAGTAAGCTTCAGTATTAATACTGGAGCTCTCAGCTGTTTGTAGACTAGATTTGATTAATGTCTGTACTTTGACTAGTATGTAAAACAGATAAATAATAATTTATACTTCTTTCAACTGACAAATATAGTTTGCCATCAAAAAACATGACAGCAATGCATTTCTGTATATAATAATCAAATATTTTCATTTTTGTCTTTGTTCATTTAAAAAAATCTAAGTTTTCTAACACAATAAATTATTATGCATAAAGGAATAAGTTGACAACATAAAGGAATAAGTTGAAAACTCTTCCTCTTTTTTGTATGTTTATTTTAAACTCCATTTATTTGTAATTTCTTGATAGGTTTTAATAAATCAATGTCCGATTAACATTTCCTTTTCTTAAAAATTATAATACAACTTTTTTTGCAAAAAAAAGTTAATTCCTGTAACATAAAGATTTCATATTTATGTGTTCAAAGGGATGTTTAATTTTTTTCCCTGATAATATTGTGGCTACTAAAGATGAGTTTCACAAATTACCACAGGAATAACATAAAATTATTTCTTCAAAAAATGAGCATTACCTATCAAAAATAAATGTTATTTTGGATTTTATCAAAAATGGCTTGGTATTAATATTTATAAAAGTGTATTTTACTCATTTTTTAAACCTAAGTTAAGCTGATATAATAATTTTTCAAAATGTTAAAAGTATTGAAATGCTATCATAATTTATACAAAGAATACTTTTCAAATATATTGTGATAAATGTACAAATATTGTATATATTTACCATTCAATATTTTAAATATAAGAGGTCAACTAAATTTTATAGATTATTATTTGAATTCAGAAGTTGCCTACTTAACATATAGTTGTCAACTATAACATAAAACCTAGCAATTGTTTGACATTTATGAAAAACTTGTAAACTAAAAATTCCATAGTATACTGCTTAAACAACTTTTCATGATATTCAGGAGCAGCAGTGAGTTTCTGGTGAATTCTCAACACACTTCAGTGTTAAAAAAGACTAGCTCTAGTTAAGGGAATAAGGATTTATCTTTCACATTTTTCATTTAAATGAACTTTTACTTAAATATCTTTTACACATTTACATTTGTAAGTTTTGGTGGTTGTATATAGGTGGACAGAAGTTCTTGGTAGGTGTTAGATTTTTCTTATGATTTTATTTTTTATAATGTAACTAATTATTTATAAGCAACTGTGTCAACTATCTTACCATGAACAGTAAGGAAGACCACTTTACTTAAACCCGATTCAATTCCATTGTTGGCCTGGCATGAGTAGAATCCTCCATCTTCTGGCTGTGTGTCCTTGATGAGAAGGGAGCCATTGGGGTATACTTCATAATGTGGCCCACTAGCAATGGCAGAGTAGTGCCCAGGAATGTTTCCTACAGGAAACAAGTGATTGATATATAATGTTGTTATGTGTTACAGTTACCTTGACACTTTAAACAGTAGATTTGAGAACTGCTGCATGAAGATTTTCTGTTCAACAGTGTAAAAAATAGTCTATCAGAGTTCTGTTTTATAACATCATACAAAGTTAAAACTGCAGTCTATCACAAATTTGTAGAATCTTATTTTATACCATTATACCAAGTAGAAACTATTCATTTTTATAAATATCCATAGCATGCTCCTCTAATTTTTTAAAGTTTCACTGCACTGATCTGTAGAGATTACACTGATTACTATGCATTCAAACACCTTATCACTATTAATGATGGTTAATCTGTCTGTAGAAGTTACACCAATTACCATACATTTAAACACTTAATCACTATCAGTGCAGGTTAATCTGCCTGAAGAGATTACAATAATTATAATTATTATACATTTAAACACTTAATCACATTAAACACAGGGTTAATCTGCCTGTAGAGATTACACCAATTATCATACATTTAAACACTTAATAACTAACAACATGGTTTAATCTGCTTGGAGAGATTACACTAATTATCATACATTTAAACACTTAATCACTAACAACATGGTTTAATCTGCTTGGAGAGATTACACTAATTATCCTGTGTCTAAAAATTTAATTACTATCATTGCAGGTTATATTTTCTATGGAGATTATCTAATGGTCTGTCTAGACCATTCCATCCACTAAAATAAACTTAATTAAAATATCAAAGCCAATATTTTTCATCAAAACATTTATCAAGCTTTTCCTTAACATCTCTTAAGTTTACTGCATTCACTACATCTGAATGCAACCAGTTCCAAAGGTCAACTACCCTATTAGAAAAATAAAGCTGCCAAAATTTATATTTTTGTTCATTAGTCTTATTATTTTCACCATTAAGTATGAGAGAGAAGATACACCAACACTGTGAATTCCCTTAACAATATTAAACACCTCAATCATATCCCATGTTTGTCAAGTACTTCATACAGGTTGTTCATATTGACCGTGTTTTATGAGTTTAGAAAGACTATGACCAGATAATGGTTTATTACAGATCCAGCATCATGCCTTAATCAAACAGTGTCAAGATATAATAGAGAATGCACTGCATTACCTTTCACTCAACATAGTTAAATGGCATGTATATACATGAGCAATTGTGTTTACGTCACAACTTCTTTCTTCCAAAATGCCAACTCCCTAAGAAAAAAACAAAAGTCTAGGGAAAGTAAAAAACTTCCTGGGAAAACCAATTTCATTGAATAATTGTGCAGTCTAGTCTGGGAAGAAGCTTTATATGTTAGAAGTTACACATTACAGAATAAGATTTTGTGTGATCCATGGGTAATATAAGAAAATTGTGGGTTTTTATAGCTATAATTAGAGTTAGACTTCAAAATAAATTGATAAGTATGAGATCCTCATCTTTTTTTTCATTTTGTCAAGATATAATAGAGAATGCACTGGATTACCTTTCACTTAGCATAGTTAAAAGTCATTTACCATTTATTTGCCCAATTCACTACATAGTTCCCATCCCTCTGCAAAATGACAACATTCTCCATGCAATTATATACACCCACTACTTTAACATTATCAGCAAACTTGACCAATCTATTGATCACTTCACAAGTCTGTTGACCACCCCCCTAACTAATATTGTTAATATTTATCATAAAGAGTATGGGTTCCAGCCTGGAGTTCAGATGGTCCACACTTTCTGGATTAATCCAGCTTAACTAAACTGCATTTATTATAATCCTCTGCTTCCTCTCTACTAATCATTGATTGATTGAACTATCTCATCTTTACATACACAGTTTTTGTTACTATGAATAGTCTTTTATATGTATGGCTTTTTGTTAAAAACCTTTGGGTATAGCAAGTTCCCACTCATCAACACCTCTGCAATGAAGCTGTGGTATCCTCGAAGAAAGAAAAAAAGGTTTCTGACACAAAATTTTAAGGTTTATGACCAATTAGTAAGACAAACTGACTTATAATTAACTGTACAATGCTTGACACTTTCTTTAAAAATAGGTGTAATATTAGCCAGCTTTCATTCTTCTGGTACTTACTCACCCACTACTAAATGACTCACAAACTCTTAGTAAGAAGCTTACTTATCCTTGACCTCTTTTAACACTCTTGGAAGAATATTATCTGGCCAGGAGTTATATTATTTTTAACCTTTCATTTTAACCTCTTTTAATACCCTTGGAGAAATGTTATCTGGCCTAGGAGCTTCATCATTTTTAATACCTTTGGAAAAATATTACATGGCCAAGAGCTGTATCATTTTAAAACTGTGCAGTTTTGAAGAACTTATTTTACTGTTTAATACTAAATTTCACAATCAGTATGCTTAAAATCCATCATGATTGAAACCTCATTAGCAAATGCATTCTTTAACTCATTAGAATGTGATCAGCTGAACTATAACAGATTCCAATAGAGGACAATTTATCCATATAACTTGCAACAGAGACCCATGCTGATTTAATCTCCTTGTTATCTTTTTCAATATCCTCTACTTCAGCAGAAGTTACATTGAAACTATTAAGAGTACAATATTCTAACTGTAGTGTTTGCATTGAAAATATATACATTGTTGTATTTTTCTGTAATATTTACACTGTATGCACTGCAGTAGAGTTGCTGTACTGTATATGTTGCAATACTGTAGTTGTATAGGTTATGTAGATACTGTTTCAGTAGTGGTTTACACTATTTTATTGAGATAAATTTAAAAAATGTAAAAGAATTATTTGGATTCCATCATCGAAGCATTTTCTTCTGCTTGGGCCCTATGATAACAATTATGTTTTGCTTACTTTTCTAGAGCTTTGATTAAAACAAAAAATCGAAAGCTTCTAGTTGTGTTCACATAAGTAAAATTATAGTGTTGAATGTTATACATATGACACCCTGTAGTTTTAAGTAAATTTGTAATGACACTCTGTAAAAATTAAGTTTCATACTAGTTTTAGATAGTCTATTCAGTAGAAGTTTCCAACCTTTTTTTACATTTCACATAAAAACGGTATGGAATGTTACAAATGCAAGCAAAAATGCCACCCTAAAGGCGACTGTTTGTATTAGGAATTACTAATCGTAGTATTCAAATCTTATTGAAAAATTTAGAAGAAATGAACATTTTTTGAAAAATGGAAGTACTGCATGTGAAAAGTGTTTGGACTGTGCTGATATAAAGAGTAATGTTTTATAAATCAAAAGTGGTACCTCTTATTTAAATAATAAGTTTTTTTTTTAAGAACTCGGTATTTTCAGTACTATATTTATAAATATATACATCAATAGAGATGTTATCAAACCTTCACGTATAGTTCTAGTGAAGTTGTGTGCTTGTGACGAAAATGCTTTTATACAAAATTTTGTACTGAGATAAATAAATGGTTGTTGCATATACAGTGGTTATTTTTCTATATGAATCTTTATGGATTTTTGTTTGGGGTGATATTCAATAGATTGTGCCACACTGTGTGTGTATATCTATATTAACTAAACAGCATGCAAGTTTTTCGTTATTCATTACCAGATTTCCGCTCCCACGTTACCACCGGTGAGGGAAAACCACTGGCAAGGCAGTCTATTCTGACGTTCTGACCAGCAACAACTGCTGTGTCTCTGGGCTCCACATCCCACTTCGGTGGTACTGTAAATACCGAAGAAAAGCCTATGTTTGAAACTGTATTTTTAATGTGAATATTTTCTTGTTGTAGTATTAAGGCTAGTACTTTTCTGTGGAAACCTATATTAAAAGATTAATAATCAGTACTTCAGATACATATATATTCCAACATGGAAGTTATTAGATGCTCCTTTCTAATGAGTTGTTCTTACTCGTAGTGAAATGAAGAGTTCATTCTTAATAACCTTCAAATTATACAACTTATTACAACTACCTACTAATCTGTGTATCAAAAATAATTTATTTTTGGTGTGTTTATACTTTTAACTAATATCTTGTAACAGAAACAGAAATTAGGATGGTATAATGTGTTATAGGTAAAGTGTAAAGAAAAAATGAAAAACACTACATGCCCATGAACGACCTAAACTATTTCAAACGAAAGTTTCTCCTTATCAAATTACAAGATGACCCATGGATTATCTTAGTTTGGTTTGGTTTGAATTTCACGTAAAGCTTCAATAGCAAATACTAATTTAGCAGTGAAATACTACAGAAAATGGAGCTAGTCATTACCACCCACTGCCAAATCTTGGGCTACTCTTTTACCATCGAACAGTAAGATTGACCGTTACATTTCAACTCCCCCGCGCATGAAAGGGTGAACATATTTGGTGAAAGATTATCTCAGAAATGAGCGTCATGTGTTTTCAGGGGAGCGATAGTTCCATTGTTTATTATGATAAAGTCTGTGATGTGGACCAAAGAATTTTACATTACTCTTAATCTTTTTTTTTTTGTATAAAACATTGTTAGAGTAAAAATGATTATTCTTTTACTAACGAATAGTGGGATTGGCCGTCACATTATAACGCTCCCAAGGCAGAAAGGGCGAGCATGTTTGGTGAGACGGGGATTCGAACCCGCGACTCTCAGATCACGAGTCGAACGCCTTAACCAACTTGGCCATGCCAGGCCCTTTGAAGTTAAGTATAGTTTTGATACCCGTAGTGGACACAGCACAGATAGCTCATTGTGAAGCTTTGTACTCAATTACGAACAATTAGACAAATTCAGTTACTTGCAGACGTTTTTTGATAAATTGATAGGCTAATGTTTATATAGAATACAAAAACATCACCACTTTAACTTAGTAAGAAATAACATATACCATTAGATCGTGCATGTTATTTATCACAAAATACCAAAACTCACCATTTTACTTAAGTAATAAAATGAACATATACCACTAGATCATGCATTCTTAATGAAACTTCTTTGTACTCATCTCCACTGACAATAGATACATAAAAACGCGTTCTCCGTTGACCGATGATGTAACATCATGTGATAACAAACCAATCATATATATCGGTAAAACATTATGAAACGGTAACATTAAAAAATACGACTAATATTTATGCCTGATTCCAAAAGAGAACGTGACCAGGTGTTTGGCGTGCCGGGATCGAAGGGTTGGACGTTCAAAGAGTTGATTTCGCTGAACACACTTCGGACTTTCAGCTATATGCGCATTACATAAATTACAAACAACCCAGTTATTTGGCTCAAAGATAGTCCTTGTAGGTACTTCTACGTCCATCTGCGATTACATTTCCTGAAAATTGAGCCAACGTGAAGCTGACATGCCATCCAATTGAAAAATTTCAATTTTATTCCTCAGAACCGTTTCTGAAGTTTTCTAACGTACACATTTTTTATTAAGAGCAGTTTTGCTTTGTTGTTTTTTTAATTTCGCACAAAGCTACTCGAGGGCTATCTGTGCTAGCCGTCCCTAATTTAGCAGTGTAAGAATAGAGGGAAGGCAGTTAGTCATCACCACCCACCGCCAACTCTTGGGCTACTCTTTTACTAACGAATAGTGGGATCGACCGTCACATTATACGCCCCCACGGCTGGGAGGGCGAGCATGTTTAGCGCGACGCGGGCGCGAACCCGCGACCCTCGGATTACGAGTCGCACGCCTTACGCGTTTGGCCATGCCAGGCCTAGCAGTTTTGCTAACATATGATTATTTTCTATGATTCTATAGGTAGTTCATGAAGTCTGTTGATCGTTATTTCCTAAAGTTTGCTGACATTCCTTTCATAAAGACAAATTTTGAAGTATGCTAATTTATAGTCGTTTCTTAAGCCTAGTTCCCAAAGTTCAACATTTTGTTGAAATCTTTTCCTAATGGCAATTCCTAAAATGTGCTGATCATTGTTTACATTTCTATGTTTAGTAATTAATTTTAATTTACTGTAACTAGTTTACATGTGATTTATTTAATAATGATGAAAAAATTGTTACATATATTATTCACCATCCGTGGATTAGCGGTTTGATGGTTTATGAAGTTAAAATGAGAGATTCACTTCATACGGCATGGACAGGTGGTTAAGGCACTCGCCTCGTAATTACAGGTTCGCATCCCCGTCACACCAAACATGGGGGCGTTATAATTCGATGGTCAATATCACTATTCGTTGATTAAAGAGTTGGTGGTGATGAATAGCTGCCTTCCCTTTAATCTTACACTGTTAAATTAGGGACGGCTCGAGTAGCTTTGTGCGCAATTCCAAAGAAACCAAACAAACCACATTATACAGTCAATTTTATAGCATCAGGTACAAAGGTAGTGTTATTTAGTGAGCAAAGACAGGCGATTTATTTACAAAAGGAAACGAGCATTTGGAGTTTGTTATCATAAAAGCCAAAATAGATTTATCGTTCCAGTAACTTTCTGAATGTTGGCACACCTTTATTATTATAAAGTGGTCTATAAGTGAGTATCGGACGAATTGTAATTTGTCTCGACCAATATTTTCTGCCAGGCTAAAACTGATATCATACTATTTTAAGGTTTGTTTAAAAATGTGGTAGTAGATACCGAAGTCAAAGTTACTGTTTAACTGACAAGTCAGATTAGGGCTTACAACAACTATAGAAGAGCAGTGTTTTTATGGAAGGTATGAGGAGAAAGTTGTGGTAATTCATTCATTTCAACACGTCGCGTAGGCCCGGCATGGCCAGGTGGGTTAAGGCGTTCGACTCGTAATCTGAGGGTCGCAAGTTCGAATCCCGGTCGCACCAAACATGCTCGCCCTTTTCAGCCGTGGGGGGCGTTATAATGTGACGGTCAATCCCACTATTCGTTGGTAAAAGAGTAACCCAAGAGTTGGCGGTGGGTGGTGATGACTGTCTAGTCTTGCACTGCTAAATTAGGGATGGCTAGCGCAGATAGCCCTCGAGTAGCTTTGCGCGAAATTTAAAACAAAACAAATAAACAAATCAATGGTTTTGTAGGACAAAAGTGTTTGAGTTTCTACTTATACTCACTGCCAAGATAAAAATTAATACGTTAGTTATTGTAGGATTGACCAACGAAATTTACAGTCTATATGTCTTCTGTTACTTAATTGTACCAGTTCGACTACCTTCTTCTGTTGATGAACGTATATAATTTCTACTAAAACAAGATGACACTGACACATATGGCTACAAAACTTCCACATCCTCTTTCCCAGCAAATATTGATTGGATACGTATAAACTTAATTTGTGAATCTACAGTGTTTCACCTTATAGATGAAAATGTCGATGACTGCCATAAATTGATGAGATAGCACAAGTACATAACATTACAGAAACTCCACTCAGCTGTTCCAAGAAATGTCAGATGCAGTAAAATGAACTGTATTTCATCCCTCTTATTAAAAGTGAGGACTTTCCAACAAACGTCACGTTATACTAGTGATTTTCCCACATTTTACATAAAATGTTTATTTGTTGTTTCGCATAAAACGTTCCAGTTACCTATATTTTTTTAACTTATTAATGTGAACCTCGTAAGAAGTGCATTACTAAAACATCTTAAAAGAGTTTTTAAGGAAGGCAGGTGTTAAAATTCTGTTATCAAACAAGAGCTGTCAAAATGTAACATAAGTAACGTACTCATTATGCAGATATATTTTTCACCACCTGTTTGTTTGGAATTAAGCACAAAGTTGCACAAAAGGGCTATCTGTGCGCTGCCCACCATGCGTATTGAGACCCGGTTTTTAGCGATGTAAGTCCGCAGACATACCACTGTGTTACTGGAGGGCTTTTTCACCAGTTAAATGCATTTATTAACAGGACCCCTAAAAGTTTAAATGTTGACAAGCAATGTAGGAAATATGAATACACTTTGATAAAAACGTACAATTGTATGATCATTTTGCCATTGTTTATAAACTCAGTAGCTGGAATTCCTGATTAATAACTTGTTTGTTCTTTACTAAACAAAACCCCAGGAAACGTACTACCAGAAAACACTACCACTTGATACTTAAAGAGTAAATATAATTCGTTAGAGCCTAATTCATGGTTTAAGCCATTCATACAGGTTTCCATCGGGATGGAATTTGATCCTCTGTTGAAGAAGTCTGCCTTCCCGTAGATAGAGTTGTTTGAGAATTTTAATTTATTTGGGACTTCTACTGATATGAAATTGTTAAGGGAAGATGGACTGTACTTTAAAGAAAAACTGTTCAATTTATATCTCCAAACCTCCATCTCGTGAAATTCAATCATTCACTTAACACTTGAGGTCAAATTCAAGAAATAATATTCTACTTTCAGAACAGTTTTTCAAAATTCTGGGAAAAATTCAAATGGTTAGCCTTTATTTTCTTTATTTTGCAATGTAGCTCAAGAAAAATTTCTCAAATCACAGAGCCAGGACGTGGAATTTCTCAGTGAATACTTGTAAATGTGTGTGTGCACGCGAGCGAGCGCGATACAATGTTTACTAGGGAGAAAATGACAAACTTAAAACGTAAAATGTGAATGAAAATTTGACAAGTATTTTTCAAATTTCTTATTAGAATTTTAAAAAAATTTACCAAGTTCATTACGGTCGTTACGATTTATAAATATTCTAAAGGAAAGTGTTTTTATGTTTGATATTTTTTTTCAGAAGAAAATATTAATTCTCAGAAGAACAAATTCATAAGGGTTTATAAAGGGTAGATTGAGGTCAGACCGAGGAGTTCTTAAAAGCAAATAATTAGAATTGATTAATTAATTAATAATTAGAATTCTGTACGTGACTAGTTCCATGGAAAGGTGATTTTCATCTTGTGAATATCCAAACGGTTGTTTATTTTAGTAATTTTTGTTTAACAATTTTTCCCTGAATTTCATTTAATATTTCTAGTTTTCCCTCTAAAAAGAAGTTAGATTAAAATTGTGTATGTGCAGTGTGTAACTACAAAATTACTTTAGTCGTCAGATGCTAGCAAATTAAAAGAAACAAAAAGAGAGGACAGAAAGATACGTCTATAATTCCAAACAAACAGAGACTAACCAATAAATTATTATAACAATAATAATAATGAGTGATGATGAAAGTACTCCAAATATATGGTTTTTCTGTAGAAGAGATAAATCTTGCTCGGGGTGGTTATTAATTTAATGGGCTTTCAAGTAATAGATGAGAGAACGGGATTTGGAGAAGGCAAACAAAAGAGATCTGGCAAGACTAATGTTATAAATCAACCGAAGAGAAAGAAAATATAGAGAACTCGAGGATACAGATAGCATGGAGAGCTCTAAGAAAAAAGAATAAACATCAAAGGAAATTCAAACTAAACTGTATTACGGTAGAGATAAAATAATGAAAGTGTGTGTGTATTACCAATTAAAATTTCTGGTTGAATCCACAACATGAACATAGGAGTTTGTACACTTTTTTTTGTAGCCAGAACAAATTATTTCGTTGGATGACGTCAAAGATTCTACTTTGTGTGTTTAATGTGGTTTACATAAAGGCCACAAAAATTGTGATCAACATAAACTACTCTGATAAGTCTCTCGCTCGAGGGCAGTCTGCTTGTTTGTGAGGGATGGTCTCAATGGGTCTAAGTCCCCCAGTGGCACAGCGGTATGTCTGCGGACTTTCAACTCTAAAACGCGGGTTTCGGTACCCGTGGTGGGCAGAGCACATATAGCCCGTTGTGTTGCTTTACGCTTAACTTCTCCACAAGCAAACTATTATTATTTATCGAAAAATGCCATGTGAAACGTTTCCTAGCTGCGGTGACAGGTTCTGTCATACAGAACAAATTGAAAAGCAACAAATTTTTCAATTTATGCCAATACTTTATTTTAGAAACTGTAGGAAGATTTTTAAAGGTACCGCTTCTTTCAAAGTCATTAAAATAGGACACACCCATTAGAACAATATATAAATGAACTTCTGCTTAATATTAGGTTGACATACAGTCCGAAATAATTCATTAAACTAGTGCTTAATCGATGATTATTTAAGCTGTGTCTTGTCCATAACGTAATCCAACGTCACTTTTGTTATATGTCGACTTTTGCGTTAATTTAATGGATTCGTGCTATTTAAATGAACGTGAAACACTCGAAATACTTGAAAATTGGACAATCTTTTAACTTTGTTAAGATTCATTTAAATTATTTGCACCCATTAAAATTAAATTAGCATTTAGGAATGAAAAACACCACTATTTATATTGATTTCCTTTATAAAAATTCCACAAAACATGGCATGACTATGTCGTTAACTTTGACCTTTGACCCAATCTACTTTTAACAAGATTAAGTTTTACAACTGCTATAAATAAAATGTAACCAAGTCTTCTAGTCTATAAAGCTAAAAATCGGGATTCGATATGTGCAGTGGGTAGAGCACAAATAACTCGTTACCCGCTCTACAACAAGTAACTTGATCAAGCCGTAAGATGAAAGGTCAGTGTAAACAACTAGGAATAAGAAATTACAAAAAAAAAAAAACAATAAATAAATGGTCTAAAAATAACTAACAGCAACTGAATTTCGTTACCAGGAAATCAATAAGGAATGATTAGAAGGATTGCTTGCAGAATGCTTGTTTTAAACTCTAGGACACTAAAACCGAAACTAAACGTGAATGTTATTTATTAAAGATTAGATTGATCTTGTATTCAGTTTAATGAAGCAATATGATAAACTAAAATAATATTCAGAATGATATTTAACTTTAAATATTTAAATAACACATTTAATTGTGTATTAACATCACATTGAAACGGAACACTTTCTCAGGTGAACGCTAGAACAGTGTCAACTCACCGTCCACCACCAGTACGGCACTGTGACTCACAGACGCTGCTGCATTGCTGACCTTGCAAGTATAGTTTCCGTTGTGATGAGTTTGAACGTTAGAAAAAAACAAATCGCTTGAAAACTCATCTTTTGTTCTTTTCCCATTCAATCCTTGGTGTAACGGTTGGCCGTCCTTGTACCACTGAATGCTTAGCGGTGGATCGCCTTTGATCACCGTACACACCAGTCTCGCCCGCATACCTTCCTGGATGTTTCTTGGAAAGGAAAATGGGTCGATCACAGGACGAACTGGAACGTGAAAAACCTGTTTAGTCCATGTTGAATTTCACTAAGAAATCGATTTTATATTTTAACGTTGTTCCACAAAGAAATAAAATTAATAGTAAACAAATAATTTGTTATGTCCTTAGAGGCAACTAAAATAACCATAATTTGTAAACAAATACATTTGTTATGTCCTTAAAAAGCACATGAAATAACTAATCTGTAAATAAATACATTTGTTACGTCTTTATAGGCAAATAAAATAACCGTCAGCTATAAATAAATACATTTGTTATGTTCTTAAGAGCAACTGAAATAATCCTAAGTTGTAGAGGAATAAATTTATGTCCTTAAAAGCAATTAAAATAACTCTTAAGTTGTAAGTAAATATATTTTTATGTCCTTAAGAGTGACTAAAATAACTGTAAGTTGTAAAAAATTAACTTGTGTTTTAAAGACAATTTAAATAATCGTAAGTTGTAAATAAATACATTTTTATATCTTAAAAGCAACTAAAATAACCGAAATTCTAAATAAATAATTTTGTATTTTTGTAAAGCCAATTAAATAACCGTGAGTTGTAAATACACATATTTTTAAATACAATGAAATAACCGTAAGTTGTAAATAAAAACATCTGTTATTTTTAAAGACAATTTTAAATTTTAAATAAATGTATCTATTATTTTTGAATCAGCGAGATAACTGTCACTTTTGATGAAACGTACATTCGTTACCCAGAATTAGGATGTAATATTTGGAGTTTTCTTAGATTTGTTTTGCTTACTATAATTCGCAAATATTTTTGTTTTCATGTTCATTAAGATGTAAATATATGTCGTTATCCTAAAGATAAAGAAGTGTCCGTGTTTAGATAAAATGTGTTGTTACCCTGAATCATATGAAAGTACTTTCGGATTCTTTACGCATATAATGACTTTGTTTTCTTTAAACATAGAAATCGTCTATACCATTTGTTTTCATTAAAATGAATTGTCTACGTTTAGTAGTTTAAGATTTAAAAATATTTGTTTTTTTAATTGTCTCATGAAATTTAGTTCTGAACAAGAGAAACTGATATGTACTATTTTGAATCACAATTTGTAATAAACCATTCAAATTTATTTCTATATGTATGACAACTAAACATATAAAAATTGTATGTTTTTATTTTTGGGAATGTAAATGTACAGACAACATCATTTTAACCGGCCAGTATTGTGGGAATTTTTGTATTTATATTTTGTAAACATATATTTTGTGCCACATTTTGTTTATAACGAAGTAATATATTTAAAAACTGCTTTCCATCTTCCTTATTTACACTTTGTTGTAGTTTTACTTTAAGACACAACAGTTGACTCTTTACACATTTACACAGAAACCACTTGAATACATTCAGAAATAGCGTTTCTAATTAAATCTACCAGGTAGTGACTTTGTAATAATTTCTTGGTATGAAACTTTTTTTAATTTTTTAAATGTAGGAATAAGTTTTTGTTCTTTGCGAAAAATCAATGGCAGAACTATTTAGTGTCTTTCACTTGTAAGTGTGGCAGCTTTGTTGCTGCAGAAAACCCTGTACTAGCACAACGTTCACCAAATACAAAATATTTTAAACACATTTCTAATGGATAAAGAAATCACACAAAATCACGGTTTGTATAGTCTTTGTACTATGAATTTATTTATAATGCATAGAAAAAGTGAAATTGATTTGACGCTTTAGAAAAAGGGCAAACAACAATAGCTTTTTGTAATTAATTGCAAACATGAAAGTCTTAAGGGTGTGAGCTTTGACAACTGTTACTTGGAAACAAAAGCGTATATTTTTTGTTTGTTTTAGAACACTGCTTTTAACGCATTACGAGCTTTCTTGTACAAGCGTTCAAAATTGGTTCCACGACCTGCCGGCAATCATGGTGCTTCCTCGTGGTTACTTTTGGACTAGTGACGTTTATACAGTAGAACCTTAACTGACAGAAGTAGAACAAAAAGATGACCTGGCTCCGATGTGAAGGCTGTTCCCTTACATTGTTTTATTTATACACTGAAAGCAGGCATGTATGTGTAGTCTTTCAAAACCAATTAAATGGGAACTGTTATTTGAAACGTGGCCAAGTCTTCTTAGCTGTGTGTACCTTTGCTGAGATTTCATCATTATACGTCACCTGGCCACACATCTACATCTTACGGAACTTTAAGACAATAATTTATTGCAAATATGGACATATATTGTTGGATGTGTATTGTGCAAGTCCAACCTGCTCTCTAAATTTGTAGAAGATTCTTGAGCGTAAGAATCAACAATACTTGTTCTATCAAAATGCTAGTGTGTTTTCGAACATTGTTGAATGCTATAGAATCTCGCCTTAAACTGCATAAAAACCAACTCGTCAAGAGACAGTATTATTATTAATGGTCAGCTACATTCAGAATGCTATAGATCTTAGATCTTAGAAGCTATAATTGTGATTAAGGCTTATTAATCAGAAAATTACAGAATTTGTCCAAGAACGTGTATAAATTTCGAATTTTACGAACCGTTCAATTCCAGTGAATTACTTCGGATGTTAATATTTCTACGAAGACATTATATATACTGTCGTCGATGAAAACTTATGAATGCTTCATGCTAGTTCACGATCAAGAGAAGTGTAAAGTTGTATCGACAAAGAATTAATTTACTCTCCGTGAACGTCGATAAAAGATTCAGTTCCAGACCAGATATATAGAGTGTAAGTCTGTACAACCCTTGTATATAATCCAATATCAGTAATAACCGTTATTATATATGATATTGTTGTGCATATATTAAAATATATTTGTGTTAAGAAATAAAATTGTGTGTATCAGTCTTGTTGGCAAATCTAACAAATTTGATACATATCGACATTCAAATAACTGCGAAGTTAAAATTAAAATTTACGTCTATTATAAATCGTTTTGATTTATCTTAATTTCATTATTGTTATGCGGTGCTGATTTATCATCTATTTACAATTAATGTATCTTACAGTATTAGCATTATATATAAATATTGCGATTAGCAGGGTCTAGGATCCTGTTTTATGGTTCATGATTAGTTAGTACACTATAACTGATATAGAAATAAGTTTAACAAGAATTTTATTTTATTTTAATAATAAATGTATGTACACACTGCAGATGGAGAATAGAAACACAAACAGTTATTGGTATATATTTATTTTAAAGAGTTTTCAATTCTTTGCTTAATATATACATGTATATATATATATATATTTAGGACAAGTTTAAATCACGAAAATTATCCGAACCTGTGATGTATTATTGGGATTACTACTGAAAATATCGTTAATAGAGAGAGTAGCCAACTGAGTAAAAAATGTATTTCAATATTTGTAAAGAGAAACGTAAGAAGGTGTATGTGTTTATGTTTTCTTATAACAAAGCCACCTCGGGCTATCTGTTGAGTTTACCGAGGGTAATCGAGCCCCTGATTTTAGCGTTGGAAATCCGTAGATTTACCGCTGTACGAGCGGGGGACTCATAAGAAGGGTGGATTGACAAAATCTTTTTTTTTTAAATTTTATAAGTTACCAATATACTTCCGCATGACTCCGTCAGTTACTGCAGTGTCTAATGAGTATACTGTGGAAATGTTTCTTAAAATATTCTTTTTTTTCTTCATAAATATTGGTTTCGTTTGTTTTGAATTTCGCGCAAAGCTACTCGAGGGCTATCTGCGCTAGCCGTGCCTAATTTAGCAGTGCAAGACTAGAGGAGGGCATTTAGTCATCACCACCCACCGCCAATTCTTGGACTACTCTTTTACCAACGAATAGTGGGATTGACCGACACATTAGAACTCCCCCACGGCTGAAAGGGCGAGCATGTTTGGTGTGACGGGGATTTGAACCCACGACCCTCAGATTATGAGTCGAGTGCCTTAACCGCCTGGCCATGCCGGGCCTCTCCATAAAAAAATATGATCTGAAGAACAAGCATATTTAATAAACATCTTTGGTAAAGAAATGTAACGTACTGATAGGGCATTTCTGAAATAAATATGTTCCTGAGTGGAATCTAAAGGAAGTTTTTAAGAAAATGTAGTGAAGCCTAAATCTTTGTTGGCTCATAACAAAAGTGCTAACTTTAACGTTTGTGCTAGTTATTCCCTGAGGAATTATGTTGAAAGTTTCTTACCCTACTTGTAATTCATATAAAAATAATCCCATTAGTAAATTATATCGTATAGAAGTAGGGGTACAAGTTTTATCATTCTAATGCTTAAAGTCTCAGCCTGGTTCATTGTCATCATTGCAAGTATTCTTTTAGCTGTTTATTTATTCTGAACCCTTGATATCTTAGTAAGGTTGCCAGTAGTAAGTCAACATAATTAGGAAACCATCTGAACAAGTAAAACAGTATAATTACGACTGTATGAACTTGTAAAATTTGAATATGCTAAAAATTTTACAAACCCGCAATAATAATTTTAAAATTATTCGTAAGTAAATATTAGCACTAAAACTAAGAACTTTATACAAAAATGAATAACAAAATAGTATCTGTACAAACCCATTACAGTTACTCTGACAGTCCCACTATCACTCTGACCCTGGTCATTGGTCGCTCGACAGGTGTAGAGACCATCGTCCAGTTCTCGGCTGACGTCACGAATCAGTATTGTCCCGTTAGTAAATACCTCCTGTCGCAGATTGATAGGCAGTTTCATACGACCTATGTTAGTGGGAATTATTCAATTATAAACGTTCATTCTTCATGTTTGGTTGAAATATACATAGCATAAGATCAAAAGTAGATTAAAATAAGATAATGTTGATACACATTTCAAACAACTTAAAAATTTCAACAATATGGTAAAAAGTTATGTTAAAGGGATGAGTTGAAAATATTGTAACTGTTTAAGTTATATTGTTTTGTTTTGTGTCAAAACTGAGTTAAAGGTACAATACCTCTAGATGTGTGTACAGTGCACATAATAAGGTCGAGTCGTTCATCCATTACTCAGTGGAAGACTTCTATTTCCTTTCACAGATCGTCGTGGCTTAATGGTTAGTGTTCATGGCTCGCGTTCCGTGGTCACAAGTTCTCACAGTTATTTGGGCTCGTGCGTACGTGATGAGTGACTGATGGTGTTATTGACTATTTATCAGTTTGCTGCTTTATTAGATGAAACGTACAGATCATTACGATGAGCAGACAGCCTTGTATAACTTTGGGCGAAAAACTGAAAACAAGCAAACAGACTCAGCATCGGGAGCTTTTGGATGGAACTCAGGACAATCGTTAAGAACGTGCCAAACCGTCTCGAACCTTCGTCTACTCCCACGTTGGCAGTATTTTTCGTTTGATGAATTTGCTTTGTTACTTGTACTTAGAATTTATCATAATAGAAATCACTCGTACGTCTGTAGTAGTGTAGCAATTATTATTTTGAATTACTTATTTCTAGGCCCGAAATGACCTGATAGTTAGAAGGCGCTTGACTCGCAATCTGAGGATCGCAAGTTCGAATCTCCATCCCAACAAATTTGCTCGCGTTTTCAACCGTTAATCCCATTATTCATTAGTAAGAGAGTAGCCCAAGAGTTGGTGGTGGGTGTTGATGACTAGCTGCCTTCTCTCAAGCCTTTCTTAGCTAAAATAGGAACGGTTAGCTCTCATGTAGCTTTACGTGAATGACAAAACAAAAACACTTATATCTAATGACTTAAACTTTAATCTTCCTAAAAAGAAAGGTTGCTTTCGCTTAATTGCACTTTTTTATTCACACACTCACACAACTTTAATTTCACATTATTTTTGCGATATTTGATGCAAGACACATCTGAGTAACACGAAACAGTAAAAATGTAATCAATACAGGATAACATTTTGATAGTTTGTCAACCAGAAGCATAAGAAAAAAATGAACGAAAAACTGTTAAGAGACGCACAAAAATAGATACAACTGGTAAGAACCTCTGGAAAAATTGGATTTACAATCCTTAGAGTCTAGAAAAAAAGAAAAAACGTATTGTTATTTGACGTTTGGTTTGGTAACAGACATAACTTTATGTAAGGTTTGTGACACCGCTTCTGTAGAATAAGTTGCTGTTCTAATTTTATAGAAGGTTTATGATCACTTCCGTAACATCAGTTGCAGTTCTAATTTCATTTAATATCTGTAACACCACTGGAGTGGAGACTAGTTGTTATAAAGATAATTTTTCATTGTTATTTTTGTAAGTGGTTTAGGACTAACATAAATCTTCCAAGGTGGCTACATTTCATAAGATATTGTTAGATTTATAGCGAGTGATGAGTCAGTGTGTCTAATTTTTAATGCTTTTTCCGTGTATTACTTACTCCAGGTTAGAAGTGTGTATGTGGTTAGCTACGTTATTAATGTATTGCTTTGTTCAGTTGCTATTGATGACTACCAATAAAATGAACAACTTCTTGACCGGAAGATTAATTAACAAAATAAATATTGTATAATTTTTGTAAGTTCATCGTTAATGCTATCTTCAAACCACCATTTTATTTTAAATGCCTAATTAGAACTTCCCTTTGAGAGTTGATTTGGTTTTTCTGAGCACCGGCGATTTAAAGAAATCTAAGTTTATTTTACTCAACAACTTTGATGTTCTTCATTGCAGATCCCACAAACTTGGAATTCAATACAATTCAAGAGCTGAATCATTTTTCTTATTACATGGTAAGGAAGATAAAATAAATAATTGAACTAAACTAGGTAATACGGTTTTATTCATTTATATTTTGCTGTATTTTTAGTATCTTTTGTTTGCATTTTTCGTGGAGCAAAGAGTTTTCGGATCTTTTTTGAAATAAGTGTGGACGTGGACACTTTCAGTATTTAGCTGACTTAGAAAAGTGACAAATTTATACTTGCCTTCGTTTTTCTTTGAGTGTAAAACCAGAAGCGATTTGTTTGTTTATTTGTTGAATTTCGCGCAAAGCTACTTGAGAGCTATCTGTGCTAATCGTCAATGATTTTGAAGCTGGACTGAAGGCAAGACAATTAGTCAACACCACCCACTGCGTACTCTTGAGCTACTCTTTTACAAACGAATAGTGGGATTGATCCTCATATTATAACTTTTCAACAGCCGAAAGCGCGAGCACGTTTTGGTGACGGAGATTCAACTCGCGACCCAGAAACGTTATGTCTATTGTTTAGGTTTGTGTGTTGAACGTGGGTTTATTTCTTGGTTGGTAAAGTGGCAATAAAAACTTTAATACTGAGACATTTTGAGTCTAATTACAGTTGATTTTTGTTGGAAATATTTGTTTGATGACGATACGACTATCAGCACAATTGGTGTAAGTGGAGTGCTACATCTCGCTGAGTTGGCTTTTGATATTCATTTTTTTTAAATATTAGGGGTTCCTCTCAGCATAAAATAACTTTTGGCAATTTCGATCTTTCTTGTTCGTCGGATTGCTTTAAAATGTTCCACACAAAGGGCTGTTCGCGCACAACCAATCATAAATTTGAACTGATAGAACTGAGGGAAGACAGATAGTCAAAAACAGCCACTGCCATTCTTTGGCCACTTTTGTATGATTGAATAATGGGACTTGACTTGTCACTCTTATAGCATATCCAATATACAAAATGCTGAGCGCGTTTTTTTTTCCGCCAAAATGTCTTGAACCATGAGCCCTCACATTCACAGTTCGAGCATATTAACAGTTAGCCCACACTCGGCCTATAACCTTTACTACAAAATATTATAATGTAAGATTAGACAAATCGATAAAATTAAGATTTGTAAGATGAGCATTATTAGATGGGGGCTTGGAACCTCCCCTTTTGACAGAGGGGAATTGTATTAGCGCGGGCTTAACCACAGCATACATTTCTATCCAGCAGCAAAAGATTGAGTTACCTTTGTACCATGTAATTGAGTTGATTGGATATCCAGCTGCCTGGCAACGGAGATGAAGATTCTCCCCTGCGACAGCTGACACATCACTCATTGGACGGACGAAAGGCAGGCCGTAGACGTTGACTCTAGCTGAATGAGCAACTCTGCCAACCGAGTTGGTTGCTCGGCACCTGTACTCACCACCATCTTGCACTGCTACAGAAGTTATGTTCACATAACTCACCACCAAACCCTGGCGTGTGATATAGTCGCCTACTCGAAGGCTTTGACTTTCTCGTAGAGGCTCGCCATCTAGTGTCCATGTTATTTGAGGCAGCGGATTGCCGAAAGCAGCACATTTTAGTGAATGGAATGTCTTCGGTTGAAGTGTTTTCTTAGAAAATACAAAATGAAAAACAGGCTCGGCATCTGTCAATAAAAAGATAAATAAATGTAATGCCTGGGTTGATAGACATAAAAACAATTTAAACAAGCTTAAAAGTTTAGGATCTTGCCCTACATAGGCATCACAGCAAACTTACATATATTTTAACACAAAAAACAGGCCCGTCTTAAAATGAAACAAAGCACATTATTTCCAGTACCTTGTAACCAGGCTATAAAAATATCATTATATTTGACTTTTCAAACCCAGCATATACTGTAATCATTAAAAAAAAATTACATAGGCCTTACCTTTCGAAGTTTTAGATTATTTTTACCGTAGGCAAGGTATGTGATTATCACAAACTATTTGCTTGTACGTTTCCTCCTAGGATGCTGCTACGAGGGGCTGTGTAACAAGAGTAACGAGGGGGCTGTTGTAAGTTATATTATTGTCTTTTTCTTGTATCTGCCATACAGAAGGACCTAATAGGTCTTATATCCATACTGGTCTTCACAGTTTAACTCATACCTGACTATAACTTAGATGTATCTTTCTACTTGTAGGATACGTAAAGCTTTGTCTTCTCCCTCTAATTTTACCCAAGACAAATAAACTTGTGTCTCTTGGATATAAATACCGTGATGAAAGTTACAAACGTAATATTGTTGTTGTAATAATTAATATAGGCGCAGACATAGTCCGAGTCAATGATCCTAGTGACAAAACACAACAAAAAGATACATAAATAAGTGTATCAATTCCATATCACCAAACGAAAAACACAAGGAACTATGTTTATTGTTGTGGTAGAGACATTCCACTCAGGAAAACAAGTAAAATTATTTGTCAGTTTAGATTATAAAATGCAACTACGTGTGAGAAGGAATAATAATAAAAACATTTCCGTACCTCGAACAAATTAATTATAAGAAAATAGTTAATATGCGAGAAAAATAATTGGCATTAAGAGTAAACCAAAGCAAACAGAATTATATCATTACCGACACCATAAAAAAAACAAAAAAATGGCTGGTTAACAAGAGCTGTGCAGAATTCTTGCTTTAACAAAACCAAAAAACTAATAGAATAACATCTCTACAAATATTTTAACACTATGTCTGACAGTTCCCTGTGTAAAATCATGCCTTTAAAACAACCAGAAGCTATTAGTAACACCAGTACAAGGAACAACTTACCACCTAACACAAGCTGAGCAGTTCCCTGAGCAGAATCGTGATCATTGGACACAACACATTGATATATGCCCTTGTCTTCCCTTTGAACAGGATTGAATGACACAGAAAACTTTGACAACATTTGAATTCTAATGTCCTCCAGATACAAAGGCTCCCCATTTTTGTACCACTTAACAATGTCTACTGGGTAACCAGAGAATGAGCAATTGAAAGTGGCTACTTTTCCTACATCAACAATTTGTTCCTGGGGCTGCACCTGTGCGGATAGATGGGCTGAAAGAAATGTATTATTGTACTAGTATAGTTTAATATGAACATCCTTTACGAAGTTATACTATTGCTGTTATTATAAACTAGAAATCTGATTAACTTTTCACCACTGAACAAATCAGACCAATTAATCAACAAAATTATTGAGCAAATCTTTAAAGTCAGCTCTAAAATGACGTATTTGTTAAGAACAAAGGTAAAGCAATTAAAAGCATATATAGATATTCAGCCTTTAAAATTATAAAGAAAAAATATCTTTTCTTCAGCAAAAACTTAGGCAAACTAATGACTGATCACGTAAGTTTGAAGTAACTAACAAAGTTTTTAAAATTGTTGTTTTTGTGTCAACGGGTAAGTAAAACTGAATGAATACGTAATATAATTATTATCACAATAACTGAAGGCTCTAAAGATACACATGCTAAATATGATGAATGAAAATAGACGCGTTTTAAAGTTAAAAAAAAAATTTCGATAGAGACATTATCGAAAAATGGGTCATGACTTTATTGGCTACAATAGGCAAACACTGCTTTTATCTAGGCTGGCTTTTCTGTACTTCCAAATCTTAATTGATAACTTTTCAGTACAAAAACCTCAGCTATTTAATCTTGCTTCCGATCTAAATTTATCGGAATTTCCCAGAATGCCTCGTCAGTTAGACGGGTTTTATTAACAGAAAAGTGACACCAGAGGCTCAAATCTCTTTTTACAACCTGCTGTGGATCAGCAAGCAGACCAAATTCAAAGACAACCGAGTTCTAAACTCATTCTTAAGAACATAGTGGAATGAAACGTAATGATAGAGCCCGGCTTGGCCAGGCAATTTTGGAGCCCAATTCGCAATCTCAAGGTTGCGGGTTTGAATCCCACTTCCATCAAACGTGCTCGCGTTTTCAGCCGTAAAGGCGTTATAATGTTACGGCCAATCTCGCTATTCATTGGTAAAATAGTAACCCAAAAGGATGGTGGATGGTGTTGACTCTGCCTTCTCTCTAGTCTTCCACCGCTAAATTAGGAACGTCTAACGCAGGTAACCCTCGTGTAGCTTCATGCGGAAAAAAAACAAACCTAATGGCAGAATTAAGGGGTTCAAATAGTAACCCAAAGGATGGTGGATGGTGTTGACTCTGCCTTCTCTCTAGTCTTCCACCGCTAAATTAGGAACGTCTAACGCAGGTAACCCTCGTGTAGCTTCATGCGGAAAAAAACAAACCTAATGGCAGAATTAAGGGGTTCAAATAGTAACCCAAAAGGATGGTGGATGGTGTTGACTCTGCCTTCTCTCTAGTCTTCCACCGCTAAATTAGGAACGTCTAACGCAGGTAACCCTCGTGTAGCTTCATGCGGAAAAAAACAAACCTAATGGCAGAATTAAGGGGTTCAATAGTGGGCACATCATACTCATCTAGAACGTCTAACTAAGTGCAGGCACTTAATGTCATGATTTTATTCAAATTCGTTTTTAATTTCACGCAAAGTAATTCAAAGGCCATTTGCGCTAGTCATCCCTAATTTTGAATTGATAGACCAAAACGATAGCAAATAACCGATACTACCCACCGCCAGCTCTTAGGCTACTCTTTTCCAATGAATAGTGTAATAGATCTTCAAATTATAACGTAACTACAAATGGAAAACCAAGAATGTTCAGTGACGAGATTCGAACCCATGATCCGCACATAACGAGTCGGTTGCTAAAGCCCCAAAGTCAGGAATTTATTCATTTTGAAGATTATAGAAGAGTAATAACCGAAATGTCTGCTTACTTCATTTGACCACAGTTTGTTAACACCATCGTACTTATGCCTTCTAACAGATAGACAGCTACAGTAAGGCTACAATTTGTGAATCTTTCTAATTCCAAGTTTATGTAAACTCCTTACAAATGATCGAATCGCTTGGCTCTGTCAAGGCGAATGTTAATACCTGAACAGATTTTGACCAGAAACAACGGAATGTAATGTTACATCTCAGAAGAAAATAAAGTTTGTGATACTTACGTAAAATAAAGCAGAAAATAAAAAATCTCAAAAAGTAGCCAGTCACAGCATATTCTGTGTTAAACGTTATTTACTTCAAGTAAGACCTTGTACAAAACGAATGTGCCTCAGCATTAGATCATATTGTTGACTTAGTCACAGTGGAAAGTAACGAACTTCAGTGCTGTATTTTTGTGGAAGTTTAAAATATAAAACCTGAGTTGCGGAATTCATGATTATCTGGTCACCATACAATTTTCTCCAGGCCCGCTTACCTCTGATTATCAGAGTTATATCGTATCTTTCTTCCCCTGCACTATTGCTGATCACACAGACATACTTCCCAGCATCCTCCAGTGTTACTGAGTGGAATATGAGAGATCCACTGAGCTGCATCGTTCGAGGGTCAAGATAGACTGGAGTCAGATGGGACTGGTTTGTTCCGGTATACTTATACCAGCTATAATAAGACTTTCAATGAATTTCAAAAATGCAAGGAAACAAAATGTCTCCACGAAATATCAACCTTCTGTAAGTATATACGTCATCACCTGGCACTAAAATACACTGCAGTGACACAATCTTGTAGCTAGATACGTCATGACCTTGCACTAAAATACACTGAAGTAATACATGCCTGTAACTAAATACATCATCACCTGACACTAAAATACACTGTAATTAAAATACTCTTATAACTAAATACGTCACATTTGGCACCAAAATACACTACAATAACACACTCTTGTAAGTAAATACTGTCATCATTTGGTAATAAAGTACACCGTAATAACAGACGCTTGTGAGTAAGTACGTCATCACCTGGAATTAAAATACACTGTAGTAATATTCTTTTTCAGTAAATACTATAATAAATTGACACTAAAATATATACACATTT
Organism: Tachypleus tridentatus; assembly: GCF_004210375.1. Taxonomy (NCBI): domain Eukaryota; kingdom Metazoa; phylum Arthropoda; class Merostomata; order Xiphosura; family Limulidae; genus Tachypleus; species Tachypleus tridentatus. Next base: position 32,947,935 of record NC_134831.1, on the reverse strand, counting down.
GTATGTGTCCTAAAGTGGGAAAATTTTTAATTAACTTTCTGCAAAACAGAGTGAGAAAAAGTAAAAAGTTTGAAAATGTAAAAGTAGAACTTCCAAACAGCTTCAAGAACTGACAAGAAGTATATTATATAAGGTTTGTGACCAAGTTACATTGTACCAGTTGAGTCAAAGTCTGAAAAACTATGTATTCTTGTAATAAAGAGGAGTACAATAAAAAACGAAACTTAGTACTATTATCTTTTTGCATCATTTTATGCATTAAATTAAATTATTATTATATTATATCGATAAGTTTTAATCACGTTGGTTACATTTTAATCAGTTTAGGTACTCTCAAAAATAGTAAAAAATTATAAATTACATTTGACTCGTAAGAGAAACCTCATTTTAAGCATTACGTTATTAACAAGGTTACAGCTTAATCATCGCTTCATCGCTTTTAAAAGTCACATGACCTATACAGTTAACACCATACTTTGTTACTCACAATATGTTAGCCAAACCTTTTTATTGAAATTATGTTCAACGATCACTTGTAAATAGTCAGGTTTGAAAGCACTCACCATTATTTAAAGTTTCATAAAGCTTTCACCCATATTTAGTGAACTGTGTACAGTAATTATTTACCATTCGTCAAATGTGTACAAAACTTATCTACAAGAAATGAAAAGTGATTTGTGTGGAGCACTGAATTAGTCAATTTTTAAAGTTCTCACCTGTATCTAGGAAGAGGGAACCCCTGAGCAGCACAGGGAAGTTCCACGAACTCACCCACCATAGCAGAAATCGACAACTGTCGACTGTCCTTGATTCGTGGAGACATTGTCCCGCTGGAATCTAATAGAAATGAAAGTTTAAGAAATGAAAACACCCAACAGGAATTAAACATTTATAGGTACTTTGAAGACACTTGCAAATTAACATAACATGTACGAATCCATTGAATATATAAATATCCTTGACCATACTCATAATTATACGTCACTATCCTCTATACAACGTTAAACATATTTGATATCTGTACCTTGTACACAATATAATACATACTTAATATCTGTACCTTGTACACAATATAATACATACTTAATATCTGTACCTTCTACACAATATCATACATACTTAATATCTGTATCTTCTATACATTTACTTAATATTTTGATGCGCCCTACATCACCCCCCTCCGCTCCCTTTAGTCTGAGCCTCGATTTTACAACAGGGCTCATTAGACCTGTGTTTGTGGCCCTCATTAATCCATGAAATTTCAGATTATCACCGTCCTCTAATAAAGTGCTGGTGCTTTATGGTAAAAGAACAATATATTCTCTTATCATAGATAGTAAAAATATTGTATTTTCTTGTATAATTAGAACACAAAAGGAGCGATTTCAACGGCCTGCAGCCTCTACTCGAATTGTATTGCTAGTTTTTGTTTAGGTATTTTTATTTAATAGACGTGCTTATAGACATTATATCACAACGTGTTTGCCTTTTAATGAGCTACAACAGGAATATAATATATTTGTGATTGTTTAAGTATTTTTTGAGAAACTTGCAATTACTTGTGTTGTAACTAGCACACATTATTTTCCCAGCGATGCCGCGGTCAGTCGGATCGGTAGTCACTGTGAGGTTCGCGCGTTCGACTTAAAAACATTGTACAGTTCAGTCTTACTTCCATTCTGTTCTATCTTCGTTCGTTGTACGTTAAAGTTTTTCAATAAAGACTGTATTTTAGCTTGTTGAGTCATCTGGGAAACAGATTCCAATTATGAAAAGCAAGCGTCTGAAACTTTCCGATATCAGACAGTTCTGCAAGCCAGTTACTAGTAAGTACTACAAGTGACAATGCAGATAATCCAACAACCTCAAGCAAAGAAATAGAAACTTGCCTTACAGAGGAAATACCATGTTCATCAGAGGACGAGTCCGAAAATGCTTGTGCAACTATTGCACATCATGAACCACCAGATACTTGTGAAACAAGTTTGTTCAGTAATGAAAAATCTGACACTCCACAGATACAATGTGGAAAGCCATATCATCCAGACGCACAACTAATACCACGACAGAAAGCAAAATCTCAAAATATCAACTTCCAGGGAAAATGGTTTAATGAGTTCCCATGGCTGGCAACCTTCAGCTTTGTTTTATCACTGCGGAGCACACAAGGCTAATTTAATAATGCAACATGCAGTTGAAGCTTGTGAATGTGTTCGAGATTTTATCCAGTGGGTACATGAACTTGGGGTCTTGCTTCAGAGGTCAGGCAAATACAAGACAATCTTTGGAAATATTGTATCGTCAGACAGTCACAATGGTCCAGTTAAATACATCCATCCACTGTGTCCAACACGCTGGTTGTGCCGCCTATCTCCAATTGCACGTGCTAATGATCATTACAGTGACATTGTTGATTCTTTGTCTGAATTAGCAAATGAAAAATCAGATGTAGCAGTGTAAGCACGAGGTCTGCTGGACAGATTTGACAAAGGAAAGACATTTTTAGGATTGTTGATGGCTCAGCATCCATTAGCTGCATTAGAGGAACGAAACCGTGCATTCCAAGCAAAATCAGCGACAGTATCTGGCATGATTGAAGCATCTGCAATGACAGTTGAGCAATTGCGGGAATTGCAAACAGAGGAAAATTACAAGATATTTGATGAAGCTGAGAAAAAGATAATTTCCCTAGATCTGGTGCCTATTGAACTACCACGCATTCGCAGACCCCCCCATCCAGAAGGATCACAGGTGATGGCTCAGCACACCATTCTGCAACAGCTAGAGATTACTACAGAAGCCAATATTTTAAATTTGTGTACACAGTCATAGAACATCTGACCATTAGATTCAATGCAGACAACAATGACTTGAGGCAATATCTGGCTGGCACTTGAGAACATGATCACATCTGGCAAGATTGACAACTCGGTTATAAACTTCTATCGAGAAATCTCTGCACAACGGCTCGAGTTTCAGTTGCACATGTTCAAAGGAACAACAGAAGCAGTATCTCTGAAAGGTGCGAAAGATGCTTACTGTAAAATACATGAAACAAGACAGCAGAGCAGATGTTTAGTGAAGTGTTTCTTCTCATGAAAATTTTGCTTGTATATCCAGTATCCAGCTGGATTAATGCAGCTTTTCTGCATTAAGACGGTTGAAGACGTGGTTAAGGTCAACTATGTCTCAGTGCCGTCTCAACCATGTGGCAGTTTGTCACACTCACAAAGATGAGGTGACAAGATAAATATAGAAGAGCTTATGAAAGAATTCATAAACAGATCTTTACAAAAGAGGTCCACGTTTTGGAACATGTAGACTAGAGGACTAAATGAATTTTACTTCAATGAAAAGTATGAATAATTATGTGCTAGATTGTATTGTTGTGTAATTTTCAAGAGTTCTCAAAGACATGTTTACAGCTCTCAGGTTCACGTAATCAGAGATTATCAATTTGCAAATTGAACAGTCCACATAAGTGGTTGCAAAAATCATATCCCCCATCGGGTGTACAAAATATACGCCCCTGACTACATGTCAGATATTTACTATCTGCACTTTCTATACTACATTACACACATTTAATATCTGTATGTTGAAGACTACATTACACATATTTAATAACTCTACCTTCTAGTCTGCATTACACATATTTAAAATATTTATCTTGAAGACTACACATATTTAATATTTTACCTTTTTGATTACATTACACGTATTTAATATATGTACCTTCTAAACATGTCACATAATTAACATCTTTATAGTACAATCACGTATCACCCGTTATCACAGTCATTTTTGTTCATAAATATATATTGTTATGCTTCGTTCCAAATTATAATATCAGTGTTATTGCCAATATACAAATATTAATACCTCTAATGAACAAAGTGCTTTTCGTTGCACTAAGTCTATGCTCCTGGGTGATCCTGTGAGTTGTTTGGCAGCGATAGGTATTTTCATCCAGTGTTGTAGCGTTACGGATATGTAGTTCCCCGAAGAAGAAGACACTATACCTTCCGCCTACAAAACAAAACTCTTAAATAACGCGTTTACGCCCCACAGCTTTGCTGTAAGTCACAAAACATGATCTTAAAATGTATTTAAATCATAAAGTCGTCTGTGTGTGTTGTGTGAAACAGGAGGAGGCTATTGCCTCCCCCAGCCTAAGAACGCTCTCTCCAAATCTGAGTGTGAGTCCCTTAAAATTAGGTAACTAGTAGGTTACCGAAACGGAATGTGTCTCAATGTCATGTTATTAATTAAAAGTAACATTTTAAAATTAAAATCTCTGCACATTATAAAACATATAAATCTATATTATGTCAGCATTACATTTAGTATTTAGGTACGTCAATGATCAGCAAAATAATACATATGAATAAACGTAGACAAATTTTTTTGCTATTTTATATTTTCTTCATATATTTCTCACACTTTTGGTTAACATAAGCGTTTTCTTGTGTTGTTATAGACCACACATGTAATCACGCATCACAGTTAAACGAAGATTGAATGAATATCTGTGTGAACAATACGTCCTTAACCTGTATCAAAACTGACACGTGAAGATTCGTATCCTTGGTGAACAATACTCCCTTAACCTCTACCATAACTGACACGTAAGAATTACCATTACGTATAGTTAAAATGGTTTTGACCCGAATAATTTTTTTTCATTACAGTGAGTTAATAATAATTTCATTAATGCACATTTCAGGTTGCGTATTCATTTAAGTTTTGACTGTTCTTGATTTGTGTACAAATCGTGAAGTTTTTAGTCCTAACAGAATCTTCATTATTCATTTTATTAAGTAATCCACAATAAATGTAAACGATGTAAAAGTCGTTATACTTTTATTAAAAATTAGCTTTTCTAACAAATAGGGCCCGCCATGGCTAAGTGGGTTAAGGTGTTCGAATCGTAATCCGAGGGTCGCGGGTTCGAATCCCCGTCGCACCAAACATGCTCGCCCTTTCAGCCGTGGGGGCATTATAATATGCAGCTAATCCCATTATTCGTTAGTAAAAGAGTAGCCAAAGAGTTGGCAGTGGGTGGTGATGACTAGCTGCCTTCCCTCTAGTCTTACACTGCAAAATTAGGGACAGCTAGCGAGGATAGCCCTCGAGTAGCTTTGCACGAAAGGCAAAAACCTTAAAACCTTAACCTAACTAACAAAACTTACCTTCTTGTGATGTTGATGTAATTGTATCGCTATCCCCTCGGATCCATGACGTCACTGTGATGTAATCTTTAACAAACATAGGAATGTGGCACGTGATAACGGCTGTATTCCCTCTTACTACAAAAATATCATAGACTTGAGCTGCATATTCTTGGCTAACTTCTGATGAGGGACAGAGAGAAAAACAAAATTTTATTATGTATTTTGTACTAGACTAAAATGTTTTAATTCAACTATTAATTATATAGTCATAGATTTTTGTTTTGTTAATAAACACAAAGCTGCACAACGGGCAATCTATGTTGTGTCCATCGAATACGAAATTTAGCGTTATAAGCTCTCAAGCTTATCGCTTATTCGATCGGTTACGTTAAACAAACAACAATCTGTTTCTGCGCGTTCCTTAGAATATTGTAATCATTACTTATAACTATCTCCAGAAATTATTCCGTATATTTGGCCCAGTGTATATATGTGGTCGATCCTATGCAGATCGTTGTTACTAGATCTGGGAGTTATCTCTAAATATGCTGATAAAGCTAAAATCTCTCAGGTGAAAAACAACTCTGTTTTAAATAATAAGGCAAACATTTCACACCTTTGGAACAGCTAACCCAGGGCATTGCTATTCTTCCCTTTTGTGTCATAAATCTCTTTATCCCGTTACTTACCATAGAGGCATAAGCACCACACCCACCACTTAGATAAGGATCTTCCACATAAGCATTTCGTTAGATTTTCCAATTTTTAGTGGTTGCCAGGAATACAAAGTGCATGGTGGCGAAAGGGTTAATGTATCCAGTTTTTAAACAAGTAGACTATCCATCGTTAGTAATCTGTTTAGGATTTGTCAGTCCATATTTAGACTTTAGTGAAGGTCTTAATTTAAGCTCATGATCTGTACCACCATTAATCAGATTATTACACAATGAACCCCTCAGTCACTTATTTTTCTCTGTATTGAATTGTTTAAAGAAACAACAACCGAATCTTTCAATCCCGTAAAAATTCTACGTTTGAATTGCTATTGTTCTTTAGCTCGTGTTAATAGCACGATTCAGACAATTCTTTAATTCCGGACTTCGAACCTCATTTTACCATAAGGAATAAAACTATTACAATAAATCCCTCCTCTAACTGAAAATATTGCTGAAGTGTATAGCCTACTAAACTAACAATTAGTTTCATTGGCACGACTCTTGGTCAATTAAGATAACAAACTTGATTCAGTCACTCTTTTTTTTTCTTATTACAAATGGCCCTCGAAAAGGGTCAAAGAACGAGGAGTAACTTAAGCCGTTCCTTCAATCGATCTGAATGTGAGATACAGAGCCACGAATAATCTCACGAAGCACCAAAAACAAAATCCTGTGCTACGTAAGGAGTTAAGGTTGGAACTGATTGCTTTATAGATTATGTACTAAAAACGCGTAAATGTGTGAACTGTACTTTATTCACGATGGAAAGAACCCAGATTTTTCAACGTATTTTAAGAATACGTGGATTAATGCTCTTAACTTATCATTCCGTATTATTCAGTTAGCAAACTTTGTGGTGCATTGTAAACTTAAGAATAAATTCGGTGTCTCTCGTTTTTGTTTTTCGCTAGTTTACAGTTTTGGTTACCAAAAAAAAAAATTAAGTTACTCTTTCGTATAATTCTCGTTGTTGTTTGTAATTAAGATCAAAGCTACACATTGGCTATTTGTGCTCAGTCTGTCATGCGTATCGAAACTCAGTTTCTAGTGGTAGAAGTTCACAGATATTTCACTGTGCCACTGGGGGGTATTTCGTATAAAATTAATAGGAGACGAGGATTAGACCACAGAAATTTTCAAATTGCAGAAGTAGAAAAGCAGCCCTATTGCTTTACAAAGATACACAACTAAACTACATTGAAGAAGTTGTTTAACAAAAAATATGAAGGACTAATAAGGTTCAATCAGGCCATTGAATGTCTGATAAACATTCAGAATGAGAATATGCTTAAACGATTCAACCGTAAGTGAAAACCAGAACAGAAGCTGTAAAGTGAAACTGATGTCACTTTCTTATTGAAAAATTAAGAACGAAATAGACCGACTGAAAGGAATTAATAACCTATCCCCAAATAAATCTGAACTTGAATTGGAAGTTACGAATATCAATTACCTAAAGTGGCGGCGCAGATAGCCTAGTTGCTTTGCGCCACAAAATGCCAAATCCACATACCCACCCACATAAAGTGGCCCGTCAAAAAGAAAATTATAATTGGAAGGTACAGAAATGAGTTATTAGTATGACCCACCCAGAACAAAACTTAGAGCTGAGAAGTATAAAAGTGAATTTCCTCTATGACCTAGCCAGGGATCCGGCATGGCCAGGTGGTTAAGGCACTCGAATCGTAATCCGAGGGTCGCAGGTTCAAATACCCGTCACATCAAAAATGTTCGCCCTTTCAGCCGTGGGGGCGTTATAATGTGATGATCAATACAACTATTCGTTGTTAAAAGAGTAGCTTAAGAATTGACAGTGGGTGGTGATGATTAGCTGCCTCCCCTCTAGTCTTATACTGCTAAATTAGGGACGGCTAGCGCAGATAGTCCTCGTGTAGCTTTGCGCGATATTAAAAAAAAAAAAAAAGGAAGCTGGCCAGCATTTCCTCTTTGCGTAGCCCAGGACAATAGCAGAGCTTAAAACGCAGAAAATATTTTTGTCTGTCATTCTGAAAATTCAACTTACAAATATACTTACCTCCCCTCACTCGAACGTTTCTACTGCGGATTGTTCCCACGGAGTTGGAAGCCACACACACGTAGGTTTTTGAGTGTACTTCTTGGCTGTACTGCTCCGGACGGAACGACCAGAGGACCAGAGTTCCGTTGGGCAATGTGCTCCGTAATCCTGGAATGTCGTGAGCAGGACTACCATCTTCCACACGCCAGAACACCCTGGGTGCAGGACTACCATACGCCAAGCAGTCCACAGTCGCTCCCGACGTGTTGAGAAACTCCACTTGAGGTGGAGGCTCCGAAATAAACATAGGACCCCTATTTTTCTCTAGTGCTTCGAGGAAACCTATGATCAGTTGAAATTTATTTTTATTATCCAACAGTTTAAGGACATCAAGGGTCCTGTTGGTCCATCTAGGCTGCAACATTCACTGTACTAAATTCTAAAATAAAAGCAAAACACTCAAGTTCATCTATTATCATTCACATATTTATTAAGACTTCCCTTAAACTCCTTTAAATTAACTGCATGCAAAACCTCAAAGGCAACTCGTTCTAACTCAATGCACACACTCAGACAAAAATATAAATTATTGTGTAGCTTTTCACGGCAAACTATTTTAGACAAAAGCCAGCTGTTCGAAGAAAGCATACGTGGAAATACTTAATAAATAAAAACGTTTAAAATGTTTTTGCAATGTAATGATGGTGGTTATTTGATTTATCTTCGTTTTATAATAACATCTGTACCTGTTCAGGGAATATCAACAAAAGTCGCAACTCTAGTCTAAAAATACGATGTTTTCGATGCATATATCCACAAGGTCCTTTACATTCGCCATCCAAAGTTTCAACATCAGTTAAAGAGCATCAGCTACTTCCAATAAATCTGATAACGGTTTATAAGTAATTGAAGCTGTATATGTTAAATTGGTGGTTTCTGTTGAGCCAGTAGGTGGCGCATCTTCGTTTTCATACACGTGTGGGTCCGATATGGCCCACAGGGTTGCAGGTTCGTATCTCTGTCACACCAAACATGATCGCCCTTTCAGCCCTGGGGGCGTTATAAAGTTATGGTGAATCTCACTATTCGTTGATAAAAAAACTAGCCCAAGAGTTGGCGGTGGGTAGTGATGACTAGTTGCCTTACACTACTAAATTAGGGACGGCTAGCGCAGATAGCCCTCCTGTAGTTTTGCGTGAAATAAAAAACAAACAAACATACCCGTGTGTGTGTCAAGTTTTCACAATATTTTGAGAGGTTTGATGTGCTCATGTGTTGTTACCTTTCTTTATTTAAGTCATTCCAATATAACTTTTATATATATTTCTAAGGTATATTTTAGCCCAGTGAAATTTTTCATTACCGAAACTTTGTTGAATTTAACTTTTATGTACAAAAAAAAATTCTCGACAACAAAGTTTATTGTTTGCAGGGAACAGTATTGTATTCTCAGTACAAAAAAACGCTGGTATTGTTTATCATATGGTAACTATTATCGAACCACCTCCTTTTGAACCTTTTCAACTGAATAAAAATATTTTAATAATATAAGGGATAAAACAAAACAGAACCACATATATAGCTATGACACGCAAAAACATAATCCACTTAATTTTTAATGTAAGAGCTATTGTGAAAGAATTTGATAATTTATACGCGAGGTAATTATACATTGCCATTGGACCCAGTTTTTATAAATTGTCAGTTGGTGTGTTGTTTTCCAATTCACATTGCTAGTTTTATATATATATACCGTTTGTTTGTTGTTAAGCGCAATACTCCACAGAGAGCTATATATGCTTTGCCTACTACGGGTGTCGCAACCGAATTTTATAAGCCACTAAGAGGCTTACTATCGATGAGGTCGGCATATTACATTATATCAATATTTTTTTATGTTTCTGACTCTGACAATAATCAGTATAATGATCTAGCGATATGAATGAGAATAAATCTTTCGCACACTACAAGTAAAATACATAGGGTGTCCCAGTAGCAATTAGTAAATTAATTGAATTATGAACGACATTTTAAATAACATAATATATTGTCATTCGAGGTTGTTAGGTATTGTGTAGCTTTGGTATATATAAACAGGGTATTCCAAAATTATCTCTTTTGTTTTAAAATATTTAACAATTAACGAACTAAGGAAATACAACCACGTACTTTTCAACACCTTTTTAGCCCGGTTCATATACAGTGGCGTAGCTAGGGGGGGCAAGGGGGTACATCTGTCCCCGGGCACAGCATCGGGGGTGGGGGTGCCAAATTGATGTTACATAATTAGGAATGACGGACCCCTTATGGCTTACATTTTGTCACGAGGGGTCGCGAAAACTGACTTTGTCCCCGGGCGCTGAAAATCCTAGCTACGCCTCTGTTCAGATAACCAGAAAAATAATATAAACGTATTATCAAGGTAATAATAAACTTAGTTTACTTAAAGAGTATCTGTTTTTTAAGTTTTTCTTTATTGCTGAAACTTCTTTCGAGTTTGCACAGCTCAGTATGTATACATATAGCCCGGCATGGACACGTGATTAAGGCATTCGACTCTGAAGGTCGCGGGTTCGAATCCTCGTCACACCAAACATGCTCGCCCTTTCAGACGTGGGGGCGTTATAATGTGCGGTCAATCCTACTATGCGTTGGTAAAAGAGTAGCCCAAGAGTCCTGCCCTCTAGTCTTACACTGCTAAATTAGTGACGGCTAACGCAGATAGCTCTCATGTAGCTTTACGCGTAATTCAAAAAACAAACTATATGTATATTTGTATGTGTGCGTGTATGTATAACTATGTATGTATAGTTATTAACAGTATGAACTATGACCTTAACAGAAAATAAACAGTACGGATTACGACCTAGTCAGCCGTTTATATTACATATCCAATAAGAATCCTAGTCAGCGGGCTATTTTATATTTTCAATAAGCATCCTAGTTAGACGCCCATGTTGCCTGTCCTTAATGCTGAGAGTATTTTCTGCAAATTTTCGTATTTCTTTAACTAATCCAAATCCTGAAATAACTCGTCTTGAGCTATTCTAATTGAACAGTCATTCTTATAAGGCACCTACGGGCGCACCGTGTGAAGCGTGTTTTTGTGGCAGCGGGACATTAACAATAACCCTTGGATTCAGTCTGGTATGTTAACCACGCCCCACCTTTGAGGGAAAGAAAAGTTTTGCAGGAGAATATAATGTTTGGAGAATCACATTTCCCTTCTCGATGATCAAACAAATCATAGAATTGTAGGAAGGAAAAAACTTAAGTTAAAGATCTAACTTAAGAGTTACTTTGGCACAATCTTCCTTGCAACTGTTAAACAACCTGTTATAGTTAACACTTTCTTCCTTTCAACTGTTAAACTAACTGTGGCAATTGACACTTCATTCCTTGCAAATATTAAAGTAACTGTGGTAACTGGCACTTTATTTTTTTGCCACTGTTAAACTACCTGTGGCAATTGAAACTTTCTTCCTTGAAACTGTTAAATTAGTTGTGACAATTGGCACTTTATTCCTTGCAGCTTTTAACTACCTGTGGCAATTATAACTTTTTCCTTGCAACTGTTAAACTACCTGTGGCAATTAGCACTTTAATCCGTGCAACCTTTAAATTATCTGTAGCACTTGACACTTTATTCCTTGCAGTTTTTATATTACCATTAACAATTGGTAGTTTATTCCTTGCAACTTTTAAACTACCTATGACATTGGCACTTTCATCCATGCATCAGTTAAATTACTTGTGGCAACTGGCACTTTCTTCCGTGTCACTGCTAAACTACCTGTGACAATTTGGTTTTTATTTCTTGCAACTCTTTAACTACCTGTGACAATTTGTAATTTATTCCTTGAAACTGTTAAATTACCTTTGACAATTATCACTTTCTTCCTTGCAACTATTAAACTATCTGTGACAATTTGCACATTATTCTTTGCGACTTGGCTTCCACACGATCCACCGGTGAGTCGTGCTATATTTTCTTTTTAAAGGCCACTTATTGGATGGGACACTACGGCTACATATACACACTTCATAAAAGAAGTAACTGTAAAATGACTAGTGGGACCCAGAAAAGTATCGACCAAATAGACTTGGAAGCCACCGTGTTAAGCTACCTGTGACAATTATTATTAAAGTTTTCTCTAATGTACAAGCCTCAGATATAATACCTACAATTTTAATGGAACACAGGTATAATTTCAACTCTTACTATATTAAGGACTTCAAGGGCTGAATAAAAATGCCATGATTGAATGAAATTGCGTAAACAGACCAATTTTCAGATCTCTTCTTGAGGACATTCTATCTAGCAAAATCCAAAGGTCCGTAACGGAGTGAGATGGGTGAGTAAAGAAATGTGTTAATCTCTCCTGGAGGATCGGGTTATTTTGATCCTAAGGTTTAGAAACAGGCTTTTTTTTTATCATGTCGGTTTCGTTGGTGACGAATATTTGATTTGCAGCTATTTAAAGCTAGTTTCCTACAAGATAGTAGTAAAAAACTAACAGATCATTTGTTACCATATCTATCACTAGTATGAACTACGATTTAACAGTACATTAACAGTCTCAACTGAGACCTTAACAGTACATTAATAGTATAAACTTCGACCTTAGCAAATTAATAGTATGAACTACGACCTTAACATCAAGTAAAACTTTGTATTTGTAGATAAAGATTGTTAGCGAATCTTCAAACAATAGCAGAACAGTTAGTGTCGAAACTTATAAGACATAATTTGATAAGTAGTTCAATATTACTGATCGTGCTCTCCGACCTATTTTTTACTGCTTAATATTGAACTTACTAATTCTAAGTGTATTTATAAGTGCAGTTATTAAACCAGTTGAATCGATCAATGTTGAACATCAAGATGTCTTTTATTTCACGATAATTTTAAACCATTTTATAACATGAATGTGGCCCCAATATTATAATATATATTTTATAATCCATTTTATACTGTCAACTAATCATTCTTCTCATTTTCGTTTCTTGTTGTTTTTTTCTATAAAAATTGATAAAACAGACAGTGTCTCACAAGAGTAAGAGAAATTCAAAGCTACCATTTTACGCTAGGGCCGTCGAAAGTGCTGCGCCTCTACTATTTGGCTTCCACGAAAATTGAGCACCCTTGTCAACCGTTTGTGTTGCCTATCCTCAGAATCGGGCCTATTTTCTGTAAGTTTTCGTAGTTCTTTAACTAATCTAAATAATGCACTGTTTCATCTCGGATATGTCACGTAAATATGCCTGACAACAAATTTTCATTAATTTCATTTGTGTTGAATTTCTGGATATCGAACTATAATTTTTTCCATCACATTTTTAAGGCGTAGCTAACTTGTTAATTTTCCAGACGACAGACATGAAAATCCAAGGTTCAAGCCACTGAAAATTCTTCACACTTTCAGCTTTCGGCACTTCGCAGAAGAAATAGTAAACCCTACTATTGAGTTAAGGGCTACGATTAGTGCTGGCTGGTTTCCCTCTATCTAACCAACGGCTTTGTAAATTTGCAACAATTGTTCCAAAACATTAATAGTCACTGAACTGGCCGTTTAACTCATGTTTCACATAATAAAATGTACGTTCAAAATATCAAATACAATTTCCCTATCGCACCTCGAGCAGGCCTATTGAATTTAAAAATTAAGTTTTAATTAAGTTTGAGCCTCGGCAGTTGAAAAATTATTTGTACAAATTTCCACATCGGAACCAATAAAGTGCCAGCTACAAATCATTTCATAAAAATATTTTGATTCTACTGTCATATATATCTCACACCAGATGGTCATACACATTTTGCTAAATCTAGATTAATATCCTTTAATGATAATAACACAATATATTATTTATAACAGATAAATAAAATTCCACTTTCTACACGAACTGAGTACAAATAATAAAACGTTTCGTAGAACAGATTTTATTATTAAACCAACATATTTATTTCTAAGTATAAACAAATTATGACTAATAATATGCCTGTTCTAAAACTGTAAGAGTAACTGACGTCAAGACTAAAACTCGTACTTTATTTTTTTTTGTAATTTAGTTGATACGGTGAACCTACCACTGTCATAATGACGTAAGCAAAATAAAAATTGAAATACCTGTGCTGTACATTAAAAGTTCTTATATTAAACTGCTGTAAGGAATAAGATTTGGAAAAAAAATAGGCTTAACATGTAGTCCTACAAAAATATACATATTTCAAATATATTACATATAACTAGTGTTTGTTTACTTGTTTTTAGTTAACCACACAACTAAATGATGGGCTAGCTATCTGTGTTTTGCCCACCATACATATCGAAATTCGGTTTCTTGCGTTGTGAGATTGCCCCAGAATTTAGCCGCATTCTTTCGTCCCGAGCACAAATCGTAAAGGTATTCATCTGTTCCTATTCTCTGTACGTCAGAATGAGTTTAATGTGTGTCGTTTGTCATTATTATCGAATCCTTTATTAAGTTTCACTTGGAGGATCACTTGATAAAGGAAAATCATACGATACAGTGTTCCATCTCCTTCTACTTCGTTTTCATAATCTAACCTATCATCGCTGAGTAACTGCAGGAACTGAGTTTTGAAGATCTGCTCAGTGGTGCAAAATATAATGAAGCAATATTCTTCCTCTTCAGTAGGTTAACGTCAACTTCAGCGTGTTTTTCATTTTATTTATTATAATTTGTTATCAGTAAAACGTTTAACAAATTTTGTTTATAGTATTAAAAGAGGTTGTTTAGCAAATGTTAAAAAAAAAGTATGTTAACATACCTTAAACTGTTACAGAATTGTTACAGTGACACTTCTTATGGAAAGAAACGTCACAGTTTTTAACCTGAAATTCTGTTAACCGTAGGAAATAATTCACATGATTCAATTTCATATTTGTGAAGTTTTCACCAACACTTAAAAAAGTTCATCCTGTGAAACGCTTTTTCTTTTTTACAAGCTGTACTGACTTATATTACATGACCATTATTATAATTTTTGTTACTACGTTTAAAATGTGTAGGTAGGCGCATAATTTTAACTTGGTGCAGTGTTAGTGTGAATTTAAGCACATAGTTAATATTCTAAGTTGCCTATTATCAAATCAATTAATATCCTTCATCTCAACGTATGTAATTTGTTTAATTTCAGATGATTAAACTTCGATAGATTTTGTAACCTATTCCAAAATGTTTTACGTGAATATATAATATTGCGTAACTACGTCATAGAAATAATCGCAGCATTACGTCATAATAATAGGCCAAACGAACTAAAATTTATATTTCAAGTTTGCGCTACCTTTACAAATATTAAAACATTTTTTGTGTGTTTTTACATTACAAATTAAAATTATTTTACAATTTCAACAGTTTCTACAAGACCCATCGATATCGTTGTTGTTAAAATATGAAGATTTTCCACAATACAAAAAAAAAAAAAAGAGATGGATGCAGTGTCGTTATGTCTAAGTTACAAATTTTATAACTGAAACTACCCTATTGTTATTAGGCAAGACGTAACTTAGTAATTAAAGTGCCTTAACTATGAATTCGAAGGTTTACTGTTCGTATCCTGGTGCAGTAAATACGCTCTATACTCGAGGGTCGTGGGTTTGCTACAAAACACCACTATCTGATTAGATAGAAGTATCCTCTCTAGCATATCACTTGAACATTAAGGAAGGCTACCTTTGGTGAAGCTATGCACGGAGTTATTGCTAGTTGAAAGTTTTAATGTGCTTTTTTATCTATACAACATTAACTGTAAAACGTAGTTTTTCTTTAACATTAGGTAATTACAAGTACTGCTTATCACACAAACAAGTACTTGTTTCATACTTTTCACTGTGATATAAATCCAGTTTATTTTTCTTTGGTTGACTTGTGTTCATTATTACTGATAAGAAGTCGATTTCTCGCAGATTAATATAACCCACTAACACACGTTGATGAAAGCGTAGATTGAACTCGTCCTTCCTTGAAAATAGACTTCGAGATTAAACAATTTTCGGAATACGAAGATCATTTATTACCGCTTACCACCACTGATATTTTAAATAACTCAACGAATGATAATACAAAAATGTATTGCAATAAATGTATACCGTCAAAAAAGTAATTTTTTGCTGAGATGTGTAAAGCAATGTTTGTAATGCCCTTGAATTCCCTGTAGCTCAGAGTAGAAGAACAATTAAACGGTGATCAGTTCTCTTTAAAATACATACATTATAATAAATTTATAATTTATAAGTGGATTGATTAACTTAAAATTAATCTCTGAGATTAGATTATCTAAGAAATCCAGGCTTAACAAATAAATACTAAACGTTTTGAAGCTTTCAGAAAAAAAAATCGATTTATATTTTCACAATTAAGACAATCCAGTGACTAATTTAACAACTCCGAAAACCTTTTGTTATTATTTAGTGTATCCTTTTAGTTATTATTATTTTGCGTAAAATTGTGTACAATCATTATAATTAACAATTATAGTAATATTAATATTTTTGATAAGCAAATTTGTGTTACGTTTCAAATGTACAGACAGAGTTCACAACTTCTTAAATAATTAACATGTACAGTAATATACAATTATTGATATCATATAAATATATTAGTACAAAAAGTTGATTTTCAGTGCTTTTGGTGGAAAAGCTTAATTAAAAATTTTAAATTATTTTATCAAATATACAAAAAATATTGGCATACATTTTCATACAATAACAAATTATTATATGTACAATAGAAAAATTATAAAATTTATCAGTAGTAGATAGAAAATAATTGGACTTGCTTATTTGTGCTGTTTCATCACCTTCCCTACGTAAGCCCTTGCTACCAGTGGGTGGATTTTTTTTTTTAAACCATGTACGAGGGGAGATCAGGAGCGTGGAGAAGAGGAGCTATTATGTGTCTTCTTTGGCTTATTGACGAACCAATAACTATATCTTCAGTTAATTTCCTGAAATTAGCAATGCAATGAAATTGGATACAAATAAACCGATGTTTCGTGAACTGTGACCCACTCGGTGCTCTTATAATTCGTGGATTAAATACGAATAACGGCGTAGCTTGGTTGTTAGCGCAAACTGCAAATAGGAGAGACCAGTGTTCAAACCGCTTTGCCACAGAAAAGCATTTTGAATCTTGAAGTCACATGGGCATGCTATAACAGTGACGGCAAATCCAACTATAAAGTCGTATAAGAGTTGGCACTGTTGAAAAGCTGCCTTCCTTCTTGTCTATCACTTTTACATTAAGAACGACTAGCCCTCGAATAGCTTTGTGAAGTAAAATTCAACAAACAGTTTTTATATTGTGTGCAGGTTTCCCCAATGGCGCAGAGGTATGTTTACGGACTTACGCGCTAGAAACCGGGTTTCCATACTCGTGGTTGGCAGAGCACAGACAGCCCATCGTGTGGATTTGTGCTTAACTACAAAACAAACAAACGTTATGTGAAAAACATGAAAAACTAGGCTTTGCAAGCTCTTCTACATTACGGGTAAACTGGGCAGTAGCTCACGGATTTTATAAGCATTCAAATCAATAATTCATTATAACGCCATCTGGTTGGTGCAAACCTTATTCGTGTATAAATGTGATTGAAAATATGATGATATAAATACTCCATTTCCTATAATCAAATAAGTTGCTAATTTGATGAAAACAAAACAGTAAAAAATGTATTTTTAAATATATATAGCAGATTATTTCGAAATTGCAATGCAGTCGAGACAGAGTACGATTTGACAGCATTATCACATGACGTGTTTCGTAAAATGACTTTAATGCAGGATATCTGAGAGCTCTAGGTTTGATCTGCCACAGATGACACCGGGATAAGGTGGTCCAAGTAAAGTTTTCTTTTACGCATGAAGTTGCCATACCCACCAAAATTCTAGATAAAGTTGGTGTAGCACAGTTTTCTGCTACACGTGTAGGTACTATACCCATCAAAAATCCACGAAAAAGTAGGCTTAGTGCTAGTTTTCTAGTACACTCGTTGTTGGCATAACCACCAAAATTCTACAATGACATAGGCCTACTTTTAAAGTTATATGTAACTTAAAGTTATATTGTTACATCATAAATTAAGTTATCGAAATAGCTTTATTGGTCTTTCATTTCGGTATTCACAAACAGTTAACCAATCATTACCGCTTTCCAATTCTAGTACACTACACGTCATGGTGTGTTTCTTGTATCTTTTTATCTTTTTTTAATTTCATCCATTCATTTTAAGCTGTCATAACACATTATGTTTGAACAATAATTTTTATTCTGAGAACGAGTGTGTGTTTTTTCTTATAGCAAAGCCACATCGGGCTATCTGCTGAGCCCACCGAAGGGAATCGAATAGCTGATTTTAGCGTTGTAAGTCCGTAGACTTATACCAGCAGAGAGCTTCTGAGAATGAAGTGTAACAAATATTATGGCGACCCGATTAAAAAAATGAAGTTTTTTAAAAAACTGTTTGTTTGTAACTAAGCAAAATTCTACACAATGGGCTGTCTGTGTTCTGAAAGCTATGTGTATCGAAACTCGAACTGTAGCATTGTAATTTCGCATACATACCGATATTCCAATTGGAGAGGGGAATTTTCAAATTAAAAAGCTAGATATTTACTAACATAACGTTTATCTTGTTCAAATAATGCAGAATTGTGCTTTTGTCTTAACTTTGCTCCCCAAAGGCACAATGGTATGTCTGCGTACTCACACCGCTAAAAAGTGGGTTGCGACACCCGTGATGGGCAGAGCACAAATAGCCCATTGTGTAGTTTTGTACTTAATTTTGAACAAATAAACAATAAGCTTAATTTTGAATAAATAAAACTTTGTCACTTGTTGGATGACCCCTATGTATACTGCAACAATTAATTATTTACCAAGAAGACAGTACGATTTGACAGTTAGATATATGTGACAAAATATGGTGTCAAACTCTATCTTTGAGTATAAATCAAGAACACCTGTGTTCGTAAGAGCTTTTTTTTTTTAACTGTCGAATTCCTCTTCTGTATGTTACACTTAGAAGATATGTTTCCCTTTTCATATTTTTTTTGGAAAGGATACAATCTCTTTTATGTAACAATATTTCTTTATGTTGACAGTATATCTGAAGACTTATTCATGGCTTACCTTGAAGAAAAACTAACAATATCCAGAAAAACGAAGACAGGTCATTAAACGTCACACAACACATGATTCAGCATAAGGAGTGAGTATTGTGTCCAGCTGAACCACTAGAGGGCACTGCAGTCGTGGTGTCAAGTCACTGGAATGTAACGAGCTATTTTTCTCCTTCCAGAATGATCAGGCACCACAGTTCAGGTGCCCGGCACTAGATTCCACATACGAGAAGCTTCCTTACAGCCGTCGCCGTCTCCATGGCAACGTACCATCCCAGGCGACGGCGTAAGGGGGATATGAAGACAAGCCAGATCACGTGGTTTCAGGCAGATGGTGTCTTTCCACTCTCTACATGGAAAAAAAGAAAAATATATATAAAAAATTGTTCCTTGACCTGAAATGAGAAGATAAATAATATTATTAACAACGTATAATACCTAATATTCGAAAATAACTCCATGTGTTAAGTACCTGTAAAGAAGATAACCTTTGTAGTTGAGGAAGTTGAAATCAATAAATGGTAAATGGTTGTTTTATAGTTATAATATGGCTGGGCTATCTTGTTAAAGAAGAATTCTTGGTACGTAATTCGGGAAGTAAATCCAATTTGATTTGAGTATATTAATAATGTTGACATTAAACCGATATTTGACTTGAAATTAACTGGTCTTTGCAAAAGTATTCTTTATTCGGTGTCTGATTTTACATGTTTTGTGCGTGTGAAGCTAGTCATTTTGGGGTGAAAGTTCGTGAGAGAGCTTAGTGTCAGTCGGTAGATTTTGGCAAAATCGTTGACACCGCAACAAAACTTAACAGTCTTTACTCGTAATCTTAGTATATCAACATTTCTAAAATACTAAAAACTAGAGAAAAAGCTACCAAATTATAGACTGTTTACGATTGTGCAACTCCTTGTTTTCAAATGTTATGTAGGGTTAGCATTTTTTAATACATGAGCGCCTTCTAGAAAATGCTTCTTTTTTTTTATAATATTCCTCTGTTAAGAAATGAAATATATAAACCTTTCGTATTCCATCTATTTATGAAACGTTATTGCTCGTGGTTAGTTTATCTCGAATCACGTTATATGATCACGAAGAAAACGATATGACAGACTAATAAACTAAAGAAAATCGTTTTCGTTGTTAGCAATTTAAAATTAATTGTAACATCTGATTTATGACAGATAGCACCCTAAACATTCTATGATGTGTGAATATAACTAATTTTCATTAGTTCTTGATAATTTTAAAGGATTTGCAAATCCGTGGTGAACTTTACCTATAGATTTCTAAAACGGTGTATTAATAACCCAAACAGTTATTTTACTTATCCATAAAAGCTTATTTTTCAATAAAAGTGTTTATAAAAACTTTAGTAGTATGTGATAACAAAGGATAATAACTTAAGTGCCCTCATGCCTGTAACTAAGCCCCCCGCTAGTACAGCGGTAAGTCTCCGGATTTACAACGCTAAAATCAGCGGTTCGATTCCTCTGGGTGGGCTCAGCAGATAGCTTGCTGTAGCTTTGCTATAAGAAAACACACACACAAACACACCTGTGACTAAACCTTTAGTTTTTGTCTATTAAGCCTGAAAGATTCCTGTTGCATCCTAGTAAAGAGTTCCAGACTAATCCCATACTTAATAAACCCTTTAACTAAAATCATACCATCCATTGGAGTATAACCAAAATATATTTGTGATATACTATTATCTATTTCACACCATTTATAGTAGTTTTTTTTATGCAATCAAAGGTATCAATAGAGCCTAGACCAGTACTGAGTGTGTCGTATGGCAATGGATATAACTGATTAGTGTGGTTGACATATTCTTCACTGTCATTAATAGGTTTTTTAATTACACACTATCCAAAAGAGTATAATCCAAATCCATTTACATTATTTTGCTATCAATTATCCAAAGGAGTATAATCCAAATCTACTTGTATTATTCTATTATCTATCATCCAAAAGAGTACAGTCCTAATCTATTTATATTATTCTAGTATCGATTATCCAAAGGTTTATAATCTAAACCAGTGTATATTATAATATTATCTACTACCCAAAATAATATAATCCAAAACCATTTATGTGATACAATTATTTACACTATAAATGAACAAAATCCAAGTATATCTACAATATACTATTAGCTATCGCCCAAAGGGGTGTATTACAAATATATTTATGATGTACTAGTAGCTCTTGCTCATAGTTTGTAAAGGAAGAGTACACCTAAACAGTTTTTATTATTACGAAACTGATGGCCATTAATTTCATTAAAACATCTCTCTTTACAAACTGTGGGCCTTTACAAATTGTAATCTCTAGTTAGCCAACACCCCTATTTTGAATGAGCTTTTGGAATCAGATATGTACAATTCGTACGGTTTAAAACATTTTCTGGGAAAGAATACCGCAGGCCCCATCATGTAGCCACCCGTCGGAGTTAAATACTGAATAAATCCCTGGAATGACAATAAATATCCAAATAAAGTAAAAGAAAAGCATCATAAAAATACTGTTCTGAAATAAAAGTGAGCGAAACATAAGAATAGAAATTATAGAATAGAAAACCTTTAATTCTGATCTGAAGCCTCTGGGGATTCTAAAAATAATTTGATTTACATTCACATGTTCTCAATATTTGCATTCCAATATTAAAAACATTGATTGACTGGCCAGTTGTATTCTACTGTTCAGGTCTGTTTTTTAAATAGAAAATACTTCTCTTCTGCACTGCGTTAGATAACAATAAAGGCGAGGCCACACTCGTCCAACATTCAAAAATCGATCACACTATTTCGACTTTTGCAGTGGAAAGTACATCTTTTCCTTTCTAGTCGATACACAGCAAAGCAATTCCAGGTCGACCAGAGAAGAACAGTTACACTTAACAGAATAGTTTGCACGACTCAACATAGTCTAGGGTGGAGTTTAAAAATTCTTCGACTGAGCTTTACTGACAGCAAAAGACGACCGTTGGGTGTGTGGGTGTGTGTTTTTCTTATAGCAAAGTTACATCGTACTATTTGCTGAGCTCAACGAGGGTAATCGAACCCCTGATTTTAGCGTTGTAAATCCTTAGACTTGCCGCTGTACTAGCGGGGGGCGACGACCGTTGGAGAAACAGAAACATTTCCTACTCTTTAGAACTATTTGGTTTATTTACTATCTTGTTATATCAAGAACACATTTTAATTGCTTGTATGTTTGTTGTAAAGCACAAAGGTACACAGTAGGCTACCTGTGTACTCTCCAGCGCGGGTAATGAACCACGATTTTTAGAGTTATAAGCCTACCGACTTTTCGCTGAGCCATTATAGGGCATATTAACTTGTATATAAGTTAAATTCCCTTAAAAACTACAGTCAATAGCATCAGCTATAAATATCTGTATCTATTTTTGTCGATTACCGTTTTCAATGGTAAATGGAGTGATATCGATTAATCATTATTAAATACTGATATTATTGGAAAGTCTAGAACGAATAATAATTGTTTGTTATACTTAAATTATCAAGCAAAAATAGACAATAAAAAAGATAGTTAACATAGAATACACATCACAGCAAGGTTCTACAGATCTGAAAAGTGCGTCATAAGTATCGCATCTGTTCACGTTTCATTGAGAGCTTAGTGCTCGTCTTTCTTTTGTCTGATGTTACTGAGCATAAGAGGCATTTGTCTAACTCAGTCGAGCTCATTGATAAAAATCAAACAAACGGAGTTCAATCCGCGCAGTCCTACAAAGAAAACCTACACGTCCATGCAGGCAGAAATATCCTGTTGACAATAACAAGAAACCAATCAGTGTCAGTTGTTTCTACAGCAACAAGGTTATCACTGATGGAAGAATACATCTGTAACACGCCCGCTAAAGGAGACAGTTATTTTCTTTGCCTTGTATTTCATTTTTATTGAATATTTAGTTCGTTTGTGTAGTTGTATAGCATAAAGCTACAAAATAGTTTATCTGTGATTTACTCACTACGGGTATCAAAACCCGATTTCTAGCGATTTAAACCTGTAGACTCACTGCTGACATCTGTTATTCTACGGAAAACTCTTGGTTTTGCAATGAGTTTTGTTTTCACTGGTACTGTGCAAGCCAAGTTTTTAGTATCTCGGACTGTAAATCCACAGTTTATGGTTCACATACCTTTGTCGCAATAAACGCAATTAACACTGAAGTCCTAGATGATACATAAAAGAAACAGTCAAATCCCAACATTCCAATAAATTAGTTTAAGAGTTGGAAATGGTTGCTATTTGCTAGCTGCCTTTCCTGTAACCTATCATTTTAAAATTAGGGACGGTTAGCTTTGGTAGCCCTTATAGAACTTTACGCAAATGTCTTAAACAAACAAGTTCACCAAACGATAACGTAAAAAAATAATAAACTAGAAAGCCGAAACTTTTGGTTGATCAAAAGTTGTATATTGTTTTAGGTTTTTGTAACTTGGTTGGTATGTTACAGATTCGGATATCTTCTATTTTTCTTACAAGTAGATCTTGTCGTTCCTCTGATACAGATATCTCATGTCTCTATCCTTGGGATATAAACATGAAAATGTCTGTATGCGTGGACGGCCTCTTTGTCATAAGACTTTGAAGAAACACATCTTATGTTGCAGTTAAAACATTTTTATGAATAAGGTACGACCAAACTTGTAACAGTTAAAACAGTTTTATGAATGAGCTAAGACCAATCTTGTATCTGTTAAAACATTTTTATGAATAAGGCAAGACCAAACTTTTATCAATTAAACCATTTTTATGAATAAGGTAAGACCAATCTTGTATTACTAAAACATTTTTATGAATGAAGTAAGACCAATCTTGTATCAGTTGAAACAATTTTATGAATAAAGTAAGTCCAGTCTTTTACCAGTTGAAACATTTTTATGAATAAGATAAGACCAATCTTGTATTATTAAAACATTTTTATGAATAAGATAATACCAATCTTGTATCAGTTAAAACATTTTTATGAATGAAGTAAGACCAATCTTGTATCAGTTGAAACAATTTTATGAATAAGGTAACTCCAGTCTTTTACAAGTTAAAACATATTTATGAATAAGATAAGACCAATCTTTTATCAATTAAAAACATTTTTATAAATAAGGTTAGACCAATCTTTTATCAGTTAAGCATTTTTTAGGAATAAGCTAAGACCAATCTTTTATTTAAAATGCATGAATGTAAATGCTGAATGAAAGTACTCTTGTTTGGATGGCACTTTCTGTTAAAGATTGTTTGTGGGTTGACACTGCATAAAAGTACCACTTACGGGTTGAGCTCTTCGTGAAAATATAACTTCCTGAGTTGCGCTTCGCGGAAGTTTATTTATCAAGTTGAGACACTTCGTGAAAGTGTTTTTGTCGGGTTGATATTCATTGTGAAACACAATCAGTAGTCGTGATTGCTATAAAGAGGCGACATTATAAATAGTGTTTATGTCATTGTATTAGGACAATCTTGCAGACTACAGCGTTACTGTTGCAAACATATTCTAGGGTGAAACGTTTTTAGTTACTATTAGCTTCCAAGTTTACAGGGCTCGTATGAACGTTAACCAGATACACCAGTTGCTGAATGCATGTTGTTAGAACTTTCCTGCTGAGTGAAAAAGCCATTAAAAGAGCGTGCGTAGTTTTAACATCGTTACACATGCGTGGAAAAGCGCACATTAACCGACAGTGGGACGAAAACTGTCCCCACGTTATAAACCCGTTAAGTTCGGATTCTCATTAACTTGCTCTCTATACACCTTTTAACAAGTTTAAACTCTAATTGGCCAGGTATGTTGACCAATAACACCTCGACTCACAATTTGAGGGCCATGAGTTCGAATCCCCATCACACCAAACATGTTCGTCTTTTCAGCCGTGGAGGGTTTATAATGTGACGGTCAATTCAACTATTCGTTGATAAAAGAGTAGCCCAGGAGTTGACGGTGGGTGTTGATGACTAGCTGCCTTCTCTCTAGTCTCATACTGCTAAATTAGGAACGGCTAGCACAGATGACCCTCGCGTAGCTTTGCGCAAAATTCAACACCATTGATACCATTTACTGATTGGTGATCTCTTTAACAAACTAAACTGTATTGCAAAGCTTGTTATATAACTATAAATATATTTTACCTTCGTTTAACGCTATTTTCCCGTTAGCTCTAGGTTCAGAGCGATTACTCACATAGTCGATGATTTAGGCTAAGGAAACTGACGCGTCACTCGTTACGAAACTAATTTAGTGGCTAAGAAATAAACAACTTTAGTAAACCTTAACATTTAAACGTAAAATTACTTCTGGCAAAACTTAAATCGCTAACTTAGTGTATGGAACGAGAACTAATGGTATTATCTTTATTTTAGTTTTGTGTGCGTGGAGACAATGTTTCGAATGTATGCTTTCATCACGGAGTATAAATATTTTATGGTGATGCTCTGCGATAATATTTTAATATTCCTTTTATTTATATCAGAACGTTTCGGATTTACATTTTCACCCATGGATTACAATTGCTGGTGAAGCTCCGCTGTAAGAATTTAATATATATATATATATATATATTTATTTCTCAACGTTTCGGCTTCAAACTCTCATTATGCCGACAGCTGAGAACCTTGATGAATGTTTGCAGCCGAAACGTCAGAAAATAAACAAAATATTTGTTTTACTTGAAGATTGGATTTACAGAATGATTGATATGCTTTAGTTTGCGTTACGTACTCTGAAAAAATACGTCAGGGTTATTAAAAGACTGATATGCTTTACGTTATGTACTGCGAAAAAGAAAAGGCATCAGAATTACTATTTATTTTATGTGCAGCAGTACATAACTTTTCTTTTCTGGGGTGGGGCAACATTAGAAGAGTATAATTAAGTACAGAGACTCGGCATGGCCTGGTGGGTTAAGGCGTTCAACTCGTAATCTGAGGGTCGCGGGTTTGAATCCCTGTCGCACCAAACATATTCGTTGTTTCAGCAGTGGGGGTGTTATAATGTACGGTCAATCCCACTATTCGTTGGTAAAAGAGTATCCCAAGAGTTGGCGGTGGGTGGTGATGACTAGCTGCCTTCCCTCTAGTCTTACACTGCTAAATTAAGGATAGCTAGCGCAGATAGCCCTCGTGTTGCTTTGCGCGAAATTCCAAAACAAACAAACTCAGTACAGATGCACCTGTTTACTGTTCACAACCATAGCTCCACTAGAAACACTTCGCTAGCTTTTAACAAGCCTACAAGGTTATGGAGTACCAGATGATGTAAGTGTTCGACGATGAACAAAGCATAGAGGCAATCGGTGGTGACACTACGGGAGGAAGGAAGGATATTAAATCCTAACAGAAGGGTACATGCTAGGTTTAGTGATAATCAACCCAGTATTATGCCATTATAATTGGACAC
Organism: Tachypleus tridentatus; assembly: GCF_004210375.1. NCBI lineage: Eukaryota > Metazoa > Arthropoda > Merostomata > Xiphosura > Limulidae > Tachypleus > Tachypleus tridentatus. Next base: position 32,921,455 of record NC_134831.1, on the reverse strand, counting down.
GTGTATAAACTTTTGTCAAATAACTATGAAATGGAACAATTTAACATTATAAAAGCAGCAAAATGTAAAAAGTTTAATAACACTTTGTTTTAATAATACTGTGAAACTAAAACAAATGATACAAATCATTCGTCACTGATATTATAGGCGTGTAGATTTAAACAATGAAGATGAATTAAACTATACAGTGAGCTATATTTGCTTTGGCCACTGCGAAGAATCGAGCCCTAGATTTTAGCTTTGTGATTCTTTAAATTTATCTTTGATGCACTGGGGAACCTAACTGAGTAACTACTAGCTCAAAGATTCTTAACCCTAAAAAGAAATTATTGGAGCACAATGATTTTGAAAGTTAACTTTTTTTCAGTTTTTAGCGTTTAGTAAAATTTTCAAGGTGTTGTTATTTATGTATTAGCATTTTAAATTAATCCGCCGTTATTTTTATATTAGCACTAAAGATTTAGGTGCAGTTCAGTTGGATTTTCTTAAAATATTTACGTAAAAATATAGTTTCTTGCTGATATATATATTATAATTCCTTATCTGAACATTGTTATATCTTATATAGGTGAAGTAACGTGGTCGTATAACCTTTCCTACATAAGACCAGGGTCTTTTTATAACCATGTATGAAAGATCCAGATTGTAGCATGGAAAGGTGGAAACTGAAAGTTATATTAAAACAAAACGTTGGGTTTGATACAATGATACCATAACATCTTGGTTTTTATGACCAAACTCATACTAGGGAATGAAATACCAGCTTCAAGAACATTCTTATTGTCTTCCCCATTGATGTTTTGTATTTTGTTTTTCTGATTAATTTCTGTTACTCAAATGTAGCGAGAGTGGTGTTAACAGCCATGTTCGCGTTTCTGGCTGCAGACAGCAAAGATAGTAAAGAAGAAAGACGTCGTGGGCTGTAACGCTCACATCTGCTCTGTTTTTCTTACTTTCCCTCTTCGTTTTTTTTAAGTATGTAAGACCAGCAAAACTGAGGTTAAACCATATATACGAGGTATTCCCAACGACATTTGGGTCTTACTTACCTCAAAAAGAACATATTACTTAATGACCCACCCTATGGTTTATCCCCTGGTGATGGATGTTTATTTCTTACTGCTCCCCCTCTTTTAAAAAATTAAATGTAACTCTATACAGACGTACACGTGGCCCGGCATGGCCTAGGGCAGTGATGGCTAACCTTTTAGAGACTGCGTGCCTCAATTGTGACCCAAAACTATTTTGTCTATCCGAACGTGCCAGGATTTTCATAAAAATGACAGTTACTTTCCAATAAAAAACCGACTCTTTGATGAGTATCTTTATTTTAAAAAAAGTCGAATTACAAAAGTTTCAATGAGACTAATAAATAGCCTTGACTTAAAATTTGTATATTTTGTCTTGAATTTTATTAAATCAATGCGATCTCTGCTGTTGTGAACACTCGGATAACTTGTTAATTGATGGTTTATATTTTGTTGATTTGAGAGCAACACATGCAGCACTCAGTTCATCTGTAAGCTTGTTTCTTCTGTCTGATTTGATGAAATTCAAAGTTGAAAACAGCTGCTCACAAGCGTAAGATGATCCAAACAAAGTAAGAAGAGCTATTCCAAGTAATTTCAGTGACTTAAAATTAATTGGCAAAGAATTCCACACTTTAAGAATTTCATTTTCACAACTCTTTGCAACGTTTTCTTCCAAGATCCCTCCACACTCTATTTTCTCAAGTGTTTTACGCAAGGCACAGAATTTATTAGTCCAAGTATAGTTTTCCTGAAATTCTACCAGCTCCATTTCTAGAGTTTTCAAACCCAACCAGTGTAAACAGGAAAAATCGAGATCTTCAAATTCAGTTTCATCGGGAAAGGTAAGAAAATACAAAGTTTTTTCTATCTTTCGAAATTGCATAAATCTGTTACTAAAATTCTCCTTCGCTACCGCGATAATGCTTGAAAATTCTTTGGAGATTTCCTGTTTGCTTAAGGAACAGTCCGCAAACGTTGTCGAGTTTTCTAAATGCATTTTCAGATTTGGAGAATATTTGAGTTCCCCACCTTCGATGTCTTTTTCAAAAACTTGCAATTTTCTCTCAAATGCCTTTATATCACAGAACATTCTTTCTGCTGTTTTTCCTACTCCTTGTAGTTTTGTGTTCAGTGCATTGAAGTGTGATATAAAGTCTGTAAAGAACATGAGATTATTAAGCCAAGCCACATCAGTGAGCTGTGGAAAGTCTTGTCCTTTTCATGCATAAAAAATCTAATTTCGTTCAAGCAAGCAATAAATCTTTCCAGAAAACGTCCTCTGCTCAACCATCGGACATTGTTATACATAATTAAAGTACTATATTGTGCTTGAACCTCGTCAAGAAGTGTTTGAAAATGACGAAAATGAAGCGCACGAGTCATAATGTAATTCACCATTTTTGTAACATCTTTGAGTATATCATCTAATTTTTTGCTACTTTCTTTTGCACAAAGAGCTTCTTGATGTATAATACAATGAAACTGGATGACTTGATGTTTTATTTTGTTCTCAAACAACTTTATGAAACCAGATGTTGACCCAACCATACATGGTGCTCCATCACTAGTGATCGAAACTGTCTTTTCGGGCTTAATACTTTGTGTCAAAAAACATTCCATCACAGCATTGTAAATATCTACTCCTTGTGTTCTTCCGGGTAAAGAAATCAGTTTTACCAATTCTTCCCTCATGGAGTCACCAACAGCATAACGCAAAATTACTGCTAACCTTGCATGATTATTTATATCCGTACTCTCATCCAAACACATGGAGTAACAAGAAGCCTTTTGTAAATCAGTACTGAGTTGTTGATTGACATCATTTGCCATACGTAAGATACGATCTTTCACGGTATTTCTGCTAAGTGGTACCTCACAGATTCGTTGTAAAATTTCACGTTTATTTGAAAAATCACTAAAAAAGGGAATCACTTCCAGCTAACATAGTCGTTTTTTATGAAATCTCCATCAGATAGAGACTTACCATGTTTAGCGATACATAATGAAATTTGAAAGCTGGCCTTCGTCAACTGATTAGGTTTAGAAAGAAAGTTTCCAAGATTAAGACATTGAGAATGATATTTCCTCAGTTCGTTTGCAAGAAATTTCTCCTTTTCTGTTTCATCAAGTTCAGCAACATTTTTGTGGTTGGTTTCAAAATGCCGTTTGACACTTGAAGTACGACACACAACACTTTCACCACATAAAATACATAACGCTTTTCCGTTGCGTTCAATGGTTCCAAATAATTTTGTCCAATTTTCTTGAAATAATCGTCCACTATCCATTAGCTTTGCCTTCTTTGCATTTATTTTTGGTATAACTTAAACACACAAAAGTAAAGTTTAATGAAACAAACTTTTAAAAATTTACTTAAACAAAGAACAGTTAAATATTTAAACAAATTAAATTGTCCCGTTTCGTTAATGTAGCTTTTTTAATGCCATGATAATGTGGAGTGCAAAATTTAAAACTAAACACGATTGGTTGAAAAATATTCTCAAGTTAATCAATAGTTTATAATGTTTTGCATTTTTAGCTGCATTTAGTTTGTATTATATTCAAATTTTCAATAAAATTACAAAGAATTATTTATGACAAGTTTTCTGTTTTTTGTATAATTCTTCATGACTGCAGAATAATAAGTAACCGATATAATTATTTATTCATATTGGTTGAAGATCAATACGAATAGATGTAATGACTTACGATGCCACCCCCCGTCGTTCAAAAGGTTCGACACGCAACCTGTAGGGATAATATCCCTAATATATCCCTGGGATATATTATAGTATTAATCTAACCCGAAGTAGAGACAAGGGCTGACGTTAAGGCGCATTAAACTGGGAACAACGATTTCCCAGGCTTTACCGATATCCAATCCTTCTCATCGATCCTACCGGGAATATCCCTAGTTCTAGTGTTAGCTACACTTACGCGCATTGCCTCCTCTGCACCACGAGGAGGCCCTGAAAATCGAAGTACTTGAACCCTAGTGCTCTCAGGTCATGCCACCTCTCATAATTACCTAGCTCGCTACATACTTCTTAGCAAAGATGCGGGAATCCTATCACGTGCCAGCAATCGTGGCCTTGCATGCCACCTCTGGCACGCGTGCCATAGGTTCGCCATCACTGGCCTAGCGTGTTAAGGCGTGCGACTCGTAATCTGAGGGTCGCGGGTTCGCATCCCGGTCGAGCCAAACATGCTCGCCCTTTCAGCCGTGGGGGCGTTATAATGTGACGGTCAATCCCAATATTCATTGGTAAAAGAGTAGCCCAAGAGTTGGCGTTGGGTGGTGATGACTAGCTGCCTTCTCTCTAGTCTTACACTGCTAAATTAGGGACGGCTAGCACAGATAGCCCTCGAGTAGCTTTGTGTGAAATTCCGAAACAAACAAACATGTACACGTGTGTGTGTGTAACATTTCGCCGAAATATTATTTTCTCATTTTAGTCTTACACTAAATTTTCAGATGACGAAGTGAAAATGTCAGTGCATTAAAATACTAAACAGATATAAGTTATCACTAAGCACGGCTGAATGTGGTTATGACATGAAAGATCTAATGATAAAAACGTACTTATTACTAGTAGACATGACAGTTTAAACCGTTGTACTCTATGAACAGTATACCTTATAACTTCACAAAGTAACTATTTCGGCAAATGTCAATTAGTCTAGAACACAAATGAACAATAAAAATCCATTAAGTAAAGTTAAAAGAGTCACTCCCTTCCCCGAGGGACTGGCTAGTAAGCTTGACTGTTCATAATGCTAAAATTCGGGTTCGATTTATATGGTGTGTTCAGCGGTGATATCCCATTTTGCAGCTCTGCCTTTATACAGTAGTGTTATTCGAATTACTAATACTTTCAACCAGATGTCTCTGTTTACTAGGAATCATATTTTGATAAGGTACTATTTTTACCTTAGCTCCCCTATAGGTGATGTGTATTAAAAGTTATCATGGGCTTGTTTTTCTGTGTCTCAAATTAAAACAGTCATAACTTTCTCATAACTTTAGGGTGATTATATCGATATATTAAACACTTGTTTCTATATTTACAATACTTATTATTCTAGTCTTACATATATATGAAAACTGAGTCACAAGTCCTAGGAATGTGTGTAAATATCAGTAAAAACTTTTAATTCCTTGTTCTTCTTTCTTCTGCTTCTTTTTTATTACATGATACAAAAACCAAAACAACGGTGTCAACCAGTTTTACTGAGATGACATAGTTTTAAATGGAGTATCTGCTTTTATAAGTATTATTAATAACTAGTAATAATTTTAAAAGATCGTAATTCTAGCGTAAACAATGTTATCACTACCCCTTAAAGTTAGCTTTCTTATATACATTTGGTGTTCCTTTAAAAGCCCAGGTAAATACATGGAGAAACGGTAATTATCAGCCAGAAATAGATAAACAACAAATATCACAGTTGAAACCTCATTCTATTAATAGTTTGTTAAAAATACAACATTTCTGTGTCTGTTGAAACACTGCATTAAAAAAACAATCAAAGAAGTAAAGAAACTGATAAAAACGTCTGGATGAGTAATATCAATCCTTTTAAAATTATACAAAAACGATATTATGGATAGCATTTGTAACATCCTTGCATAATTACGAAGACAGGAATTAACATATAACAATACATATAACTATTAAATAACCAACTAACTTTAATTTATCCTGTTTTTATTTTTTAACATTCTGCTACACTGTGTGCCTGCACTATTGTGTACGGATGATAAAAATGCCGCTCATATTATCTTGTTTACATTATTTATAAAGGACTGACATAAGCCATCTATACATTTACTTTATTTTTAAAACGTTTTTCCTTTACTTGTAACATTAATAACAACTAATCTAGTTTAAAATCTGTTCACCCGTTATATTTTACTTCCCTGTAATAATGAATAGCCCCCTATTAACGTTTAAGATCACTCTTTTCTGATCGAATAGTTGGATTTGTTCATCACTCTTATAGTGTACCCTTGATCCCAAAGCACGGGACAAACATTTGTAGTAACGGATAACGAACCATTACCCATTCTGTTTGGATAGGTTAACTACAAGGTCACGCTCGACCCCTCCAACAACTGGGTTTGTAATCTATCGTATGAAATATTTTTTCCTTTTCATTTTCATTTTTCATTTTTCATCGGCTCGGCATGGCTAGGTGGTTATGGCACTCGACCCGTACGTAATCTGAAGGTTGCGGGTTCGAATCGCCGTCGCACCAAACATGCTCGCCCTGTCAGCTGGGGGGGGGGCATTATTATGTGACGGTCAATTCCACTATTCGTTGATAAAAGAGTAGCTCCAGAGTTGGTGGTGGGTGGTGATGACTAGGTGCCTTCCCTCTAGTCTTACACTGCTCAATCAGAGACGACTAGCGCAAATAGCCCTCGTGTAGCTTTGCGCAAAATTCAAAACAAGCAAACAAACCATAAACCTCTATCATCAAGTTCACTTGTGAACACGAGAAAAACAACCAAACAGCATTTCTCAACCTCCATATATCAAGAACCGATACACAATTTAAAACAGAAATCCATATAAAAAGCACCCGTACTAGACTACACATTCCTGGAACTCAGCACATGAAACAAAACAAAAATTCAACATAATAAGGAACTAAACAAACAGCCACAAAATTTGCTCAGCCGATAAAATTAACGAAATCAACAAAATAAAACAACACTTCATTTCATTTACATCAATACATTTCCTCCAAAAACCGTTGAAAAAAATTATACATACATACACACACACACCTGGATCACCCACACTGTCAACAACAAACAAACAATAAAAAATCTCAAGAAAGAACAAACTACAAAACTTTACCCTGCTGCATACCATATATTCCCGATATCAGCGAAAAAATAGCCAACATTTGGAGAAAAACTTATAACAAAACACAACATTCCGGTAATCACCAAATTTATTCAAAAACCATGTACAAAACTAAAGTCCATACTATGTAAAAACTACACTGACAAACACAAACATAATTTATAAAATACAATGTTACAACTGCCATGACTTCTATACTGGAAAAACAAACATAAAAATGAAAACCAGACTCAAAGAGAAAAAAAAACCTTTGCACGTTTTTGAGTACTGTTAACTTTAAGATGATCTAAGAGGATATAAACGTTGTTCTGTACTTTATTTTAATTAAAGTTTTAATACCCATGTCAGTCGTCCTGATAATACGGTTAGAGTTGTGTTGTGTAGTACTTCAGGAACTGGCAGTGAATACATCCATGAAGATTTACAGGATATCTACAAAACAATCACATTGGACTTATAAACAAATATTTTTATTTTCAGTAGCATATTTCTTAGCTCAGTGCTATACGACAGTAATTTTCAAAAAATACAAACAAACAACAAAACCCTAAAAACATGGAAATAAGTGTTCGCAATCTCGAGCAATGTAATCGTCACAATTACCTATTTATACATTATAAACTTGGAAATGTGGGGAAAATCACAGCTGCATTCCCGTGTAACTACTGTTCTCAGTATCACCAATTGTAACTGAAATTTGAAGATATCGAAAAAAGTCAGCGACTTGAAAACCGATTACGTCACATCACAAAGACCATTTAATGTCTTATCGGTGACTTCAAGCAGTACTAGATGTTCGTTGATTACTGAAAGGTAAAGATTTCCTAGTCGCTAGTGTTTGGTCTCTTTTCATTCCTCCTTCTTGTTGAAACATACAAAGTTAAAAAGATTTCTCTCTGGAAATGAATGCTACAATGTTTGTATCTATAGCACAGACTCTTAAAAAAAAAAAAAAGAACTCCACAACTTAGAATGTCCCTAATAGTTTTTATTACTAAAAATAAATTTTATATATAAAATATTTTTATTTTTTGTTCTTAATTTCTAAAAGGAGGTAAAACCGTTAATTTTCTTGAAATATATTTTGATCTTATATTTTCGGTAAAATAATGAGATAAACAGCCAAATATCATTATTTACCTAAAATGTTGCTACACAGTTCAAAGTCTTATAGTCTATCAATTTAAATATATTTTTAAATTAGATAATTAGTAATTTGTTAGTGAATTTTTAGAAGTTAGTAGATTTCATTCTAAAAACCTATGATGTTATATGTTATATAATGTCAACCACCCTGGGTCTGCCCCCCGTTGGTACAGCAGTAAGTCTAAGGATTTACAACGGTAAAATCAGCGGTTCGATTCCTCTCGGTAGATTCAGCAGATAGCTCCATGTGTCTTTGCTATAAGAAAACACACACACAAACACAGTATATCTGCCACATCTGGTGGCGACGAAACCTTTTGTTTCATGCCAGGGGTAACACCATTTTTCGTGAACAACAGCTGTTAGGGTGTGTGACAGATTAAGCAAGTGAATTATAATTATGATCAATTTCATATAAGTAATTACAAATCATATTTAAAGATGGCAAGTTAAACACCACATTATTTATTTACTTATTATTTTGAGCAACTTTACTATTATTCATAAAAACTATTAGAGTATGGTACGGCATGATGGAAGAAGGAGAGAAAGAAAAAACCTGTATAAAGGAGAAACGAGATAAACATTGAGGGACAAGTTGATATAAAATAAGGAGAGAAGACAAGAGATTTTGTGTTTTTTTTTAATTTCTTGAAAAGCTGCAGAAATGGCTATCTTAACATAACTTTCGCCCCCACTAGTACACCGGTATGTTTCCGGATTTACAACGCTAAAATCAGGGGTTCGATTCCCCTCGGTGGGCTGAGCAGATACCCCGATGTGGCTTTGCTATAAGAAAAATACACACACAAACATAACTTTCCCTTATTTTGCACAAAGAGACTAGACAAAAGGCAACTAATGAATGATATTAGCGCCTGAGTTACTCTTGTCTGATCAAATACTTGGTTTTGGCAGTCACTCTTATAGCGACATCAAAATCGAGAGCGTGTTTTTGTTAAAACAGACTGCGACCCAGTAATCTTTGGGTTTGCGTTACTAGTACAATAACAACGCACAGCCTACTATAACGAGAAGGAATGAATGATGAAGATAGCTATTACATGTTTTATTTCTGTACACCATTTTAACACAGAACGTATGCTTGTTAACTACTACCATGACAAACAGAGAAAGGTCATTGAATGTGATTTCCGCCTTTTGTCTTTTATATCAAAACTGTTTTATCTGGACGTAACCAAATAAAGCCTATTTCTATGATACTTTCCCACTGTTTTGAGAAACAACATAAGCATTTGTGTTGTTTTTTTTTGCTTATAATATGTAATATTATAACATCATCGTTAAATATATAATACATTCCTTTTTGTGAGCATTAGGTAACAGTTACAGTGGTGGATGAAATTATTGAACCATCCAATGTTTTTACACTTTTCTTGGTTCCCGTGATTGTTTACGATATTGTTTACTGTGGAAGTGTGAGAGCTAGTTTAAAACACTTGTGGACATTATCTGGTGTAAATTAATTCATATTTCAGTCATTCAAACGCATTGTTAACAAACCAACTACGACGAACTTATTACAGAGATCATCAATAAATACGAAAATATTCTTCGAGTAAGAAAACCTACATATAAAAATAAAGCCAGCCACTAATATAACTGATGAAAGTAATCACAGAAACTGTTTCTTATATTAATATTTGGTTGTGCCCCCCGTTGGTCTTGATAACTGTATATGGCCGTGGCATAGAGTACAAAAGGGATTGAATGTAGGCAGAGGTGAGTATCTGATGCCACGCTCGTATTAGAGCTTCCTGCAGTTACATGTTGCTTCTGGATTTCTTTTCTTTCGCTTTGTTACCCATTATCTTCCAGTAGTTTTCAATTGGATCCATATCTGGGCTGTTGCCTACCCAGTGTTACATATTTATTCTCTCCCTACCAAGAAAGTTCTTCAACTGCAGCAGTGAAATAAAACCAAAAATGTGCTTTCAATACAGATAAGGTGAAGTTTCTTCTGTATTTCACGTCTATTTCATTTAGTGCATGAATATTAACAACCTTTTTAGTCCTGTGGTATGGAACAGAGTCATCCTGGAATGTGCACTTTTCAGCTCCACCAAGTGATCTTAAACTGTTGACTTTAATCGGAACAAAATGCAGGGATCTGACACCTTGGTTAAAGTTGCATCCCTATATCATCTGCCCCTAGAAATGCTTCATAGCTGCATTAAATCACACTGGATGAAACTCTTCTCCACATGGACATTGTATCAAGTGCTTCCCATCAGATCCGTGCAAGTTGAACTTTGGCTCGTCTGAGAAGGTCACTTCAGTCCAATCAGCATGTTCTTTAATTAGTTGAACCTCATTTTCCTCACACTGTTAGTCGGAGGGGGGGTCTTTTTTGGTCGTTTTGTTGGAAGATTAGCAGAACACAGGCGAGACCAGATGGTACACGCAGTGAGAGTGACCTCTGAAGTTTTCTGTCATGTTCTTTTGAGATCTGAGAACAGTCGACGATTCTGCAGACTTATAATTTTCACAAAACGATCGTCAGTTGGTGTGAAAACTTTCTTCTCGCCACTCCACACAGCAAGTTTCTCTCTATATTTCTGCACGTAGCAGCTCACAGTAGACTGGTTAAATTTAGTCTTCCCGCAAACTGCCTTGTCAAAAGTTAACTCGCAATCCTTGGCCATTGTAGCATGGCACACACATTGTAACAGATAGGCTTCTGAACTGACTCTCAGTATGAATTTGTATTTATAGACAAAAAACAACTGATGTAATATCCAGACCGTCTGTAAAGCCGTTTATATAATAATCGGACAGTATGGCATCGTCCATGAAACTCATTCGTACCTACAAGCATTACGACTCTAAAACAGATGATGACTCTGAAGAGAAGTGTTAAAGAAATCGGATAGTTCAGTACATTTGAACAGCACTATATGTAACAGGTATTATAAAGCTTAGATACATTGTAATCATAAAACGACGTTTCATTGTTAAATACACATTTTGCCTCTGTTGACAATGTCATGAATATAACTCCAGCCTCACATAGCATTTCATTCATTGCATGTTATACAATTTATCCTACAATATAAGTAGGATAGAGAGTGTCGAGTCACTCTACAGAATGTACAAGAATATGAAAAGACCATAAACAATTTCAACAAGTTGTATTCACTAAAACTTAAAGCACGTGATTTATACATTGAACGCCAATTAATTTAATTTATTCTCCTGTATCTAATATATACATATATATATATATACCAAATTGAAAGTTTTAATTTAAACCAAACCGTTCGAGCTAATGCATTCGAGATTTTACTTATAAGTTTTATAAGTCTTCTTGTTTACCTTAAGAACAACGGAAGCCTTCCTATTTTGCATTTGATTCGCTTCCCTGCATTATAATAATATCTCACATGAACTTAATTTGACCGTTTCCAGGCTTCTTAACTACTAGTCTAAACGTGGATTTGTAGAAGTCATTATAAAACTCCTATTCCTGCGTTAATTCGTTTGAAAAGTAATTTAACTGTATTTCCAAGAAATAGTAACTAATTTAATATATTTTTACTTATTAAAATTGTTAATAAGTACAAAATCAATCAGTCATTCACAAACCAATTTCACTCAACCAATTAGTGTTACTAAAGCATCTTTCTAACTGAGTATTAACAGATAATTCAAATTGTTATGTAGAATACCATGTTAATGTATTTTTCCTAATGTTGTAATATCTTTATATAAACATGAAAGTTAATAATTAAACTAAACTTATACCAATTCCCATTTGACTGGGAGTTTCAATTTGTCGATTTTATTTACTTAGAAAGAATAAGAAATTAAACGTAAAATATGTTTTACACAATTGTTATTCCAAATGTAGACAAAACTTCCACTTGATAGAAACCACTGACCCAGTTTGAACGTTACCAACAGAAAATCATGCATTACCAACAAAAGGAATCTCCCGCTGGTGCAGCGGTAAGTCTACGGATTTACAGTGCTAAAATCAGGAGATCGATTCCCCTCGATGGACTCAGCAGATAGCCTGATGTGGCTTTGCTATAAGAAAACACGCACACACCCAAAAAAGGGAGAGTTACGAACAGGTAATGGCTTTTATGATTAGTGTATAGGATAATAAAAACATACTTTAAAATGTCCAGTGTACAGCAAGGAGATCAGAAAAACATTTATCTGGATTGCCAAGTTCATCAAAGAACCCTGGGTAATAATACTACTTATTTAACTCCTGTCTTCCTCAATAACAGTGTTTTAATCTGAACATTATTTGGAAATTAAACGAATAGACTTGTGAGCTTTGACCCGAAGATTGCTATGTTTGAGAGACTGTGTGTCATGTCTGAATTCGGTGACAAGCCTCAAAAATTTCATTCCGCCTCAAGGTGTGCACATAGTTTTAAGACTTACACCGAATGAAGTCAAGCCAACAGGACAGCAGTCAGGCTCTTGATGTAGATCGCCAGCAGCTTCTAATAAAGTACAATTACTACATCTGATCTTCAGTACTGGAAATACCGATTTCCACTGGGAGGACTCAAACGTTTGTTTTGCTAGATTACTGCATACAAACACATTACGGGTAGATTAGGAACGTTTTATATTTTCGACTGAACGTTGTTCCGCTAGTTGTTCGATATGATTGTTTAGAACAATGGTGAACGCTCCATTTGAATTACCTGCTCTGTTACGGCAAGAAACGATTAACGATTTGGATCCATGGTTGTAATGGATAGAAATAAGCTTTCTGGCGTAGTAGCAGAAGGTCTGCCAGATACCGATTTCTTTCACACATTGAGAAGAGGCTAAATCGAGAATGCATATCATATTATTAAAGAGAGAACGTTTGTGAAGGTGTTACGTGTTCTGAGAGAAACTTTAATAGATGAGAATGTTACATCGAGATTATGAATTATTCTTTCACTTCTTCAAATCACCAACATGCGCGAAAAGAAACATTCTTTTTTATTACTAGTAGTAGATGAGAAAGTGAATAATAGATTACCATAAGTACTTGTGTGACTGAATCATAGGTCACCAGCAGCAGTTGTGTGAATATCTCAGAGGTCATTAGGGGCAGGTAAGTGAACGAACTAGAGATCACCAATAGACATGTGAATGAACCAGAGACGATGAAAAATAACTATGTAAAAGAATAAAAAATCAAGACTACCTGTGCGAACGAATCACAAACCACCAGAAGTAGTTGTGAAAATAAATCAGAGATCAGCAGGAGTATTTGTGTTAATAAATAAATCAGAGATCAGCAGGAGTATTTGTGTTAATAAATAAAAGAGATCAGCGGGAGTAGTTGTGTAAATAAATCAGAAATTACTAGAAGTAGTTATATATCTGATATTACCAGGAATAATTGAGTAAAGGAGTCAGAGATCAGAACTAGCAAAAACGTGAACAAATCAGTAATTTCCCCGACTTATTAAAATCATAAGGAATATTAGTGGTAACGCATCAGATATTACAAAACGTAATTGTGTGACGGAAACATTTCTCTGTCCATACAAAACTACCAGACAGAAGGTTCGAGCAGAAACTGGGGTGGTTAATTGAAACAAAGACGAGGAAGGTTGGTAAAGTTTAACCTGTTACATATCTGAATAGTTTGAGTAATGAGTATTATGATTATTGAAAGAAGTCGGTTTTGTCAAGTGATTAACGAGCCGGAATGTGAACCTACGGGTGCACGATTCGCATCCGGTAATACATTGTGAATACGAATCGTTAATGTAAAAATCTTAAGTTAGAATACAAGATATTTTTAAATATGTATATAAATGAAACGATGAAGAAAACTGGACAAAAGAATAATGTAAAACAGTATAGGAAGACCGAAGTCTCAGGTATTGAATGTTTTGATTATTACGAAATGTACCACAGGAGAAGACCAAGCCTCAAGCCTGTAAAGGACACTAATCAACACCTATAAATGTTGCTTGAAGGGAATTTCAATTCTTGAAGTTTGTGACTTTAACTAGGTTTTTCAATACTACTGATTCAAGAACACCATCATGGCAAAGCGTGTTATTAGCATATTACAGTGATATACACAGGGTAAATAGTAGCAAGTGAACAACCTACAGTTACGATAAACTGTATTAATACACAGAGTAAAAAGTAGCAAGTGAATAATCTACAATTAAGATAAACAGTATTAATACACAAGCCCATGTCGTAGCATATAAGCCCAACAGCCATCAAATTCATTACTACCTAGATGTAAGCAGCTAAATTCGAAGCACCGATTCTAGAATAAAACTCATCATCACATAGATGTAAGCAGCTGAGGTCAGAGCAGTGATTCTAGTATAAAACCCATTTAAGTAACTGATTTTTACGTCAAAATCAATATATGCAGACGTGAGCAGCACCTCAGGAAACTGGTCATTTCGAAGGGAGAAAATACCATAGCGTATTTGGTCCGTTAATAACTATACGAAACAAGAACAAGTAATTTTTTGCACACTAAATTTTAGAAGGTGAATCTATTGTTTACGTCGCCACATACGTTATAAACAGTGTGTTAGTCTAGTGTATAACAAGGGTGAAGGTTATTATTCTTTACACAATACGTATCAAAAGCATTCCGGCCATATAAGTATAGTTAGTTAGTTAGTTATCACCATTAGATTCCATCAAGGAACATAGGGCCGCAATCGCTTGCGGATTCTTCAACAGGTATATAAGTGAGTAGGTTGTTAGCCCACTGCACCGAGCCGTCCCTAATTTAGTAGTGTAAGACTAGAGGGAAGGCAGCTAGTCATCACCACCCACCGCCAACTCTTGGGCTACTCTTGTACCAACGAATAGTGGAATTGACCGTCAAATTATAACACCCCCACGGCTGGGAGGGCGAGCATGTTTGGCGCGACGCGAGCGCGACTCTCGGATTACGAGTCGCACGCCTTACGCGCTTGGCCATGCCAGGCCCCCATATAGGTATAGCGGGCTCAATAAAACTTACACTTATCTTAATTAAACTATTCCGCTGTATTAAGTTTCAAGAAGATGTTTGAATTTCTGCTTTCTTTGTTTCGTAATTTTCGTAATTACACAATGGCTATTTGTGGTTCTGTTCCAAATTTTGAATCGCTAGATAAGAAGGAAGACATCCAGTCAACAGCATCACGCGATAATTTTGGGGCTATTCTAATTTATAAGTGGCTTTTGATCGTCACTCTTTGAAATCTCTCACAGCCCAAAATTTGGAGTGATTTCTTGCGGCGAGTGGGTTCGAACCATGGTATCTGAGATCCACAATCAGATACACTCGCTATTTTAGGAATGCATATTATGTGTGTATTACTGAGCTCATCCTCTTAATAAGATATATTAGTAGCTTTAGATGTATTACTACAATACGAAGCCATTTTTTGTTTTATCCATCCTTTACTTTTGTTACCCTACATAATTATTTAAAAGTAACCATCACCTATCATGCTCTGTTCCTTCACTCTTCAAACGGTACTTATTTTATAATTTAATAATTTTTAATAGGTATTTTCCTTTAGAGTTGATTACTTAAGACGTTCTTACAAGACCAATTTTGCCGTTTTTTATCATTAATAATAAAATAAGAAATGCAAAGATGTTCTTTACCTCAGCAAAACCGTTAAATGTGTGTTTAAAAGTACTGGGTGCGTTATAAGAATGGCAGTCATTATACTTTACGTGGGTGGCCCAGCATGGCCAAGTGTGTTAAGGCGTGCGACTCGTAATCTGACGATCGTGGGTTCGCATCCTTTCAAACATGTTCGCCCTTTCAGCCGTGGGGGCATTATAATGTGACGGTCAATCCCACTATTCGTTGGTAAAAGAGTAGCCCAAGAGTTGGCGGTGGGTGGTGATGACTAGTTACCTTCCCTCTAGTCTTACACTACTAAATTAGGGACGGCTAGCACAGATAGCCCTCGAGTAGCTTTGTGCGAAATTCAAAAACAAGCAAACAATACTTTACGTGGGTGATGAGCTCAAAAGAAAGAGGGCATTAACAAAATAAATAACATTTAAACTTTTTCAGATACTATTAAGTATTATCAGTGTACTAAGAAATCTTCCTTCTCAAATGCCTAAGATTTTTCAAGCAAAAGAAAAATCCTAAATTCTTACAACAAATTGCAATTTTACATCTTCTATTGTGCCTCACATAGTCTGGTGGTGTAAAAATCCCGCATTTCTAATTATGGGTGGATTATGAAGTCACCTTGAGTTCTGTTATTCATTAGTAAAGCGTAGCCCAAGAGTTTGTGGTGTTTATCACTTAAAATTATAAGCAGCTAGCGAATATAACTCTTGAATAGCGAAATGAATCAAATACACCATTCTGTGTTCCTACCGCTAGTACAGCGGTAAGTCTACGGATTTACAACGGTAAAATCAGGAGCTCGATTTCCCTCGGTGGGTTCAGCGGATAGCCTGATGTGGTTTTGCTATAAGAAAACACATACACGCATTCTGTGTTGGATATATTGGGTAAGAGCAATGCATTATCACTGCAACTACAAAAAGGACAAAATGTCCACGTGGTAGTGACTAAAAGAGTCTTCTACTTCAATCTCATTTTCGATTATCACGTTGAAGTGGCTGTCATCACTCCAGAAATTATTTCTAAGTATCTAACAATATAGTTGATTCGGGAAAATTGTTATGCTGGTGTCAAAACCTCACAGGTGTCTCCAGTCACACGTACTACACTGTTTGCAGTGAACTCGAAATGAATTTGTTGTCGAGATGCCTTTCTCGTTTTGGTATGCTCTTCTAACCACGCATACTTCTTTCTTATCAACGTATCTTATTGGTGTATCTATACAGGAATACGCATTGAGCTCCCAGGTCGAGCGTGGCCCATTCATTGGCGTCCTGGACTGTGGATTCGAGGTTCTGTTGTTCGTCTTCCTTTTACTACCTAAAAAATCTCGCTCCTCACTTTGGCGAGATTAAGTAATTGATCACGAGTTGGCGGTAGGCTATATTGAGTAGTTGCCTTTTCTATATAGTTTATCGCTTCAAAATTAGAGACGAATTGCGTACATCGCCCACTGCACGAAATTTAACAAACAACATTAAATGCCTTTGAAACGTTTAGTGAAAGATGTCGCATGTTCAAGGGATGTTTGAATACTGTGAATGCAGTGGGCTTACAAAAGCACATTTAGTGAGGTAGTTCATGTGCTTAAGAGAACCCCTATTACTAATACAAGGGAGTGTGCTTTCTAAAATGTTTATTGAGCCATGCTGCACGTTCAAGTGGTGTCCGAATACAATTGCAAAAGGAACGTGTACAGTGGTAACAAATTTAGTCAGATATTTCTGAAACAAATGTTTGCGTTGACTGCTTATTGCTATTATTTCTAAAACATGAAACGTTGAATCAAATGTTCAATTTCATCAAACGAATGTACATATGCAACGAAAAAAAATTAAAAAGTATATTAATCAAAACTCATACAATTCCTCCACGAAGGAAAAAGTTAAACAAATTTATCCGAACTTCATGGTTTTGCCGTACAATAAAAATAGTAACATTTTTTTTTATATATTTGAAATCGCTGGACTAAAAAGGCAATAAATGAAAATATGTGAACGTTGTCTTTGTGAAAATAGTTCATTTAATTAATTCCCTTTCAGAATATTTAAGAATAAAAGATGATAGTACACAAACAACCCTACGTTGTGACCTTCTTGGTGTTTCCTGTTGTTGTCATCGTTCGTCTCCTGAAACTATTTTGTTTCTTTTTAACATCTTGCAGATTTTAACAGCCGATCTAAGGATTTGCGTTCTGGTGAAACTGTAAATGATGCGAATCCAACATTGCTTGATTACAAAAGTAATATTTGAGTCAATCAAAACTTCCATTCAATTTTCATCATTGTCAAATACATATTACATTCCTTTCGTATTTCGCAACAGAACAGAGACGAATTGTCAACAGAACACACACAGTATTCTCAAGACGGCTGGTATGGGTATTAAAACTTTAATTAAAATACAGAAAAATGTTTCAAATCTAAGAAGGTCGAAACGTCGTTTCTGTATTTTAATTAAAGTTTTAATATCCAAACCAACCGTCTTGAGAATAGACTTTTACTTCAAGTGGGTTTCTCGTCATCACGAAGAACACAGACAGGCCTTCATTAGAACGCAGACAGACCGTCAACAGAATACAGACAGGCCTTCAACTGAACAGAGACCACCAACAGAAAAAAACAACAACCCAGGCTATCAACAGAGCACAGACATGCCATCAACAGAAGACAATCATGTCGTCAACAGAAAACAAACAGGCTATTAGTGGAACGCAGATAGACCGTCAACGGAATACAGACAGGTCTTCAACAAAACACAGACAGGCTGTCGACAGAATACAGAGAGCACGCCAACAGAACACGGACACATTATATGGTTACAGCCAGTCCCAGTGACACAACTTGAATTGATTTTTCTTTTTTTAAATGTGAGACAAGTAATAGTTGTTGAGAGTTTCCTTTGTTACCATTAAAAGTGTTGGTAAACCAATTTAATCTGAGCCCTGTTGCTCTACACATGTTTCTCTTGTGTTTTCCGTAGAGGCTCATGCCATCTGAGACTTTACACTTATTGATCTGGTGTCTTATTTCACCCATAAGCTCCGAGACTTGTGTCTTCGGCTCTGTCTGTATCAAACTCTAGTGGTATCTACAGAAGATAAGTGTAATTTTATTCGGTTTCTCGGCTGAATCTTTTGTCGCGTTTAGTTATTTTATTATTTTTGAGTTTGAAATACGAGTAAGCGTGTGTATGAATTACCAATAGTTATTTAGACTCAGATATAAATACACCCTTCTGTACAACAAAATTATTTCATTGTAAGGGGTTCGATAACGTTATATAACAATCTTGTAGCTGTGTCTACTATTTCTATTAGCATTTAATTGATTACGCATGTATCCGTTTAACTTATGTTAACAAAACAATACGGAAATTGATGCTACTCTTTTGATAACCCGTCATAGTTTTTCCGTTTTACTTGTGAATAAAATTCAACACGTATAGATTTTATATCTAAATCGCAGTATTGAGCCAAATTACATGTGCAAGGGATGTCCGAATAATAATGAGAGGGGATGTAGCGTGTTAAACAATGTTTAATAAATCACATGCCACTTTCCTATAAGATAAGAGTGGCCCAAGAGCTGACGATTTGTGCTGTTGATTATCTAAAGTGTCAGCTGTAGATTGGAAGGTCAAAGGATCGAGCCACTGCAAACTGCTTAGAAACGTTATAAATGTAAAAGTCAATCTCATTATTCGGTTTGATATGTAGCATTGGTACCTGAATCGTAATGGCTTTTTACCTGACCATTTTAACATAAAGTGGTGTTCAGGTTGTAAGTACCAATGATAAACAACAAGTTGATAGACGTACAGGTTGAGTTGAGTAACGTGCAATAACTTAGAATATTAGGCTTAACGCCGCATGTTTAATGTTTTGCACCCGTATTAAGTGTTCTTTAAACAAAGAGAGAACTTTGTATCAAGTTGTTATTAGCGTCCTGTTTAATCAACGTTCCTGATGAGTCGATTAAAAACTACGTTTATTGAACTTCATGCATTCCAAACGTTTCATTCAAAACTAAATTATTATAAATATTTGGTAAACAATTTGAAAATCGTTCTTCAAAATTTAAGTCCTTATTTATCTGATTAAATATAAAAACACGTATATTATCCTTTTTTCCTACATTCGGAAAAATTATTATAACACTTTCTAACGTAATAAAACCAGGTTTAAAACTTATGTTATAACGGTCGTAATTCTTGTTGCGGAAGGGCAGAAATGACTAAAACACACCATCTCCTCTGGGGACGTAAATCTGATAATTTATTATTCGCGACCCGTTGCAATAAAAAAAACACATCTTTCTCACTTCCAGGTCTTGGAGGAGAGAGGCACGATGAAGATGACTGTCAAATCACACTACACGATAACATATGAATGATCTTAGAATTGAATATCGTTGCTGTTGGCCGGTTGCTTTTCATCTACTATAAATAAATAGTTCTTGTGTGGCTTTACACAAGTTCTGAACAAGAAAAACAAAAAAAGAATAAAAACTAAAGACTTATGTATACTAATTATTGAATAATATTGGGGTTTGTAAGTCTTTCCTCTCTATATAATGTGCTTAGACTGCTGTTTCGTTGTGCTCCCTTTGGTTAGAATTTGTGGCTTCTTTGTGTTTCATTTTTGTTTTATTAAATTATAACGCCCCTTGGCTAAAAGGGATTAAACTCGGGACCCTCAGCTTAAGAATTGAGTATCTTAACCACCAATGCTAGAAACGATAAGAGCTTCTTCAAAGTTACTAACTCCTCAATAGCAGTAATTCCGAAGCGTGGGTAGCACAACCACACATCATAAAACATAAAGATGATTTTAAAATGACTTATAATTACACTACTATATTACAAACATGTATTACAACAAATATGACCCCTTACCACTCTTGAGCAGGGGGCACGTGATAAAGTGATTTATGATTACACTACAATATTACTAACATGTATTACGACAATGTGACCCTCTACCACTCTAGGGCAGGGGTCATGTAATATTTCCGTATAGCGAATGAGTGTTATAGTATTTTATATATCGATCTGATATATACTGCACTCATTATATTTTTTATGGAAATATTTGTAATGATAAAACTTTCAATCACTTTTTTAGTTCAGATCTTTCAGTTAGATTCATTATCATAAGAAGTAGAGTTTCTTTACTCTGGTTACATTCTTATACTCTAGCACAGAGTTAAGTCTGAAGGCTTATAACGCTAAAAATGGGACACAGTACAGATAGCCCATTATGTAGCTTTGTACTTATCCACAAACAAACTTATACTCTAGTAAGTTTTGTTTATCCGACTTCCCATTTTTCTTTGCAATAAACTATAGTGTTAACGTTATCCTACTGTACCAAGAACATTATTTACTTGTATAAGTTAATCCTTCGAATACAAAACTAGAGAATTTCGTGCACTTAATTTGAGGAATGGGAGTAAGTATAACGATGCACGAAGCGAGAATATTTTTGGTAAAAAATATTCAAAGTACCCTTCTGCACCACTGGTTACCAATCTATGTGATTACGTGTTCAAACGTGTACATTCCAGCAAAAGTTCAAACGATCGGATTAAACCATTTAGTCAATGAATTGTGCAATGATTGCGACTTTACTAAGTCAGGATATCGCACCACTGAGACCAATTGTTGCCAGCATGGCGTTTTTCACTCGCCACAACTTTACACTCGGAACGTAACGTAATCGTTGATTTGGCAAGACTCTCGTCGTTTTGTAAGGTACTAACACACCAACAACTATCGCAACAGAATCGACAAAGTTCTCTTAACAGCCAGTCATTCGAAAGAGATACATAAACCAAGTGTTCATAACTAAAGCAAGTTGATTATACTTAACCCTGGAAGTGATATAACCAGAATATACTATAGTTTATAACGAGAAAACAACACAGATATTAACAAACTATAAGAAGCTTGAACAGCTTCTTATGAAGCTTAGTTTCAGTCACAAATTTTGTTAGCTTTTTGTTCGTTTAAAACAAACGTTTTCATCAAATCAAACATTCATAAGGTTTTAGAAACGGATGTTTGTGCTACATAAGTTTGTTTGTTTTTTTAGAATTTCAGTGGAAAGCTACTCGAGGCCTGTGTATGCGTATCCATCTCTCACTTTGAAATGAAAGAAAGCCATCAACACTTACTGGACTACTCTTTTCTGACCGAATAGTAAGATTTTACTGTCACCCTTCTCTCACACCTAAGCCCCAAATTGCAAGCATACCTTTGCAACAACAGGACGCCAGTAATGAGGCCCTGGAATCTACAGTGTGGGCAGCTATGTTTTAAGCCACACTCAGATAATATATGGCATACCTATTTGTTAAAAAATATTTTTCCCTAGATGTGTTCGACCTCCTTCAATAATATTATAGTATTGCTTTAGTTACCGTAGGTCCAGTTCAACTAATGAGTTTGTGTACAAAAGACAGATCTGAAATATTCTTGTTTTTACGCGCAACTGTAATTAAAAGTCCGTAAAAACGACTAATTAAAAAAAGCAAACAAAATGTCAATTATAAGCCTATCTGATATTCCAGAATACACAGTTTGTTTTGTTTGTATTTATTCTGTTTCCATTTCCTAGCAGATAACACTGAGTTTTAATGCAGTTTCCTAGGCTTATTAATTCGAAAAGTTATTCTATTTTTGTTGCAGTAAAATCCTATCCAGGTGTACCATGAATCAAAGTCATTTCCTTTTTATTGATAAATCTTTGTCACTAGAGGTCCCTCCTTCGTAGAGTAAAACCCCTTAGTTTCTAACAAGTGAAACGAATAAACGACAAAATTGTGAAGAAAGGAAAAACCAAAAAACATGTTATCTTAAATATTTCTTTAAAACAGAACAAAATCACTTTATTGTACCAGTGAGCCAGTCACTGGTTCTGTGATGAATGTCTACAAAACGGTACAAAGGAGTAGACTGAGAGCATCAAGTTGATTGAGTTTATTAAATATAAACAAGAAAGTAATCGGGTAAAATATCTCATAAAATTAAGTAGGAAATTCAACGTTTAAAAATACATAATCGTTTATTGTATAAAGTTAAAAGCAAAATATACATTTAAAAACTGTATACAACTAAAACTACACGTTTTGGTAGGGAACAAGTTCCACCATCTTGAGGATGCCAGAAAAGAATAGAGAAAATTTAATTTTTATACAAGCAAGCTGTCTCCTGAAGATTGTGGGGTGACCCGGCATGGCCAAACGTGTTAAAGCGTGCGACTTGTAATCCGAGGGTCGCGGGTTCGCATCCCAGTCGGGCCAAACATGCTCGCCCTTTCAGCCGTGTGGGCGTTATAATGTTACGGTCAATCCCACTATTCGTTGGTAAAAGAGTAGCCCAAGAGTTTGCGGTGGGTGGTGATGACTAGCTGCCTTCCCTCTAGTCTTACACTACTAAATTAGGGACGGCTAGCACAGATAGCCCTCCAGTAGCTTTGTGCGAAATTCCAAAACAAAACAAACAAACAGATTGTGGATTTTTTCCACCAAAAAAGTTAAGTTTTTAATTGCATGCTTTACTTTTAACTTTATATGATAAATTATTGTGCATTTTTAAACATTGAAGTTTTTATCTATTTATTAAAGCTATGTATAAGAATGGCCATAGAGTATATTAAGTGAATTACTGCTTTTTTGCTGTATGTTTTGTAACCTCCGTTTAATGACGTATTAAAATACTTAGTTTTTATGTATATAAATAATAACAGCCATTGGTATTTACAGTTTTGTCGAGTATTTATATGCCTAGTACAATTGGGTATCAGTTATATTATTTCTTTGAACTACCAATCAGAGAAGTTATCTACTTTTGCAGCCAACGATATTTAAACAAAATTACATATGGAAAATTCAAAATCATATCTGTCATTTTTACTCAGTGTTAGAATGAATTAGTTTTATTGTACACAATCAATAACATCTCACAAACTTTTATAAAATATCTTTGTAAAAATTGATTTATTTTACAAGTAAACAGAATGGCACACTTTCAACTTTGTTGAAATTTGAAAGAAGTTGTAACATGTAAATCATTGTTTTAATGGGAGGAGCAGGCGTAGCTTAATGGTTAGCATAGTCCACCTGTAAGTCCGAGGGTTCATGGTTTGTAATCTTTTGCCACAAAAACACGACTCGTACTTTGTAACTGTGGATGTATTATAACAGAGATAATGGAATCCCACAACTCCATTAAACATAAGTTGCTCAAAAGTTCACGGCACGTGCTCTTGAGTAGTTTCCTCCATTCTAACTTACCAATACAAAAACAAAGATAGCACTCTTTCGGTGTTCTGTAACTCTCATATGAATTTATTAATTAACCGACATTTATCATTCAGTCAGTTTATCATCATCATAACCAAAGGCGATTTGGTATTTGCTCTGTTAGCTGTCACTATGAACATTGCTGGACTATGAGTATAATTTCTTACACGTGCAAATGCTGTTTCAAATGGTAATAAAACGGTTTTTCCTTATAAATCGTAATAGTTTTATGTTCCGTTTTAACAAACACAATATGTTAACATGTTTTACAATATATTTATATGTGCACATGTAATGAGATGTAGCTAATATAGTGAATTGTAATATATGTGATGTAGCTAATATAGTATGTTGTAATACATGTGATGCAGCTAATATAGTATGTTGTAATATATGTTATGAATATATGTATTGTAGTTAATATAGTGTATTGGTGATGTATTGAAACACAGTAAATATAGTGATTAATAATATGTGTGTGATATGGTGTATAGTTAACATAGTATTGTAATGTAGTTAATGGTGTTTTATAATATGTATGATGTGATGTAGTATACTACTGTTTTGTAATATTTGTGATGCATTGCAGTTAATATGGTATGTTCTAGTATGCACGATGTAGTGTAGTTAACATAGTGTTTTGTGATATGTATAATGCAATGTAATTAATATAGAGTTGAAATAGATGTGATGTAGTGAGGAATGGTTTGCGTATTGTAATGTGGTATACTTTATATTGTAAAATAATTAATGTTGCATAGTATAGTTTATAACTTTAAATAATTAATACTGTATAGTTCCTATAGTGTAGCTATAAATAGTGTAGTCCAAAAGTATACACATCGTTCTTTGAAATGAAATAAGAATGTAGATACAAAGTATAATAAGTGCAGTGATTAATACAGGGTGAGCCAAAAGTAGATGGACAGCATTTGGAATAGGTTTATGTATCGGTTATATTAATGCAATTGTATATTATAACTATGTTGCAACTATATTATTTGTGTTATATAATTACAATTTTATAATTACATTTGTTTTAATTTAATCTGTTTTCTTTTTTTTTAGATTGTTAATAGAACCCATAATGTCAAATACTTTAAATACAGATAAAAGAATATGGGTGTTAAAAGAGTATTGGAAATCTCAAAATACTGAAACCGTAAGGAGAAAGTGGGTTGAAACATTTGATACTCCAGCTCCAAAAAGACAAACCATTTACCGTATCCTTGACAAATTCGACGCCACTGGCTCAATCCTTAATGCTGCGAAAACTGGTCGACCCAAAACAGTCTGTACAGAGAATAATAAGCAACGTGTTGCCGATGCATTTGTTCAAAGTCCAAACAAATCCACCAGAAGAGCTTCTATGGAATTGAACATACCACAAACCTCTATTAGGCGAATTATAACGCAAATTGGGTTGAAACCCTATCGACCACAACTAATTCATGGCTTATTGAGGATGATCCAGACAGGCGACTGCAATTTAGTGAAATTATGCTGAACAAGATTGAAGAAAACCCAGGAATTTTAGATAACATTGTGTGGAGTGATGAAGCTTCTTTTAAATTATCCGGTCATGTCAATAGACATAATTGTGTTTACTGGTATAGTGAGAACATGCATTTAACATTAGAACAACAGCTAAATCAGCCTGGTGTCAATGTTTGGGGTGGTATTTCAAGTTCTGGTGTTTATGGACCATTTTTTTTTGGACGGAACAATTACAGGAGATAAGTATCTCGAAATTATAAGGAATCAAGTTGTTCCCCAGTTACAGCAACAACCTAATTTACATGACTTTTATTTTCAACAAGATGGGGCCCCTCCACATTTTTCCAAAGGAGTTCGTGAGTATCTTGATGAAACATTTCCATTGAAATGGATTGGTCGAAGAGGTCCAATCGATTGGCCGGCACGTTCACCGGACTTGACCCCTATGGATTTTTTCTTTTGGGGAGTACTCAAGGAAAAGGTTTATAGTCAAAAACCAAGAAGTGTCGGTGATTTAAAAAATTACATAAGAGATGCATTTCAAGAAATTAATGCCCAGAGTGACTTGTGCAAAAATGGTTGTCGAAGCGTAGGAGGTAGACTTCAAAGCTGTGTAAATCAAGAAGGAAAACAATTTGAGCATTTGCGTTAATAAATAACATTTTATTTTCATTAATATAATTGTCTTATTACATATAGTTGTACGTATACGTGATCTCTAAATAAATGTTTTTTTTACTGTCCACCTACTTTTGGCTCACCCTGTATAAAGCTGTAGAGAAGATATTTCAATTAATTTTAATATACATATTGTCTAGTTATTGAGCACTGCTCTTCCGTAACCTTTATCACTCTAATGTTGGACATCAACATAATTACTATTTACCAAAACAACAAATACGATTAATTTCAAACCAGTTTTGAAGTAAGTATAAGTACATGTGGCTAGAAAGGTTATTCTCATATGACTTATTAATCTCAGTGATTTAATCTATTATCATACGCCTTTTCAAAGAATAATGAACAACGCCATCTACCGGAGCAAACTATTGTAAACAAAGACTAAAGAAAAGACCAATATATTTTGAAGGAACAGAAACGTACACTTGAAAGTACCTAACGCGCTAAATCACATTTATCAGACATTAAAACCTTTCAATTTGTTATTGTGATAGAACAACTATTAAAAACGTTTATATTTATGATACTTTTAGACATTTATAAATAGTTTAAGGTCATTATTCTAGAGGTAATTTTGACGAAGGTAATTTGTCACGTAGTTGAGCGAGTGACAAATAGTATTTTTAAAGATAATATCCTACTTTCAACCTTAACAAATTTACACGATTCTGTCAATAAATATGAACATCTTTCAGTCTTAGAGTTAAATAAACCTTTGTTGTTCACACCATACTTTTAGTAACCAAAACTTCGATCAGCTGAAAATTGAGATATTGGCTTTGCACAGATCTTTTAGTTATTATACTACCAATTGGAGAAAAATATCAAATATTTCATAAAAAAGGAAAATTTTACTTATAAAAAAATGATGAACATACATATTAATTACAAGGTTTAAAATTCAGACTGTGAAAATATCATTTTTTCTTAAACGTTTTAGGAATTTATGCCTTTGAAAGACATAGTATCATATTTTATTGTAAGGAATTTTCAAAAGTTGTCTTGATCTCTTCACTTATAACTAACAAACAAAAAACAACAATTTGCAAAACGATATTCGAGTCATTTTTAAGTCCCCGATTTATTTTTTTTACTTCAACATGTCAGTGAAAAATCTTATATTCAATTAAATTTATCCAACTTCATGAGAAATTATCTTTAAACCAGAAACCAGGGAAACACAGTTCCAAGTAATCAGGAACCTGCTATATCATTCTTCATTTTAGGAATGTTATAATTAATAAATTACTTTAAGTTTTGAAAAGTATTATTTTAATTTTATATGTTGTTTATATATTTTCCCTCGAGTTCATATTATTACACATCTTTATCTACGAACTGTAGGTTTTATATTCATCGATATGCAAGAAACTTAATCTTCAAATATTTAGTATATATTTTCATGAAAACTTGTATACATGTTCCCTATTTATTTATTCATGCTTTCAGTTTCGTAGTATTTAAATATTGTTCTTCATTAATTAGTGAATTAATTGATTCTGGTATCTCAATTTAATGGTCAATCCCACTATTCGTCGATAAAATTAGTGTTGACTAGTTGCCTAAC
Organism: Tachypleus tridentatus; assembly: GCF_004210375.1. NCBI lineage: Eukaryota > Metazoa > Arthropoda > Merostomata > Xiphosura > Limulidae > Tachypleus > Tachypleus tridentatus. The sequence goes on along the minus strand of NC_134831.1, from coordinate 32,893,742 downwards.
ATTGTTAAGTTGAAGACGATTAACTCAGACAGCCTTTGTGCAGCTTTGCGTGAAATTTCAACCAAACTAGGTAAAGTACTCACAACTAAAACTATATCCTAAATGTAAATCTACATTTACTGTAAATGTCAGTCTTTTTAATGTTGTAGAAAATTAATATACTGTTTAGAAAATGTAGATATAATTATCTTCGACATTTTGTAGCTTTAATTATTTTATTAATAATACATTCTTTGATTAATTAAATATTATCTTCAAAACTCGAGTAATTACAAATGTCAATAAACTGAGTTGGCCAACTTAATTGTTTTGCTTTAAACTACTTTATTTCATGTTGCTCTGTTAACTTATTGTTGGAAAAAATTGAGCAGTTTTACACAAATACAATTAATAGATTAGATGATGAAACATTAAGAAGCAGACAGTCAAAATTCACAAAAACCTTTTTAATTACACATTAAAGTTAAGAAAAGTTAATTAAAAATGGTGAATAATGCATTTAAATATGCAGTGTATTATAGGTTACTCAAGATACGAGGTTTGTTAAAAAAATACACGGACTGTTTGAATTGCGCGGCTCCAGTTGGTTCCAGGGGAATCCGCTTGGTGACGCTAGGTTCGTACAGATCAGCTGATTACGACGCCATTTCCCGATTGCAGATATCTTCATTTGTGTATTAGCTACGCGGTTTTAAGTAAAGTGCGATTTTTTCGTTTGGCGGATTTCAGAATGAATGACCTGAAGGAGCAACGATTTGCTGTAAAATTTTGTGTTAAACTTGGAAAATCTGCAACTGAAACTTTTGCTATGCTTAACACGGCTTACGGTGATGAAGCGTACGGCATGTTTCAAGTGGCATGAACGTTTTAAGGATGGTCGACAGTCCATTGAAGATGATGAGCGTCCTGGACGTCCTTCCACGTCAACTGATGACCCACACGTCGACAAAATCAACACCCTGGTGTGGGCAAATCGACGTCTGATTGTCAGGGAGCTTGCTGAAGAGTGTGGGATATCAGTTGGATCTTGTTACGAGATTTTGACCGAAAAATTGAAGATGCACCGCGTTGCTGCGAAATTTGTGCCTCAGAACTCGTGAGGTTTTGGCCAAACACTCGATCACTGTTCTTCCCAACCCCCCTACTCACCTGACCTTGCTCCTTGCGATTTTTTCTTGTTCCCCAAACTCAAAAGACCTTTGAAAAGAAGAAGATTTGAGACGATTCCCGAGATTAAGGCAAATGCGACGAAGGAGCTGGAGGACATTACAAAAGAAGCGTACCAGGACTGTTTCAACAAGTGGAAACACCGTTGAGATAAATGTGTGCGTTGGGGAGGAGAGTACTTTGAAGGGGTTCCAGACCTGTAACTTTTAAATAAAGTACATTTTGTTTTATGACGTCAGTCCGCGTATTTTTTGAACAGCCCTCGTATACGGAGATGGCTATCTATATAGATTTAGATTGATACTCGAAAATTTATAAATCTGTAATAATATCCATCCATCCATATATATATAAACAATCCAAAACAAAAATAAAAAACGCTGCACTAAACAAAAAGTTTATGAAGTTAGCATTCCAGCCCCTATTATGGTGGTAAGGCACTAAAGTAGACCAGCAAATGAATTATACTAGTATGAAGGGGCCTAACCAGTTGGCCTGACATGGCCCAGCGCGTTAAGGCGTGCGCTTCGTAATCTGAAGGTCGCGGGTTCGCGCCCGAGTCGCACCAAAACATGCTCGCCCTCCCAGCCGTGGGGGTGTTATAATGTTGGGGTCAATCCCACTATTCGTTGGTAAAAGAGTAGCCCAAGAGTTGGCGGTGGGTGGTGATGACTAGCTGCCTTCCCTCTAGTCTTACACTGCTAAGTTAGGGACGGCTCGCACAGATAGCCCTCGAGTTGCTTTGTGCGAAATTCCCAAACAAACCTAACCAGTTATTTAAACTAACTATTATAACTCCTAACCACCATTCATTAAGTCTACTGAAACTATCTATTTTCATACTCTAAACAAGTCTTTATATGTCGTAAGATGCGTAAAGTAGTGCCAAGCTGTTCAATGCCCTTATTCACAACTAAAAACTAGAAACTTTTAGTAAAATCTTTTTAATTTTTATTTTTTATAGTTATTTAATACATTCTTATATTTATTACAGAATATACTAATAATTTATTTAAAGTTTCTTTATTAAATCCATTGAATATTAATTTTTGTACCAATATTCCAACATCAATAATAAAATATTGTAATTTATTACAAATTTTACAGAATCTGAATAATTGTGAAGTTATAATGCTTGTAATAGAAAGGTATGGTGGTACATTACTATTAAAAGAGGGTACATATATATTGGAAAAGCAACTTATTTTCTGTTATAAAAATATTTATATTGCTATCCTTATCAATTACTTTAAGTTCTAAATCTAAATAATGTGCTTCTATGTTAGATATTGAAGTATTTCCAATTTCTAATTCTAACGGATAAATAGTGTTAATAACATTATTTATTTCAGGATTATTTATGCTAATTAAACTATCTATGTATCTGTAAGTTAAAGCAAAAATACCTGTGCTCATGTAGTTTTTGATAAATTTGTTCTTATAAAAGTAAATATATACATTTCCAATAGAAGCAGAATAGTTAGCTCCCATTGGAACTGCTATTACTTGTTGACAAATTTGATTATTGAATAATATATAATTATTGCAAATGCTGAATATTAATATATCCTTTATGTTTTCGGAGCTAAATTTTCTTTCTTCCAGTTCTATGAAACAATAACAGAATTGTTCTATTAATGAACTTATGACAATTTTGATGGAATTTTGGTGTACAATGTGGTGAAATCAAATGTTTGAATATTATTTATTTGTTCAAAATTTCTTAAATATTCTAAACTTGGTTTTTTATTTTCCGAAAAATATGTTTTTTATTACTAGCACTTGTATTTTTAATTTTATCAAATAAAATAATAAATAATTTATTTAATAAAATGGCCGGTTGTTTAATAATTGTTCTTATTGAACTAGAAATAAATCTAAATTTAATCGGAGATTTATAGAACTTGGAAATAACATATAGAAAATTTAAAACCGTATAAGAATTTTGCTTAGGATAAAGTTTTTATAAGCTTTATATGAAATTATTAATTACTATATCCTTAGATTGGTTAATAAGTTCAAATGTTTGTGCACTGTCATTTCTTTTATCAGAAACCGTCTAGGTGGATAAAATGTAATATAGTTAAGTTTTAAAATATATTCATCAATATTGTTTCCAATAGATTTTAGAATATTATTCTTATTACCTTCTTTGGCTAGTCTATATTTAGATTTTTTTTTTAGTAGTTCACTTAATATTTTATGTTTTATAATTTCGAAGTTACCAGTAACAATATGTTATTGAAAAGTTTCAATAAATAAACTATGTTCACACTCACAAGGTAGGTCATTAACTTCATCTACATTTAACTTAGTGAAAAAAGCTTTTATAATTATATAATAGTGGACCAATTGGAATTCATGCCATTTTCAACATTACATTCGGTTTTGAAAATAATTCACAGTTCGATGCTCGTGACTTTTGCTAACTGTGTTATATGGATCTTGTCACCTGCCTGCGTGTAATCCACAACATTTGTAACTCAAAAGCTAAACTCTGGAAACCAGAACTAGTGAGAATAGTTTCTTAGATGTTACTAACACAAAACGTAAACTGTTCAGAATCACACAGTCATAAGGTACTCGAATTGCTGCACGTTTCGTTAGAAGTTTCAGAAACTATTTTAAATTTGCACCATATACGAGTGTGCTTATTTATACTGTTAAGTCTTTATTTCTACATGGATTAATGCAAATGGACTGTACAGAAAATTGCAAAACTTTATGTTGTTACTTTGATGTAGACATGTTGACTCAGCGGTAAGTTTATAAGCGAATTTCGATACCTGCAGTGTGAGGGTATAGATAGCCCCCTTGTAGCTTTGTGTTTAACAACAAATAAATAAATAAATATATCTGTTTCTAGAGCGTTGTTCCTTCATTAACTCCTCTCAATGGCTCAGCGGTAATCTTAAGGACTTATAAACCTAAAATGAGGGGTTTTATCACTATGAGAGTACAACGAAAATAGCCTACTGTACATATTAAACTGACGTACGCATATATTTCTATATATAATATAAATAACTTTAAGTTTGTTGTTTTGTTTATTAAGATAAACTTATGTTCCTGTAAAAAACAAATGTTTTTGCTTCAACTTACAACCAGATATCTACCACTGCGTACAAATAGCGATTATATAATGACGTTTGACAACTAATTTTCTAATTCAAACATTTAGTTCATTGAGAATAGTTGTTGGTATTGATAGAAGTACATATCCTCATCGTTACATCCTGTTCAACGGTAAAGGGTTAGAAAACATTAAAAACGTTTATGAAAAGGCTTAGTAGTGGTTTTGTGCAAGATCGTACTAAGAACAATTTATCGTTGTTTCATCTACAGTACTATATAAATACGTCAAGGGTCGATCAAATGGGAATTTTGCGTACAAGTGACGACCAAAAAATAAACAGTAGCTTTGGAATCTGTTTCATCTGTAAGGAAACTGTCACAGAGTATATTCATGATGCCTGTTAAACTGTAAGTTCAAAAAATCAATTAAAGACATGATTTCACTCCACCTTTTTCACACTTTATTTAACTTGTCATTCCCAGTTTGTCCCCTGATAAAGAAATGTCTAAAGCACTCTGATTACAGACTTTCTGTTTTTTTAACCATATTTACACAAATAAACTTGTCTATCACGATATTCTTACTTGGATCCTACGAAGGCTACATTTTTCATCTTTTGCAGTCATATTTTAATGTAAGCACCATTTTTAACCAACATCCATTTTCAACATGCCATTAAGAAATGCGATAATTAAATATACTGTTTACATAAAAAATATAGTTTGTGCTAAAGTGTCAAGATCAATCATACTTATAAGTGTTTCGGCCTTTTAATTGTACGAAAAGTGTACAAAATGCAAAAAATTAACCAGTGACTGAATCTGTACTAACTTTATGTACACCCTTTGTGTCAGCCAATGAAATCATAAGTTGTTTAACTGGACCTATCCTGTAGTTTACGCACTAAAAATTAGGCTATCCAATAAAATGAAACTACATTAAAACACAGTTCACTAAATGATTTTTTTAAAAACTCACAATGTAAATTGTTAACGATACATAATCCAGAAGCAGATGTATTGCATGTTCAATTCGCTGATTTTGTCTTTAGGTCTTTCTCAGAGTACATAAAGAGAAGATGCGCGTATTAGAGTTAAAAAGTAAGAAGATGGCTTCAAGGTGAGAAGAAAACTCCTGCAGAAAGTAACGTAATTTGTATCAAATGTCATTAGTAAAACTATTTAATTGAACAACTGATAAAAACGAAACTGATACTCCACATTCCAATCCTGGTTGATGTCTCCAACAATTAATTTAGTTGGCAACCAACATTTGACTCAAGTATCTGCTTTGCATGTTAGTTCCAACCTTGCTGGTGCTGCCCAGATGACATGAATATAAAGTAGTTTGTTCCCAAACTCATGCCAGGTCCTAGATGCAAAAATGAAAAACCATCTCAACTCTGAATGAATAAACATGACCGAACTTTTGTAGAACACACATGCAACCAGAAGGAGTAGACAAAGACAAATTTCAGTAACTAACTGATGGTAAATATATGTAGTTCGACTGAACTGAGTTTCATGAACTATCTTCTAGAAATATGTAAGGTCTGGATTATCTTAAAGAACTCTATCTGGAATTATGTGTTGTGAAATAATGTATCGTAAACACAATGTAATTACAAAAAAAAAATCAAATAAGGGGCATAATTCACAATCTTGTTCCTTATTTCATCAAATGTCCAGAATAAATATTTAAACTTTGATAAAATCTGTTTCATGATGATTGTGTAATCGGGAAACAAGAGAGAGAGAGAAATCGTCAATGTAGAGAATAAAATGCACGATTAACTTTCTTAACGTTTATTTTATAGAATCTGTTCGTTAAGACAGTAAGATGCGCCAAATTATAAATAAAATCAATTAAAATAGTCTCGCACCATCGAAAATGTAACAATGATAGAAGTGTTTTATTTAAGATTACGATGGCCAGAGTTATCACCTAGTGTGAAAATATTTTAGTCCACTCTCGATTGGTGATCATAGGAAATTAAAAATTAAATACTGTTCGGTAATGCAGTTTGAAACAGTTAATTTTTTTCTAATGCTATAGTCCATAACGTAACTTAGTTGTATGACTGTTTTAAAAAAGTGTATTATTCACATTATCGCAGCTATGGTTTTATATATGTGTAGAAATATCATTGATATGCGTGCACGGAGTAGTTTGTTAACACTATTTGTACCAGTGGCAATAGCAATTCTCATTATCTCCTCTACCTTCTTTAATTACACATATATTTTTAACAAAACAGATTCGTAAAAATGATGCAATTTAAACGTCATTTTAGGTTTCCACACTTATTAAGAGGCATAATTATATCAACTCTCACAAAAACGTTCCCCGGTGGCTGGGCGGTAAATTTGACGACTCATAACGCCAAAAATCAAGCTCCAATGCCCTTTGTGGGTATGGCAAAAGTAGCACATTGTTATAGTTTTATACTTAAAAACAAAGAAGCTCATAGAATTGCGTTCCGTCTCCACAGTCACATGACCGTAATTAAGCCTTTTTAGAAAATATAATTTGGCTTTTATCAAAACATTTTAAATCTTCTGTTTCACAGTTGTTTTTAGAACTAATTTTATGCCGTTAAGTGTAAGTTTAATACAATCAGCCTGTAACGTAAGAAAAACTTAGAAATGTTTTCCATGTAGACTTGTGATGTCTACAGATACCAGAGATGGAATCCAGTCCTTATTGTTGTTGAAACTATCTGTATATTTAAATATGACTAGTGTTGCTGTTGTACGTTGGTATTGTTATAACTGGTTGTTCAGTTTATCAGTCTCTTAGTCTGTTTATATTAGTATAGTTTGCTGTTCATTTACCTATTTGTCTGAAAGTCTGTCAATGGAGTTTTATTAATTTTTCAAACCTTTCTTCAAATTCGGTGTGGTTTCCAAAATCTTGTCAGGTCTTTTTAATCTCTAAATGTCAGTGGTGCTCACTTCCTCAAACAGTTCTCATTGTTTTACAGTCTTTATTAATCTTACTTTACAGCTATTTAAATTATTCTCATTGGCTTAAAAAATCTTACTTTACATGTTTCTTTGTTTTTGAATTTCGCACAAAGCAACACAAGGGCTATCTGCGCTAGCTGTCCCTAATTTAGCAGTGTAAGACTAGAGGGAAGGCAGCTAGTCATCACCACCCACCGCCAACTCTTGGGCTACTCTTTTACCAACGAATAGTGGGATTGACCGTCACATTATACGCCCCCACGGCTGGGAGGGCGAGCATGTTTGTTGTGGCGGAGATTCGAACTCCCGACCTTCAGATTACGAGTTGGGCGCCTTAACCACCTGGCCATGCCGGCCATACTTTACAGGTATTTGCAGCTGACAGACAATAAAATTGTCTATTTTGTTTGGTAACATAATAATTAAAATATTTCTAATCAATCAAAATTTCCAGACATTTCTGCACTTGAAAAAAAAAATGCTTTAGTGATTTGTTATCTTTTGTATCAGTGTGGAGATTTTTTGTATGTAATACATAACTTTTGTGACGTTAAGCACAAAATCTGCAATATCACGTTTAGTCAGTCTCAGAAGAAGACATGTAGATTAGAAGCATTACCAGCCATTTTACGATTACGTAGCTTCACTATAATCATAACACAACTAAAACGAAATTGTCCAGTTTTCATTCCTCAGGAAAAAAATCAAGGAAATGTACAAGACAACGTCAACAAAACAATAACTTCAAGATAGTTGATATTAAACTCATCATTTCGTATCTGTAAGTTATCAACTATTAAGCTTATCATAATAATCTCCTAGACATTAAACATAACTGCTTGGTATTGTACTGTTTATCAAAACAAATTTTAGATATACCATATCATTAATTCGATACATAGAATATGAAACACATTTTACTAATGTTTCAAATTATATGATGAATTACAAGTGATGGAAAATAATAAATCCATTCCAAATATTAACGAATAAATTATTTATCAATTTTATCTAAAATGAACGGTAAGTAAGAAAAATATCATCAATGTATCGAATAAATTAAGAATTTCATGCAAACAAACCTATTGAGGATTCAATCCAATCACTAACTTATTAACAAGAAGCAGTCACAGAAATATTAAATGAAATGATTGTAACATTGTTTACTGAATGGCTCGTACAAGTTGAATTTGTCATTAAGCCATACAGATAATCAGAGAGAATACATATAAAATCAGTTGCGTGGAAACATTTGAAAATAAAACCAAATCAATTTATAAAGGTGACAAGTCATGCAGGCGAAATAAGAAGATCAACTGATAAAGGGAAGCTGCACAAAAACTCATTCAATAAATAAATAATTTAGCTAACGTAATAAATAACTCACCAAACGCAACTATTATGTAAAACAGCGAATGAATTACTTTAACATGAAATACATTTTATTATTTGATTAATTATGCGTAAGATAATAATTAATACGGATTATTCAAATAATCAATAAACATATCCAGATAATATATATCGTTGCCTCTGATTCTATGATTTTTTAATTAATTTTTATTCATTCTTATTTTAATTCACTAGTTAAAAGAATAACAAATTAAGCATGAACATCAAGATTTTTATTCAATATATTAATTATTATTTTAAGGGACTTATTTAGATTATTTATGGCAGTGTTTGATAAATTGAATTGTTGATTTTTTGTATGTTTTAAATTTATTCTATATTAAATGATATTTTCATTAATTTGATCGACTATGTGAGTTTCAGTTTATTTATCAAATTCATGGACTAACTAATTCATTAACTGAGTATTTTACCATTGTAATTGATATAGAGTGCTGGATATATTCATTTTAACCAATTGATTCTATTTAAATAATAAATAATAAATTTCTTAATAATTCATTGAAGCTTTTATTCCTTAATATTTTAACAGTATACAAGTTTAATCTGTTTCCTTATTTCTCTAATTATTTCATATGTTACATTGAATCGTTCGTTTATTCACCTCACTAACCGATTTATATCACTGACTGATATATTTATTTCATTGTGTGATTACTATTTAAGCTACTGACTAAAGTATCCCATATTCTATTGATTTATGAAATTACTTACATGGTTATTTGGTAAAATTATTTCCTTGTTTCATTAATTAAGAAATAATTTATTTGATTGATATTCATTTAAATAATTCATTTATGTATTGATACTATGATTAATTATGTAGTTTATTAACTTATTTGTAATCATGATTTTGTGGTAGTAGTTTCATAATGAAAAAAAGTTTCTATTATATTTATCTGATATGTCTTCATTTGATTGCTTTGTTTCTAGTAATGTTTTCGTTAATTTGATTAATCATTAAGCTCACAAACGATATAATTCATCCAGTAATAAATGTGAATATATATTTAGTACTGTGATTCAATGTTTAATTACTTCACAATTTATTAATTTATAAAAATTCATTAATTCGTTTATTTGTTTGACTAATTACGACTATAATTCATACTATTAATTATTTTGGGTCATTTAAATGATTGACTAATATATTAAGATATTGATATGATTGTTTGTTTCAGTCATTCAATTTAGTAGATATGAAATAATTATTATTAAGTGCTTCAGCGGTGAGTAAATTTCCAATTAATGAATATTACTAAAATGCCTAATGGGATGAAACAAAGTAAGTAGATAGGCTGTATTATGCTCGTCATGACACAGAAAGCCATATTCAAATAAAATAAATAAAATATTTTAAAATTACTTACTTTAATAGCTTCTGATAAAAACAACTAACTATATAGATCAGAACTAAAATATAATAATAAATTAGCTACTTTACGAAATAATACTTCACAATGAAGGGAAGTTATATTGTCCAATTATATTACAGTCGTGAAAGTATTTCTAACATACTGAAAACAAATGGAAATTGTAAAAGACTACAAACGTGTACTGTATGTTAACTATAACTTTTATAGAGATATAAAAATTATGCAGCACTAGCAACATGGTAATTCCATAAAAGAGAGAAAAATTCGGCTGTAAACGCGTTCGGCTAAACTAGAACAGTTGAACAGAATAAGTACGAGCGTTTCACGTACCGTATTTTTCGTTGTATAAGACGCAGTTTTTTTTTTCCAAAAATAAGGGTTCTCAAAAACCCCTGCGTCCTGTACATCGAAGATCAAAAATTTTAAGCCTCCTTTGGCATACCGTACCTTGTACAGCAAGGACTAGAAACTAGCGCAATCAACCTTTACACTTCCCTGGGCTTGTTTTCTTTCTCTCATAGGCTAAAGAAAATGGGTTATTATGGAAAACGACTGTAGGACAGTGTTCCGTTACAAGGTTCTTTCTTTAACTTAAATTAGACATTGTACTAACAGTACTAGAATGTCATATCCATAAAGATCACAATAAAAACATACAAGTTTGGAAACTGACAGTAATTGTCAGCACAAAACTATATATGGCAGCTAACGCGAACAATTGTCTTAATGACAGCAAAGATGATACTGATTGAGGACAAGTGACAGTGAACTTTCAGAACGTGTTTTCAGTGAATTCAGTAATGCAAAAGAAGATTTTGAAAGTTTTCATAATGAATGAACAATGTTTTGATGTAACTTTATGAAACAACCATATTTTATTTTATTATGGACGCTACCTTTTAAGTATTCTAAAGAATAATAAAAGATTATGCTGATATTGAACAAATAAATAAATGATAACTGTAAAAAATATTATTTCCCTGAAGATAGCCTTGAAAATATAAGTGCGTCTTATACAAAGATGTACGTTTTGCGGAAGTACATATAATTGAATCATTTTAATATATTTAGACAAAGAAACAAATACCAATAAGATAACAGAAAACGATATAAGATTATGAAGTTGGGTGAAATAGAAAAATGCCGGGCCCCCAATTTTAAGGAAAGTATAACAATGGTGTAGGAAGTGGGATGGGCGAAACCCCACTTTTAATTATACTACTATACACCTGTACGAGATTTAATATATTTAACATATTTTGGCTCTCTTCCTCCTCCTAGGTTTATTAAAACGACTTGAAAAATGTCAGTAAGTAATAGTAAAAACATCTGTGGTAGTACAGCTTAGAAATCTTGTACAGTTAAATTTGATAACTTGCTTTACTTACATTATTAACATTACTGATATGGAATGATCTAGTTGGAGAGTAAAGGGATAAATTTATGATATTTTAGATTTTGCATTCAGCAATATTTACTTAGGATTTTTATATTATTACTTTTGCCTAGAATATACATAGAAGTGCTGGCACCTACAAGATGTAAATCTTATAAACTTGATCTGCTACAACACATAATTGTATGAGTTTTCAATCAGATGAAAATGAAATTACTCTAGATTTCATGTGTTACCAGATAGAATAATTTCATGAAGAATGACTTCTCGTTGATGCTTTAGACTTGAATAATATGAAACATAACGCCTCACAATATTATTCCAAAAGTAGAATTACTTGCTCCTACTCTCTTTTATTAGCATACCGTATTTCCCAGTATACATGAGACAATACCACGTTTCAGGCAACCCTGGATTTTTCGAGTAAATTAAGTGTATTTCTTTGAAGGACGGTCTCTATCGTCAAATCAGTCTAAGATGTTACTATTATAAAGAAATCCTAGGAAATTATTGTAAAAAATGTTCTAACCTGCGCTCTAGGGTAATCAATACTACCACAAATGTGGTTCTTCATGTTCAAATGCTACAGTATAACTTGAGTCACAAGCATGTAATAAACAAGTTTACAAAGTTTTCATCACAGTTGAACTACTTTTCTATTACAAAAAATATGAAACCTTAGGATACAGTGATCTACTATAAAAGTACGTTAACAAAATTAGAATATTTTACAGAAACTAACATTTTTTGATGCAATAGTATCAATATTTTAGTATGACGGGTGAGATAAATACATTTAAATAACCATCGCCTGATTAATTGTAACCAGTACATGAGGTAACTTCTAGTTATGAAGAAGCAAGATAAATAATACAAATATAAATATGTTATTGTAACCATGTTGGTGGCATGATGTTAACATACTCAATAAAGCAAACAATATAGTTTTGGTTAAATGTGCTGTTAACCGGAGAGTTCTAATTGGAATTCTGTCTTTGACCTGTGTTTAAGACGAAAGGTAAAATCAAGAATTGTTTTAAGAGTAAAAAGTATCGTCTTGTACACCGGAATACATGGCACCATCGAAAAAATGGACACACGAATGAAGGTGATTACAAATATTGCTGCGCCACCTATGTGCAGCAGAATGTAATAAAATGTTATAAGAAATTCAAGAACAGTTTAAGCAGCTGTTAATCTAAATGTATAATAACAAGTAAAGCTGTTTAGCTCACTCTCGCGTTTATATATAATAACTATTAATACTCCGCAGTTGTTGAATCTGTTAAGCGAAATAAACGTGGAGCTAGTATGTTGTAGTGCCATGTGTCATTAATCTCGCTGAATAATGTCGATAGATTTGATTTATTTTCTGTTCTAAGAAGTTACTGTTAATAACACAAAATGTTCCCCAATTTTAATAATGTGTGGGTGCATTATAATAATGATATTTTATCCCTTATCATAGTCAGTGGGTGAGAGGGCGCTTCTGACTGATAGGACTGCTTGCCCTATTACAAGTAGTTCAAAATTAGGGACGGCCGGCCTTAGTAGATTTGCCATAAGGTTATGATCCCAAAACATCTTAAGAGGCAAATCAATGTTCGGTATTTTAGAAGTTAAATATATATGTAAAAACGGCTGGTTTGGGTCGATAAAATTTTTATGTAGAGGAGCAAATAACGTTTCGACCTTCTTCGGTCATCGTCATTGTTCGCTCCTCTACATACAAAATTTCTCGACCCAAACAAGCCGTTTTCACACATATATTTTTCTCTACAAGTGGGTTTTCTCGTCATCACTGATTACTTGAAGTTAAATGTAGTATGAATCTTATTTAGGTACTATGTATAATTTTAATAACAATGGTCGTTAAGGGAGGAATCTTTAAACCTAGGGAACTGTTTTTAACAAAAATATATTTTTTAAAGTAGCAGCAAATTTGTGGACTTATAAAACGCGAAAGTCCGGGATTCGATTTCCCGTGATTATGCACTAGAAAAACAACAACAAACCTTTAAGTTGAACATTGTGTTAAGGTATAGAAACTGAATACTGAGATGTATTCTTAAGACGGCTGGTATGCGTATTAACACTTTAATTAAAGTAAAGTACAGATCAACGTTTCGACCTTCTTAGGTCATCTTCAGTTTAACAAAAACGATTGCAAACTCTCTTTTTTAACCTGAAGATGACCTAATAAGATCGAAACGTTGTTCTGTACTTTACTTTAATTAAAGTTTAATACCCTTACCATCCGTCTTTAGAATACATTTTTACTTCAAGTGGATTTCTCGTCATCATCAATACTGAGGGTCGCAGGTTAGAATTCTCGTCACACCAAATATGCTCACTCTTTCAGCCGTAGGGAATTATAATGCTATGGTCAATCCCACTATTCGTTGGTAAAAGAGTAGATCAAGAGTTGGCGGTAGGTGATGATGTCTTCCCTCTAGCCTTACACAGCTAACTCTAGCCTTCCTTACACAGCTAACTCTAGCCTTACACATCTAACTCTAGCCTTACACATCTAACTCTAGCCTTACACAACTAACTCTAGCCTTACACAGCTAACTCTCGCCTTACACAACTAACTCCGTACCTTTATAATACACAAGATTAGTAGATTCAGGGAAAGCTCTTGATGGATTATAAGAACCTAAAAGACATCTTCAAGTCTACTTTCTATTAAATTAAACAGTGTAACACCTTCAGTTGTGGTCATATAATGATGTTTAATGTTTCAAGACACCTATGACTGAAAGCAAAGGAAAATAAGTTATAATATGTAAATCACATTACATCTATCATATCCTATACAGGATAGGGCTTTCAACAATATCAGGGTTCATCAGGCCGGCTGGAATGCAAGAGATATAGTAGTGGTCTGGACGATAAGTTTTTATGGACAACAATCGTTATGGTGAGAATTAAATTAAGTAAATTGTTCTTCTTATTAATTTCACTTATGTCATTTACAAATTTTAGCGTAAGTTTTAATAACTCAAAACTATTTATTTTATTTTTAATACTTCTTTTTTTCAAGCATAAAATACATACGCGACACTGCGTGTTTCTAACGTCACTTCATGATTCACAGAGGTCTCAATGTACCAGTCAAACGTCTCCATTATCTTAATTAGTTCTGTAGTAAACCCACCATGGTCAGGTGGTAAGGGCGCTCGACTCCTAATCTGAAGGTTGCGGGTTTCGTATCCCCGTCGTACCAAACATGCTCGCTCTTTCAGCCGAGAGGGCATTATAATGTGACGATCGATCCCACTATTCCGTGATAAAAAAGTAGTCCAAGAGTTGACAGTGGGTGATAATGATTAACTGCCGTCCATTACACTGCTAAATTAGGGATGGCTAGCGCAGATAGTCCTCGTGTTGCTTTGCGGAAAATTCAAAAACAAACTTCTGTAGTTAACCCAATGTGCCAATTCTTTAACTGATTTCTCTGTTGCCACTTCCAGTCTCAGTTCAATTCAACTATTGTTTTAATTTATCTTCTCAGATTTGTTTCTTTTATCCCTGTGTTGCTCTCTATTTTCGTTCTCCAATATTCTCTGGTTAATATTTTTCATCCTGTTCTCTATTGTCGTTTCTAAACCTTTGTTCAATTAAACCTTTTACATTCTAACATTTGTATTTTATTTGTCTTCCCATGTTTGTGTTATAAAACAGTATTTGATAGAAAACCTACGAATATTGTTCATTCAGCAAGCGAAAATTAGGAAAAATATGATACTTTTCTATAGACTTTCAGGAAGCAGTATTGTGGTGATTAAGCGCTATTGGGCAAAATTATTAGGGCTAAATATGGGCCAGATATGTTTACTCAAATATAAAGTAATACCCAGGGATTATCTTAGCATGCGTGAAAAAACTCACGTTTCCAGGTTAATTTGTCTTTGAGATATGGCTGTCATACACATACAGACAAGCTATTTTATTATAACAGATTATTATAATATACATCATAAAAATGTCGAGCAGGTACTATAGGTTTGATAGTATGTTTTACAATTCAGAGACATTTTCTGTTATTGCTTCTGGGCAAGGCCAAATACTTTAAAATGTGTACTTAAAAAAGACGAAATAATGAGGATGGAACCTGGATGTAAAATATTAAGATTAAACCCACCAGCTTCTATCTCAACTATGAACTTTTTGTATATGTTTGTGTGTGCAAAATAGAAAGTGATAAACGTAAACATATCAACACATTCTCCAAGATTTGTTTCTTTTCGTGGCGGGCCCGGCATGGCCAGGTGGGTTAAGACGTTTGACTTATAATCCGAGGGTCACAGGTTCGAATCCCCGTCGCTCCAAACATGCTCGCCCTTTCAGCCGTGACGTCATTAAAATGTGACGGTCAATTCCACTATTCGTTTTTAAAAAGAGTAGCCCAATAGTTGGTGGTGGTGACTAGCTGCCTACTCTCTAGTCTTACACTGCAAAATTAGGGACGGCTACCGCATATAGCCCTCATGTAGCTTTGCGCGAAATGAAAAAATTTTTTTTGTAAAGTTAGGCAAGGTAACTTGTTACAATACACTACAGAGAAACTTTTAACTGTATCCCTAAATACATATTTCTTACTTTTTGATAGTGATGCACCTAGATCGAAAGAAAGCTTTTATTTATTTATTTTTCTACGGGACTAATTTTTTTTATCCTTCATTGAATAGCTACCTGCAATTGTATATTTGGGTAAGAAATATTTTTTTTGTTCTTCGTGTTATACAAATATAATATTATTAATAAACTCACGTACTTGTTAGATGATGACATCTATACTGCTATATCATACCATGCATTATTATGAGGATATTTAGAACATTCGTTCAATGTCTTTTTCATAGGTCATACATATCTCATTGAAACGTCTTTGTTTTAAGCTTCACTTATGAGTTAAGAATTCAACTGAGGAAATGTTAAAAACTGCTTCTACATTTTACAAAAAAAAGAAAAAAAAGCTTTTATACGAAGAGGACTGGTTCTATGCAATCATGTACTCTTTTGGTAGGCCCGGCGTTCGACATGTAATCTGAGGGCCGCAGGTTTGAATTCCCGTCACGCCAAATATGCTCGCCCTTTTAGTCGTAAGGCATTGTAATATTGTTGTTAATCCCATTATTCGTTGGTAAAAGAGTAGACCAAGAGTTGGCGGTGGGTGATGATCACTAACTGTCTTCCCTCTAGCCTTACACTGCTAAATTAGGGACGGCTAGCCCTAGTGTAGCTTTACGTAAAATTCCAAACAAACAAACGTTTCTGGTAATTTCACATTTTCCACGTCTGAAGTTTTAATGGTTTAATATTTGAATGTCTTAACTTAAAGCTGAGTTTGTATATTATTTTTAAGCGCAAAACTATAAAATGTCTCTACGCTGTACCCACCATGAGTAGTCAACTTCGATTCTTGGTGTTAAAGGCAGCAACCCTACCGCTGAGCAAATGGAAGCAGTTTGTGTGAGATAGGATGAATATTTTGCTCAAATATAATAATCGAAGCGCGATGATACATCACGGACAGTACATTCTGGGTGATGAACATTTGTTTCTGTTGAATGGTTACACCCTACAAATAGGATTTTCTATTCTAATTATATAAGAGGTGCATCCTGTGTCATGATTAGACGCATTGTGAGGTTACTGAAACGGAACAGTTTAACAGGAGCACCCTGGTCTTGTATGTTGAAACGAAGTGCGACACCGAGCTATAATAGCTTATTCTAAAGAAAGATAACACTATTTCCTAGCTTAGAATTTGTATTTTGATATAACTTAAATATTAGAAGCGATAACATCAAATCTTTCTGTGTGCAGGCAAATCAAATGAAATGGGTACGTAGTATACCAAACATAAATAACACGAACTGGACATTTTTAATAATAATAATAAAAAAGACCTAAATGTGTTGGTTCTTTTAATAAGATATAAAAATTATACACACAGTGTAGCATTCCGCTGATGACTTATGATACTGAACTTCAGTATTCAAGCCCTGTGGAGGACACAGTACAGATAGTCCACTGTGTTCTTTAGGGCTTTATATGGATAGATGGATAACTAAGCAGACCAATAGAAAGATAAATGGAGGAACAGATTAATAAATAAATTAGCAGATGAGCGATATAAACACACAACTGTATCTAAAATAAACGTAAAGCAAAGCACAGTTAAGAAATAAGCATACAAAAACCTTGTTTGTTTGTAATTGTGCACAAGGCTGCACAATGGACTATCAGTACATTGCCCACTACAGATACTAAAACCCGGATTTTAGTGCTGTAAATCTGCAGACATGTCGCTGTGTCATTGGGAGACTTACGTAACGCAAGGCACAGCTAAGAAATTTGTTTGTTTGTTTTGAATTTCGCACAAAGCTAATCGAGGGCTATCTGTGCTACCCGTCCCTAATTTAGCAGTGTAAGACTAAAGGGAAGGCAGCTAGTCATCACCACCCACCGCCAACTCTTGTGCTACTCTTTTACCAACGAATAGTAGGATTGACCGTCACATATAATGCCCCCACGGCTGAAAGGGCGAGCATATTTGGTGCGACCGGGATTCGAACCCGCGACCCTCGGATTACGAGTCAAACGCCGGGCCACCAGCTAAGAAATAAATACACGTTTAAAATATTTCATTTTACTAAATGCTTAAGGCATTGTTAAGAACGGCGAGATGAGCCTGAGGCTGACATTTTAGGTTGTGGGTGATTGCTAACATAACTGAGAATGGTTCTAAGTCTGGGATAGAATATGTTAATTCATACACTTCTCCGTGTACTTAATTATTTCAACTTACATTGCCGTTGAATTAATTTTATTTTTGAAACTTGTAGCGTGTTTGGATTGAGTAGAAGGATTAATTGTTTGTATCCCGTTGCTTAAAATATGCATTCTACAGCTTTGTGGCCATAAATATGTTATAAAAGTGACAGTCATATCACACTGTTAGATTGTAGTGTTCCTCTTGTATCTGAATCAAACAAATACAATAAATGATTTTATAACATATGTTTCATATAATTTATCTGCTCAAAACGGCTCATTAGGGTGCTTGACTCGTGATATGAGGGTCGCGAGTTCGAATCCCCGTCACACCAAACATGCCCTTTCAGTCATGGGGAGCGTTACAATATGATGCTATTCGTTGGTAAAAGAGTAACCTGAGAACCGGCAGAACTACCTGCTTTCCCTCTAGTTTTACACTACTAAATTAGGGACGACTGTCACAGGTAGCTCTCATGTAGTTTTACATAAAATTCAAAACAAACAAACTGTCCTCATAAGAGTCGTCTCACAAGCTGTCAACAAGTTCTACCGAAACTACAACACTCAGTTTATTAATATAAGAGGTTGACCAAATGTCAAAGCTATTTCGTAGAATAAACAAAATGAACGAATGGGCAATGGGCCAATACAGATTTCATCGCTTTTTACATACATTTTTCTCAACTAATTATGCATCGGACTGCTTTCGGTTTGTATTTTGTTTACTACAGGGTCCTTAACAGCATATGAATCACACAAAAAGACTTGAATAAAAATATCATCAACATTATAACTAAACACACTAATAACTTTTGTGTTTTATACAAGAAACGAGTTATCAAACCTAATATTTTGGTCAGTTCTTTACACTGGGCGTTGTAGCATACCCACCCGTAGCTCAGCGATAAACGTGAAATATTCTAACGCTAAAACTTGTTTGATTCATGTGATGAAAACATAACAGATAGCCCATCGTGCAGTTCACTTGTGTGTTTCAAAACAAAAGAAGTTGAAGCGTAAGATTATTTAATAGAACATAACATGTGACATCCTTTGGTAGTGAACTGCGTAAAAACAACTCGGTAATTTAAAGGTTAATTGACTTTTGTTAATATTAGTGACTGACTAAACTCTAAACATAAGAAATGTTTGTTTTAAATATTCGCGGAAAACTATACAAGGGTTGTCTGTGCTAGTCGTTCCTAATTTTGAACTTACAGGCTAGTAGAGAGAAAACAGTTGGTCAACAAAAGCCATCGCCAACCCTTGGGACAACATTGTCTGCGGAATTTGAGCCTCACTCTCATAATGCGTCACGACCCTAAAGTTCGAAGGACGTTCATGCAACGGGACACAAATCATAAATCCTTTGATTCATTATCCACATAGGCTACAATTAGGCCATGCTCAGCCTATAGTTCGAATTCAGCAAAAACTTTTCAAATCTTATTTCACATCGAATTTTATATATTTATCCAAGTTATTTATTTATATTATATATTATTTAACTTATTTATGTATATTATATGGTTAAATATAAATATATGTTATATTTTAGTGAAAATGAATACATTTTAATGAAGTTAAGTAAGCAAAATCACAAGGAAGGATTGCGTTAAAAACAGAAAATCCAAACCTTTGAATAATTATATTAATTTGTTATAACTTAAAAACAAGCCGAAACAAAAATAAATTAAACAAAATACGCTGCACTAATTGAAAGATCCCAGGTTAAAAGTTATAATGTGGGATTATGAAATTAGCCTAGGTTTTGGAGGTGACTTCAAGTAGAACTCACATTGCAGTGAGGATACACCGTCTATCAGTCTTAACCTCCATTCGCTAGTCTCACATAAGAAATTAAAAAGTAACAACAAATACAGAAATAGAAATTAGGAAAGCTAGATGTGGGTGCTTAAGCCTGCAACGTCCCACATCTATATCACCATTCACTGCCTGCAGACAGTTGTAGAAAGGTGACTGCTCTCTGAAGTGAAGAAAAAAATTAATTGAAATAAAAAATAAGAATAATAAAATAAGGTACTACCATTTGGGGGTAAGTAAGTTAAAAACTTAACTCTTTAAATTAGCATTCCAGCCCCCAGTATGGTAGAAAAGCACTAATTGACAGTACAGTGAACGAACTATACAACCAAGAAGCGTCCCATCCAGCTATCCAAACAAATTATGGACTTGAAGACGAAAGGCGGAAGACTTTCGAAACGTCGTCCTCTATACTTGTGTCTCCACAACAGGCAGTTACCGTCCATTCTACAAAGTTTCATCATGAATATTCTGCCAAAACAATCTATGAAAGAAAAACTATCAGGTCATCCCTAATGTAATGTCCGATTTTAGGTTCAGAAAAAGTGAAAAAAAATTCAAACGTTTTTAATGTTATTTAATCAATAATGTATGTTCTATTAACATTAATTACTTCCTGCCAACGATTCACAAGCTTTTGAATGCCACTTCTATAAAATTCTTGGGATTTGGAGGAAAAGAATGTATAGAGGGTAGTTTTGACATCTTCATATGTCCCAAGCTATTTTCCATCAAGATAGTTCTGCAAACTTCGGAATAGATGATAATCAGATGGGGCAAGGTCTGCAGAATAGGGAGGATGTGGACGTTTTTCCTACTTTAGTTCTTCAATCTTTGCAGATGAGATCTTTACTGTATGGGGCCGCACATTATCCTGATGTAACGCAACACCTTTACGATTAATCAAAATCGGCCTTTTTTCTTTCAGTGCAACATTCTATTGTTGACAATAGAAGTCTGATGTAATCGTTAGACTGAGTGGTAGTAACTCAAAGTGGATCATACGAACAATATTCCACAAAACGTTTAACAAGACTTTCCTAGAGTGGATGTCCATTTTGGATTGTGCTTTAGTCAGTTTATCTGCACTGAGCCATTGTCTGCAGCTCTTAACATTTTTATAAAGTATCTATTTTTCATCTCCAGTCACTAACCTGTCCAAAAAAGGTGAGTTACGTTCATGACAGTGCAGAGAAGTGCAAATGTCCACTCTTGCTCTAAGGTTGGCTTCTGTCAAATCATGGGGGATTCATTTTCCAAGCTTTGACACCTTTCCAAGCTGTTGCAGATGACGGTGAACTGTTGAATGGGTTGAATTAACCTTCTGTGCTAGTTCTTCAACTATTACAGCACAATCTTCATCAAGTGCAGCCAGCAGTAAGTCATTATTAAATTCAACAGGACGACCTGAACTTGGCGCATCACTTAAATTGTAGTCACCTGACCTGAACTTCTGAAACCACCTTCATCATTTTCTTTCACTGAAAGACTCCGCACCTTAAATACCTTGAAAGTTTCGTGTACTTTCTGTTGCACTATTGCCTTTTTGAAACACATAAAGCATTATATGCCAAATGTGCTCCTCAGACACATCCATCTTCATAAGGGTTTATCTGATTAATGATCTGAAAAAGTGGAGTTGGGTTAGTTTATTTTAATTATCTGAACATTTCTATACACGTTCTACTACATATTTTAGTCATTAAAGCCTTTTACAAAGACGAAATGATGATGCACTTTCTGTATCAAATTTTCGGACATTACTTACGGGATAACCTGATAGTGTAACTCCCAACCACCACCCATTCACCAAGTATACTGTAGCTGTCATGTTCTAAGCAAGTTTTATATGCAGCAATGTATACATCCGCATAAAGTAGAGCCAAGTTGTTAAATTATCTTATTTGTAACTAAAAATAACCCATTTTGGCACTACTTTATGCGGATGTATACCTTGCTGCATACAAAAACTTGTTTAGAACATGACAGCTACAGTAGACTTGGTGGTGGTTGGGAGTTATACAAGTTTGTTTGGATAGCTTGATGGGACACTTCATAGTGGTATAGTTCGTTTACTGTACTGTCAATTAGTGCCTTTCTACTATACTGGGGGCTGGAATACTAATTTCAAGAGTTAAGTTTTTAACTTACTTATCCCCAAATGGTAGTACCTTATTTTATTATTCTTATTTTTTATTTCAATTAATTTTCTTCTTCACTTCAGAGAGCAGTCACCTTTCTACAACTGTTTGCAGACACTGAATGGTGATATAGATGTGGGACGTTGCAGGCTTAAGCACTCACATCTATCTTTCCTAATTTCTATTTCTGTATTTATTGTTACTTTTTAATTTCTTATGTCAGACTAGCGAATGGAGGTTAAGACTGATAGACGGTGTATCCTCATTGCAATGTGAGTTCTACTTGAAGTCACCTCCAAAACCTAGGCTACATTTCATAATCCCACATTATAACTTTTAACCTGGGATCTTTCAATTAGTGCAGCGTATTTTGTTTAATTTATTTTTGTTTCGGCTTGTTTTTAAGTTATAACAAATTAATATAATTATTCAAAGGTTTGGATTTTCTGTTTTTAACGCAATCCTTCCTTGTGATTTTGCTTACTTAACTTCATTAAAATGTATTTATTTTCACTAAAATATAACATATATTTATATTTAACCATATAATATACATAAATAAGTTAAATAATATATAATATAAATAAATAACTTGGATAAATATATAAAATTCGATGTGAAATAAGATTTGAAAAGTTTTCGAAAAGAGATTAAGACTGACAGACGGTGTATGCCCACCGCAAAGTGGGTTCTACTTGCAGTCACCTCCAAAATCTAGGATACATTTCATAATCCCACATTATAGCTTTTACCCTGGGATCGGGCCCGGCATGGCCAAGCGTGTTAAGACGTACGACTCGTAATCTGGTGGTCACGGGTTCGCATCCCGGTCGCGCCAAACATGCTCGCCCTCCCAGCCGTGGGGGCGTTATAATGTGACAGTCAATCCCACTGTTCGTTGGTAAAAGAGTAGCCCAAGAGTTGGCGGTGAGTGGTGATGCCTTCCCTCTAGTCTTGCACTGCTAAATTAGGGACGGCTAGCACAGATAGCCCTCGAGTAGCTTTGTGCGAAATTGAAAAAAAAACAAACAAACAAACAAACCCTGGAATCTTTTCAATTAGTGCAGCGTTTCTTGTTTAATTTTTTTCAGCTTGTTTTTAAGATATAAGAAACATATATATATATACATATTTATATGGTTAATATATATTTTATATAAGATATATATTATATTATATATGGCTAAATATATATATATTTCATTCCTGTTCGTGTATCAACAGTATAACTCAAAAAGTTTTCCACTTTTTTGATCAACTTTGTCATAAAAATAGAGTATCCTCAAGGGTCATATATTAGATTATTGTCAGTATGGTATAAAGGTTAAAATCACATTGAAAGTCAAGCTCTTTTGTCTCAATGGTAACAAACTAAGATTTTCAAAAAAAGTTAAAATTTGATAACAAAATGAGGTAGAAAGAGGGTGATCTTGGCACTTAAATCTGCATATTTGAGGATAGGAAATATTGTGGTATAATTTTATGTAAAAATATTGTGGTATACATTTTATGTAAAAATATTGTGGTATACATTTTATGTAAAAATATTGTGGTATACATTTTATGGAAAAAGTAAAAACAAACAACTTTGTACCATAAGGTTTGCACTTAATGAAGGTTTTTCCAGTTTGAAGTGTTTCTGTCAGTATGAAAAAGTCGTTTAAGAATTTTTAAAATAGATCTCACGATTTGTAATGAAAAAACTGAAAGTAAGAAATTTGCACAATGTAAAAATCCTTTCGATAAAGTACATGTTTAATTATAAAAATTACATCGTTGATAAACAACACATTTATTCCGAAACGCTCTTATAAAACGGACCCCCAAGCGGATCAGCGTTAAGTTTACGAATTTGCAACTCTAAAATCCAGGATTTCATTGTCCGCGACGGACATAAAGCAGATAGTTCAATATGACTTAGCGTTAAAAGAAACAAATCTTATGAAATGTTCCCTGCAGTTCTAACCTTTCTTCAACAAACCGAATAGTCCGAACCATTCAAACAATAATTTGCTTTCTCACAAATAATTTTAATTTTGCGACAGTTTTTGAAACAACAGCAGTAATTTCACGGACTTATAACGCTATAAACTTTGGTTTCGATACTCGTAGTGGACAGAGCACAGATAACCCGTTCTGTAGTTTTGTGCTTCATTAAAAAAAAAATACACGAAACAACGGCGTTCGCCAAAATACAATGTTTTTTTCTTTAGTTGTTAAAGTTTTAAAACGAGAAAATAGTGATAAGGCTGTATTAATCACCTAAATCACCAGTTCATTTTCAACAGTGCGCGATTTTTAAGTCAAGTTTCCCATCATAAATCATAAAAGTATAACTCATACTAATTTTTATCACTGCACGTTAAACGATTTTCGAATAGGATAGAATTACTGTGTGATAAAATGGTCAATTTTCTCAAATTCAACAATATCTGGTTTCCGCTTGCGCATGCATAACAAACTATAAAGTGAGTTATGAAAACAAGTAGTGGCTTAAATAATGAATACATTTTTTACTAAGTTAATTTGCTGACTTCTGAAATAGAATATGAAAGACTTATACCAACATTGCTGCCAATTTTAAATTACTAGACCGTTTGCCTTTTAATCCAAACATATTGCGTATACAGTTTCCCTCCTTCTCTCATTACTTGAAAAAATGTGTTTATTCACGCAATTTTTAGCTTCTCTTGCTCAGGCAGCAATATGAGAAAAACTTTTCCGGGTTTGAAGGCTATGGTTGTGATGAGAATATCTTGTCATCGCTTATGTTTAAAAGTATGTAGGCTAATTTAATGTGTCACATTCATAAATCATATCAACTATCGAACAAAAAATATATAATATTAGCTTAGTTTCTAATCATTATAAAGCTTAGAAAATAAGTAAAAGCATGTGTTTTAAACAGGGCCAGGACCTTATGGGTACAAAACCTGAGTAAACATCACCTCACCATTTAAACGTTTGGTTTAGATGCTACCAAGTGACACAGCGGTAAGTGTACAGATTATGTAAGTGTATCGAAATTTGATACCCGTCACAGGCTCTGGCCTGGCTTACTTTCCTTATGCCGCTTTTGCCCAGATCTTCCTTCTCACGCGTTACTTCAAACTCCCCACCTCACTTTTTCACCTTTAACAGGTTAAAATAAAATAAAGGCAAACTCCCAAGTAAAGTTGAATAATCTTTCACGAGAGGGGACGAAGAGGAACCACAACGTTCCTATCCACCCCTGTTGGGGAGAGAATTCTTCAAACTTTTCTCTCTCTAAACTAAACCTCTTCCAAGTTCCATTTTTGTTTGCATTCGATACCCGTGGTGGGCACGGTCAAGATAGTCCATTGTGTAGCTTCGTGCTTAACTACAAGCCAAACAAAAAACAGCTAAACGTTGATGTTTCTTTATAATACTTTATCATGTTACTCTATCAACCATCTGTTACATTATTGCTTATTAGTTATCTCTGAAGTTATTCTTCATCAGCCCTCTCTGTGCTACCATTTAGCAACTATCTCTCGTGTCACTCTTTATCAACCATCTCTTTGTTACATCTAACCAACCATTTTTCCAGTTATTCTTTATGAACCATCTCTTTGTTACTTTTTAATCAATAATCTATCACATTACCCATAATCACCCATCTCTCTGTTACTTTTAATCAATAATCTATCATATAACCATCATCAATTACACTGCACAACAAAGTTTTTGCTTCTTGAACACTGTTGAGTGTTCCTTGTAGATTTTTGACTGCTGCTCACGTACTGTTTCATCGAAATCTTCAGTTTCACCAGGACATTGCTACAATGGAAAAACGATATCAAGGCAACTGGAATCCGTCAATGCTTGCTGACTACTGTTGGACACTGCAACGTGATGCACCGGACATTGAATACAAACAAAAATCAGGAGCAAAACACTTTTAATTATGTTGAACTTAATAGCGTATTAGAAACATAAACGCAATTAAATACGTTATTGCCGGTAAACAGTTAACTATTTCTCAGAGTTCCTACGTGATGAAGCAAAACCAAAACTATATTTGTGCATACCCATCAGGTGCCTGTCACAATCAGCAAAAACTTTTCAAAACAGTTGTTGTGCAGTGTTATCTGTCCTTTACTTTTAATCAATAATTCATCACGTTACTGTTTATAAGTTATCTCTCACGTTACTTTTTATCAACCATCTCCTACATTTCTGTTTATCAATTATCTTTTATGCCACTCTTTTATAAACCCTACTACTAGTTATCTCTGATGTTAGCCTTGTCAACCACCTCTCACGTTACTGTTTATTATTGATCTCTCATCTTATTTCACATCAGTTGCCTTTCAGTTTTACTTTTCGTAATGGTTAGTGTGCTGAACTTTCAGTTCGAAATTAGAGACAATTAAAAGTATCTCAAAAGGTGCTCTTTCTTCCCTAGTTAGTGTATCAGCTCTAAATTAGAGACGGTTACCCAAGGTATTCGAAACAAACAGATATTTTCTCCAGTCAGCTCTCATTTAATTTTTATCAATCATTCCATGTTATTTTTTATTAGCCATATTTTTGTTACATTTATCAGTCATTTATCACAATACTTTATCTGATTTCTCTGAGTTTACTTTTATAACCAATCTCTTATGTTAATTTATATCAGTAACTTGTCACGATACTTTATCACTTTTCTTTGAGTTTCGTTTTTAGCAGTCATCTCTTACAACACATTTTCAGCCATTTGTCGTGTTATTTGATTAATTTTCTTTGAGGCTACTTTTATTAACCACCTCTCATGTTGATTTTTATTAGTAATTTGCCGTGTTACCTTAGCAGTTTTCTCTTAGCTTAGTTTTTATCGGTCATCTCTCGTGTTACCTTTTATTAATCATTTGTCTCAAAGATTTATCAGTTATCTCTTTCAATCTCCTGTGTTCTTATGTTATCACTTTTTTTAAAAATAAACACATTGTAACACACTAGTAAACATCGTGTAAGCAAGAAACACTAGTACCGATGTTATGCTGATATTAGAACCTAGAAATGTTTTATGGATTTCATTAAAAGAAACTTATGATTCGAGCTCTAGAAATGTTTATTATGTAACAATGAGTTCCATTTATTCATACAGCCACAGGAGAAATAATTACCGTATTTTGACCAAGTTATCTAGACATAGGATAAAGATGTCAAAGTTGATTTTAATGTAACATGATTCCGTGAGCAATACGTCATACACTTTAATATGCCCGTAAAGATCTTTAAAACATTTCTACAAATATTAACCACGATATGGCACGACACCTAGACAAACACTATACACATTAGTTCGATTTTCTATCGTTTGCTCTCCAGTGGCACAGCGGCATGTCTGCGGGCTTATAACGCTAGAAAATGAGTTTCGATATCCGTGGTGGGCAAAGCACAAACAATCTCTATCATTTATTTTATTTTTATTTATTTAAGATAACTTCGTACTTAAAAGCGCCCCCTGATGATGCACTACAAAAAAATTGACGTTCACTGTTAATTACTTTTCCTCACAAGACAGATATATATTTAAGGCCTAAAATAATTGGTACGTTCACTAGTGAATGTTTTATTTTTCATGGGAATTAATTTATTTGACACAGTCTCGTTAAGTCCATACGCTACTACAGCCACAGTTTCTATATTAATAGTGTATGGACTAAGTAATTCGTTGGGGTCAAATTTCACGTCATCACAAGCTAATGGAGACTACTTAATTCAGATAACAGGTATCTTTTAAACAACAATAACGAAAAAGCAAAACTCGCATTTTACAGTCTATATTCGACGTGAACGTTCAAGATAACAAGGAAACCATATACCATTGTAAAAGTAGCTAAAAATCGATACACCATCGCACAGAATCATAGTCTTTCAACATACAGTAAAAGTAGAATTTTTTTTTCTGTGAACATTGTGACAAATGCTTGTGTTACCCGATCGAGTAGTCTCACTAGAAATAAGTACACGGCACTGTAGTCTTGCTTCTAAACTTCAGAGTAATACGTTTCACTAATATAAGTTTTCTATTAAAATTTATTAAACATTAGCGATATCACCGTTTCGAATTCACTGTAGTTTTAAACTTCCTCGTATCCCATATCATCCTCTTTAATTTATTTAAATTGTACCTGTTCTAAGATAATAGTCAGAACAAGATAAACAATACCGTTTAGTGCTATTTCTAAACTTCTGTGTGATCCTTATCACTAGCATTATTTTTCTGTTAAATGTCAGGTAGACAGAATTAATGTTACCAGTTCAAAAACACTAGTTAAAATGCGATATTGTACTTATATAAGTTTGATCCATGAACTAACTCATATTTAAATTGTGGTTAAAAGCTAGGATAAACCAATTTTACCATCTACTAAAATGCTCTAGAATTATTTTATTAAACCACATTAAATTACAGCAATGCCATCATCTGAATAAAACACGTTAACATTAAACCAGTATTATGACCCAACTAAAACACATTAAACTATAATAATGCCATCATCTGAATAAAACACGTTAACATTAAACCTGTGTTATGACCCAACTAAAACACATTAAACTATAATAATGCCATCATCTGAATAAAACACGTTAACATGAAACCAGTGTTATGACCCAACTAAAACACATTAAACTATAATAATGCCATCATCTGAATAAAACACGTTAACATGAAACCAGTGTTATGACCCAACTAAAACACATTAAACTATAATAATGCCATCATCTAAATAAAACACGTTAACATTAAACCAGTGTTATGACCCAACTAAAACACATTAAACTATAATAATGCCATCATCTGAATAAAACACGTTAACATGAAACCAGTGTTATGACCCAACTAAAACACAATAAACTATAATAATGCCATCATCTGAATAAAACACGTTAACATGAAACCGCACTCGCGTTATTAACTGGTTAAAACACATTAAATGTCTCTAGTATTATCAACTAATTAAAATATACTAAACCACAATAGTGTTATCATCTGATTGAAACTCATTAAACGACTCTAGTGTTACCAAATGATTAAAACACATTAAACTACATTAGTGTTACCAACTGGGTAAAACACATTGAGCTATACTAATGTTATAATGTGACTAAAACACATTACACCACATTAATGTTATTATCTACACATTAAACGATTATTTTTATAACTTGATTAAAACGTATGAACTACACTCGTGTTACCTTCTATTTAAAATATACCACCCGATCAAAACTCTCTGCATTACGTTATTGTCACCAGGTAAAGTTAGAATGTAGCAGTATTACCCTCGGATCAGAAACGTCTGCACTACGCTATTGTTATCAGGTAAAGTTAGAATGTAACAGTGTTACCATCGGATCAGAAACGTCCGCACTACGCTATTTTTACCAGGTGAATTTAGAATATAACAATGTTACCATTGGATAATATACGTGTGTGCTACGTTATTGTTACAAAGTGAAATAAGGAATATAGCAGTGTTACCATCCGATCAGAAACATGTGCACTACGCTGTTGTTACCAGGTGAAGTCAGAATGTAACAGTGTTACCATCCGTTCAGAAACGTCTGCACTACGCTATTATTACGAGGTAAACCTTAGTGCACCAATGGAAAACCAGGAAATGTAGTAAATAATTATTGTGTAATAATGATTTCATCGTTAGAGTACACATTCCAATAGTAATTAAACAGGAATTTTGATAAGATTCAACTATTTTTATTTTTATTCGCGCATTTAAGATGTTTTAAGACCTTGTGGAAGGAAAAAAAACCCGTCCGCTTTGCAATAAACACCAAACAGTTATATATGCAGAAATATGTATGTTGTCTATGCCTTATGTTTAACATCTTCAGGTATCGTTCTTTGAGGGCATCATACCGTATTAAATGTTAAGAATCTACGGCAGGTTCTACCATATTGAGGTAGTCACCAATTCACCCAACTGCAATATGTTACCCGGTAAAGCTTACCTTGTTAGACTCGCTACTTGCCACAACCACCTTGTCTCCAGACCACGTCAAGACATTCAGTCGCCTTGATGAAACATTTCTCCTGTTACTCCATATAATAATAAAAAAAAATATCTAGGAGCAACTGTAGCCAATGGTCAGGGAAAAACTTACGGCAAAAAGGCCGGAGTCTGCACGTCGTCTCGCTTGACCTACAACTCTCTACCCCCACACATACTCACACGCCCGTCGCAGCTTCGGCTAGCTCCGGGATCTGCACATGCGCAAATGTAACTTGAGCAGGGTTCGTGAAAGCAATACGCAACAGACCAGAGCTGTGCAGTTGGGTTGACTACGATCCTCGCTGAAGAATAATAGAAACCGATTTCTTTAGATCCTAAAGTCTCTGCGCTTTTATTCAGCAAGTTCGTCAGATGCAGAAGTTGTAGTTTTTGAAAGTCTCTCTGCTTCCAGTTTCTGAGACTGTCTGGTGGTTGCTGGCAACGGTCTATAGTTCGCTCACTGTCATGCGCCATGACAACGAGCTACAAGATAAATCAATACTCTCCAGGGTTGGAGAATCTATACGGCGGACGCTTCTAATCCCGTTTTTCTTACAGTGCTGAGAAAGGAAACACCCGTATGGAGAACGTTTCGTCATCATTGATTCTATATAAAATAGATATGGCGCCAGCCACTCGTTGTAAAGCGTCGTTTAACGCGCACACGCACCCAAAATAGACAAAAGACACAGAAGAGTTAACACGAGTTAACAACCTTTGATGACATCATAGACGACGTGGTGGACAGTTGGTATGCGTTGAAAGCTCAGATGTGGCATTTCTACGTCATTATTCTGCAAACAAGCCGCTTGGCAAGTATCCAGAATTAATCGATTGTTCACTGTGTGGTTGAAAATCTCAGTTATTAAAGTATAACACGGTCGTGGAACACAGTCAACATTACACAAGACCACAGTTACATTTCACCATTCATATTGCTACAAATTACAAAACAAATTTACCTAAGCATTCTGATTATTCAAGCCCACCGTGTGAAAACTCGGTAATAATAATAGAACTAAGCTACCCCTATAATCTGTCTTCAAAGAGTTAGTTATAGACAAATCAAGCTTGGTCATAAAGATTTATGTGGCATTGTAGAAGAAAATCGTCGTATTTAATTTTTCTATTGGAGCTTAGTGACTTGCCGTTGAAGTTTTGCTAGGTTTTAACTAAGCCTTGACCATGCAGAATAACCTTGTGGTTAAAATTATAACTTGACTGCTATGGAGTAAGGAGGTGATAACCATCTGAACCGATTCTAGATACTTATCAATTACACTAAAATTAGCTATACATAATAAGGATTGAATATGTGCGTTGACCTTTGAACATTCAGTTTTACGCTGTGACTAAAATATCTATATTAATATCACATTAAAAATCATGTTCTTAGTTACCTCTTAACCGTACACCAGGTCTTCCGTTTGTGGTTAATATACATTGATATAGAAGCAGGTGCTGAATGTTAATGTTAGTTAATTTCATAAAAGAATAACATTGCTGTTAAACAGTTAATTTTTCAAAGAACAATGTTGGTTTTGGTGTAACATTATCTTTATAAAAGAGAGTTTTGCTATTAAGTGTTGACTTTTACAAAGAAGAATATAAATAATGAAACGTAGCTTTGGGCTAAAAAACAAACAAACAAAGCCTATTAAGTGATTTTAAAAAATCGGAGACCCTAGCGTTCAACACTTAATATTTTACAATGTTAAGGATGGTGTTATAAAGAAGTACCTCAGACGTTTGGTGACAAACATTATAAAAGAAGCTTTAAGTTTTATAGAAACACTTTAAACCTAAGTGGTTTAATTTACAAAAAAAAAGAAACCTAGATGTTAAATAATTTATCCATGTAATCAAGAAGTATCAAGAAACAACCAGAGACCACTTAGCTAGATATCCACTAACCAAAGCAACGTGGTGATAAACATGTGCCCTCCGGTAACTTGGTAATTAACAAATATCTAGAACCACCTAACACTACAAAAAAAAAAGATTTCTTGCAATGTGGCTGTAGACAGTGCTAAATCAAGACGATCATAGGGTCTAGGCCCTTTCTGTTCTTAGGCCCTACCAGCTATATAAGTTAAACGAAAGATTTGCTTTTAAGGAAAATTTTCAAGGACCCATAATTTTTGTAGGCCCTAGGCACTCTCCCTATTGTACCTAATAAATAATCCGCCTCTGGCTGTAGATGGCTTTGTGGTATATCTTGTTCAATGGTACTAGGTGGCTTCATGGTTTATCTTATTTTGTGGTGCCATTTGTCTTCTTGACATATCTTGTTCTGCGGTGCTGGATAGCTTCGTGGCATGTCTTGTCCTATGGTGCTAGGTGGCTTCATGACATTTCTTGTTTTATGGTGTTGGTTTATTTTGTTCTATGGTGCTATGTGGCTTCGTGGTTTATTTTGTTTTATGGTGCTAGTTGTTTTCCTGCCATATCTTGTTCTATGATGTTGGATGGCTTCAAAGCATATCTTGTTTTATGGTGTTAATTTTTCTTTTTCTATGGTACTAGGTGACTTCATTGTTTATATTGTTTTATGGTGCTAGGTGGCTCATTGATACTTATTGCTATGCGGCTCTAAAAGTTGAAAGCATACATAGTGCCACCACAAGTACATTCCGATCAGTTTTAAAATATTAATAAGCACTTTTATGTTAAAGACCATCAGGTGGCGTTCACAGATTATTGATGACCTTATACAGTCATTAGCGAATCTCTTAACTGGTTTGACAGCGATTAGTTTTTCTTTATAATAAGCGGTTAATTTACGATTCAATCCTGATGATTCTTAACTCTCAAAAATGGTTTCTCTCAATAGCTTCTAGTCAAGAGGTGAAGGGCGATGTACAGGGGCTCACAAGTACAACAACTGTCCAGTACACGTGCCTCGCGTGATGCAGATTGGCGTATCGATCATTTCTCAACCAACTTGTCTTTTTGCCTAGCTGGGGAGGCTAGTTAAAGTACAATGTACACTAGATGAGGGTTTATTTATCTTCGGCTATTGTAAAAAATATGGTTAACATCACGTGCAAAGGAAATTGAACTGTTGCAAGTCATACAAGTGAACCCAGGGTAATACACAAAATGTTTTGCATTTACACAGTTATAGGACTAGTAAAAACGGATTTATATTAACGTATGTAGAATTTGACAAATCGTGCCTTTCTGAGCAAGGAAGTTTTTAAAGTTATAGGTTTTTTCTGACTTAAATAGCAAGTTGTCATCATAGATGGAATGTTTAAACGTGATGTAAGGTGAATTCCAACATGGACCATCAATATATTATTACCATACACCGAATATATAAGCTTACCAGGTGAATCCTGACATTAGCCATTAATACAATGTATTACCATAGACAGAATGTGTAGACATGTGATGTAATGTGAATCGTAACATGAACCATTAATACAATATTAACATAGACAGAGGCTGTAGTAGTATTACGAACAGTTAACAATATTTATCAGTACCATCATAGGTGGCTCGTGAGTATTTTGTTTGGATAAGTTATTCTGTAGAATATACTGTATAATAGTTTAAGGTTTGTTAGAATAATGCTCTGTAGGGGACATTTTATTTGGGAAGGATATTTGTTTGTTCACGATAGGTATTCAAGGGGGAGTTGCCCCTCCCGCAGTCAGAAATTAACAATCACTTATTTAGGGTGGTTAGTCTTTCGCAAATCTTCACATACGCTGCTCCTAAATGTACCGTTTTTTTTAAGGAATGAACGTCACTGTAAAGTAATTAGTTTTGAATTTAAAGAAAGCTGAAATACAGCTTAAATACCAACCTTCTGATGTTATATAAAAATGATTAAACATAACGAGCGTGCTAAAAGTGGATAGGTCGGGAACCAACCAAGACAAAGAATACTCTAACCCTAATACACGAATAATTAATGTAAAATTTGCTTTGACTCTGTGATGTTCGCAGTAGTTTAACATAAAAGCGCCCTTTGGTTTCAGAGTGTACATTTCTTTTTCAGATCCAATGCTATAACCTATTGAAGTGAAAACGTTCCGCACTAAGGTTCTCTTGATTTGTTTTACTGTGTTTGATTTAATTCAGCTAGTCCACTACTTCGCTCAAGAATAATATGGGAAACAACGCTGAGTAAAATGAACTATCAAATAACACGAGCATCAAATCAACTTGCGTAATAACGTCTATTTATATAGACATTTTTCTTCTTTTGTTTACGATTTATATCAAAAGTTATCTGTTGATGAGACATTGTAAGGGTGTTCTCAGAGCATTATAATCATGTTAACATTACGAAACAACTTCAAATGGTTCGATTTTGACTATGAATAAAGGAAAAAACAACTTAGAAAGCAAGTTTTTTGTTTGTTTTAAAATTTCGACCAAATCTACACAAGGCATCTCTGCGTTAGTCATATTTAATTTTCACCTGATAGGCTAGAGGTAACACAGATAGTAAAGATTATCCACCGCTAACTTTGTGGTTTCCTTGCCTGACATAATGGTGAAATTTGACTCTCATTCTTATGTCACATCCACGGCCCAAAAGTGCAGAATGTAAGTTTGCTGTAACCAATTGTGAGCCATAAATCATCAGATTTGCAATCAGAGCATTTTAACCATTAAACTACGCCTGGCCCTTAAAATAAAAACGTGTATGGACACATTTTCAAAGGATGAGTCATTTTATCCTTGTTATATTTTTTATAAGAAGGTCGAAACTCCATGTTTGAGGTCTGTTTTGACGCTTATACACGTTCAGTCACAACCTTGATATAAATTTCTTTTCAAATGACTATTTTTACACACGTAAAGGGAATGTGATATTGACCTAAGTATAGTACGAAAATCGATTACAGTTTTGAATCTGTTTTGAACTAAAAAAATGAAATTTATGATATATTTATATATAATCCATAAAAAAGAAACTTTTACTTCATTTCTCGATTTTTTTAACAACGTATAACTGAGTGATCGCTGTTACTTACACGTGAACATCATATTGCATGTTCATTAACAACTGCCTAATTTTTAAACTCCTGGCCTACTTCTACTAAATTATGTGTTCTTCTTACTTGCTTCCATGTTATCAAACCCATAGCTCGGCAAGGGACATTGCGAATTCTGAATAGAATTAAGCAGCTTTATATATGTATATATACATATATACAATTAGAAGATTTAAAAAAGCGCTTTACAAGCAAGTTGTAATGTATTACGGATAAACTACGCTTAATTAATTCCGCTCATGTGCTTGTAGTTTTCTTACTTGGGGGACTTAGGGTGGCAATAACCAAACTGGAAGGATCCTCTTTTACATCTGTGGAAAGTAAATCTTAAAAGAGTAGGCTGATACTTCTATAATAATTCTTTGATTTTTAGCATATATACATGTATATATATCCATGGATGAAATCTATGGTGGCAGTTTAAAAATTAAAACTGCATATGGTTCAGTTCTGTAATTTTATAAACTTGTTATCACTTGTTGGATGACTACATGTTAAATGAAGAGTCAAAGATAAACTGGTCTTTGCTAACTACAATACAAGAAATTTAACTAATGAAACTTATTCAGAATTAATAATATTACATTTGAAGCCACATAAGCTGTAATATCAATAAATCTAGCAAATACCAATGATTGTGAATAAAAATGGAAATATTTTACTTTAAAATCAGAAACACTTGAAAACTAAAGATAAGACTGAAATTTAACTGAAGCGATAGAAAATAAATCTAAAACTAGAAGCAAAGACATCTGCATTCCAAAGCCTTAAGTATTATGAAAATAGCTTACACAATCTTAAAAATGCGGAAGACAGCAAGAGAAAAAAAACAAAAAACGTGGCTTCTTTTTTCGACTTCATACAGAGACTTTTGTCCCTAACATTTAGCTAAAGTCTATTAGGTACTACAATCCAAGTCACCCCATAGAACTCGTTGGGCAATAAAAAAACTAAATGCTCAAAAAGGGGACAAATTGGAGAAATTTGATCTACATATTAAAATGAAAGATGAACATTAGACTAGAGATGAAAGAATATATAATCAAATTTAATTAATAAACCAACCCAATATCAATGATTGGAGAATCAATTTAAAAAAAAAAACTCTACTTAGAACCTGTGGAAAATACAATAACACACATACAATGTTGGTGCCAGGGGGTGACTAGAGGACAACTGAAGACAAATAAATTGGGAATAAAGTGATAATTGTGGCATTCTCTCTTAAGATTGGGCATTTCAAAAAGATATGCTTCTAGGCAAAGAAATTAATTTTATATTCTTTAAACTGAATAAATTGTGAGAAGTTTGCTCGGTTCATTTAGATGATAATACGGTATTCAGTGTTGTGATGCTAGAAAAACAATTAAATGTCTCATAACCTCACATAAATTCTAACTCTCACGACATTTATGTCTAATTAGCCCTTAGTGACTAAACTAGAGCCCTTTGTTTGATCGCCCAGTGACCGTGACTGAGTCCTCGTTACTAATCTAACTCGGGAAATTAAAGTGACACTTTTAAAACACAGACCCGCAGTTTAGCAGCATTTCTTTTTCCTGAATGCCTTACAGAAGGTGCAGTAATAACACTGCACATGATTATTTTAATTAGAAATCTAGGCAAACAAATCCAGGCCTTAATGATAGCTATCAGTCAAGTATTACAACTTTAAAACATTTGATGAAATATATGCTTTTATTGGTCTCTCTTTCTTAAGAAGGAATATTTATCTATGTATATATACGTGTGTGTGTGTAACTCCTGTATATGTGTAAAAATATGTATTACCTAGTAGCCAACATGACACCTACAATAACGCAGTTTATCTATATCCTACAACCAATGTATCCAGACTCTTAATCAAGGATTCCACTGACACAATAAACGCACTCTGCATTTCGGGTCTTAAATTTACTGAAAAAGTGGCATCCTTTACAATGCTATATCTTGAAAATAATCAACATGGTTAAATATGACCTTATAATCGACATGGCAAGCATAAAAACTGTATTTATCTGTATCCTGAAAATAATCAACCTTGTTTGTACATTACTTTGTAACCAACATGACACCCACAACTACACTATTTATTTATATCCTGAAAATAGTCGAGATCGTGGTCTGCACAACATGATACAGAACACTATCGTAGTGAATGAAATTTGAGAAATTAGAATTTGAGATGTAAAAGAAGAGAAACAGTTTGTGTGAATGAGCAGAATGGCACATGCTAGTAATTTAAAAATATTTTCATTATCTCGGATAATTAACATTTGCGATGAATAACAGCACAGTGAAACGTTGGAACTTGACAACTCGAATATTTCTTTTTTATTTTTATTCTCGCGTAATCTTTTTCTAAGTGACGTTAAAAGGGCGAAAACATCAACTAGAAAACCCACATAAACAAAGATACACAGAGCATCTCATTAGTGTAATATTAGCAACACTGGCAACTCTCGATACCTAACGACTCGGCACCACCAGGTGATGTCGGTGCTTGGATCGTAATCTGAGAGTCGCGGTTTCGAATTCCCGTCTCACCAAAATATGTTCGCCCTTTCAGCTGTGGGGTTGGAGTGTTATGATGTGATGGTAAATCTCATTATTCGTTGGTAAAAGAGTAGCCCAAGAGTCGATGGTGAGTGGTGGTAACTAGCTGCTTTCCCCTTAGTCTTACACTGCTAAGTTAGGGGCGACTAGGGTAGATAGCTCTCGTTTAATTTTGCGCAAAATTCAACAAACAAACAAACAAACACGACACCTGAAACGTAATGAAATATTCACTAGTAAACCTGTCAAAGTTATTTTTCTTTGTTAGTCCTATTACATAGACGTAGAGAAGAAATAAAAGTACATGTATATATATATTCACTACGGATTATCGGATCTGTTCTGACAAAAGCTGTTGGTTCGAGTAACTAAATAGGCTTAAACAAGAACAATTCACTCTGCTCAGAGAAAATCTATAACCTCAGCTTTTGACAGAACATGAATCTTAAAAACTTAAAGGTTGTTCTTTTAAGCGCAAGGGTACACGATTAATGGGCTGTATGCATTTCTTCCATCGAATAGAATCGAACCTCCAAATTTCAATGTAGTAAGTTTGTAAATTTATCGTGGCCCATCATATAACGGCAGACTTTATATTCAACAACCTTTTGCCTTTACAGTATTTCACAGCCATATATACCGAATAAATACTAAATTTGTTAATGTAGGAAACCTTACTTTGTTTCTTAATGAAAATGTTATCTTAACACTGAACTTGCAATAAAAGCGTGAATTACCATAATGCATACATTACATGAACAAAAAAAATTAGATGAACCAATTATTGTATACATTTATATTAAATGAAATAATATTTGTAAATATTTATATTAAATGAACCAATGGTTGTTAATGTTTATAGTAAATGAACTAATGGTTGTAAATGTTTACAGTACTGTGAGTAGCACTGTAATATTTTGTTTAATAATAATTGTTTATTTTAGAACATTGGGCTATGTCCACCATCAAACCCTAGATTTTAACGTTCTAAGTCCATAAACTTACCGTTGTCCTACCAGGTTATTTAATTGTAATGAACTTAAACTCTCCTACATGATAGCTCAATAGGGCGCCACTTAACCACTGTAGCTGGACGGTATCCAATACAGAAGCCATAGAAGACGAAAGAGTAATATATTTGGACCTTAAATTTATAAGTACAAAATTGTCTTGAGATTCGATAAAATATACTCGTTTCCCTAGCTAATCACAGCAAGAAAGTAGAAACTGTCGTCCAATCATCATTGGAATTTAGGTTCTCTGTGGACCTGAAAGGATTAGGTGCATATCTGACCTCATCTTCCCTCTTCGACTATTATTTTAATTGAAGCTTATAGCCTTTTTATTTTATTTTATTTTATTTTATTTTCCATTTATTCTTTCCTTTTCAAGTTCATGTCTATGAAAGTTATCCTATGGCCAGTGTAGACGAGGCTCTAGAATGGGGTGACTTTTATTTTCTACACTTGGTTTTAGCTTTTCTATTTAAAATGGAAGATATCTGTACTATTTTTGTGGTTCTGTTCTGCTGTATGAAATCTAAGAATGTATTTTTAATTGCTTCAAAGATGGGATTTGCTTCGATTTCAAGTATGTTTGTTGGTTGAATTTCTGTGATTTCATTTTTGTATTGCTGTACACTTGAACCGTTAAATTGTTTCTGGATTTGTTTAGTTGGTATTAGTGTTTATTGATTCAGTGGTTGTGATCGTGCTGCCTCAGTGTAAGTGTATATTTTTGTCTGTACGGGTGTGTTGTGTATTTGTGGTGTAATAATATTTATTATTTATTAGTGTTATAGTGTTTATTGATTCAGTGGTTGTGATCGTGTTGCCTCAGTGTAAGTGTATATTTTTGTCTGTACGGGTGTGTTGTGTATTTGTGGTGTAAGTAATTGTGATGATTTTCTGTCAGAGTTTTCTACCGTATTGTTTGTGTTTGTTTCAGTATGTATTGAGTTATTGTGTATACTGTAGATTTTAGTTTCGATGTCCTTATATTTTGGGCATTCTTTATAATTAACTGTGCGTCCTTTTGACATATACAACATAGTCTGTTACTGTGTTTTTTTTGGGGGAAGGGGATTATGAGTTACACAGCCCACACGTCGAGAGAGAGCTTTACACAGCACTACAACGTGTCTACTGAACCGACTAATCACAACGAAATTCACCTTAAGCGTGAAATCAAAGAAAGTATAGATGCGCCACTAACTGCTCGTAATGCATACCAGTTTTTTTGGAAGCTTGCTAATATATTAATGTTCTATAAGGAAGGAAAGCCAGCAAATAAATCTAATAGTTACCGACCAATTAGCCTGACCAGCTGCGTAGGTAAAATTTTTGAGATAATAATCAGTAATAGACTCTTCACATTCTTGGAGATAACATCAAAATTACCAGAAGAACAAAATGGATTCAGGAAATTTAGACAAACAACTGACCACTTAGTCAGACTAACTGAAGAAATAATAGGTGGCTTTAACAAAAAACAATGCACTGTAGCCTGCTTTCTTGACATTGAGAAAGCATTCGACACTGTATGGCACAATGGTCTACGGTTCCGTATGAATGAAATGGGACTACCGCGTGGAATTATTCGCTGGTTATCTAACTTTTTGGAAAATAGAAAATGTAGAATAAATGTAGAAGGTACCTTTACTGAGTAATTTACTCCAGAAGCTAGTGTCCCTCAAGTACGGGTGGTTAGCCCTTTTCTATTCATCATGTATGTAAATAATATGCCATTGAAGGATCCTAATCATGGATTCTCCTCACAGTTCGCTGATGATGTGATGGCCTGGAAAAGTGCCACAACACCAACAATAGCAGCCACAAACATACAACCGCAACTAAACAGAATAAGCGAATACTGTCAAAAATACAGAATAAAATAAATACAGCAAAAACACAACTTGTCGTCTTTACAAAATTGACAAAATACAAAAAAATACAGCCTAAAATATGTATGAATGAAACACTACTTCAGACTGCCACATCAGCAAAATTTCTTGGTCTTATCTTTGATTCAAAATGAACATGGATTAACCGCGTAAACGAAATTAAAAGTAAAGTCTGACGAAGAATCAACTGTACTGGGAGTCTAACTGGCAAGAATAGTAGAGCAACAATAGATAACATACTAAAAATTGACAAAACATGCTTTAGACTAGCAATCGACTATGCAGCTCCAGCATGGATAACTGTAAGTGACAAAACAACTAAAACCAAACTACAAACAATCCAAAACACACTCCTTACAAAACCATATAGAATTCCCAGAGCAACATCACTTCAGTTTTTATACATAAATATTCAAACATACCAACCGTACCAGATAGACTCCTACATAGCACAATAACGTATTTTGATTAAAAGTGGATGAGAAATGAATTACTATGCAAACTAGACAGGTACCTCATATATGATGAAGATAATCCTAAACACCTCTCCTCAATCAACATATATTTTAAACATAAAAATAAATAAATAAATTATATATATATATATAATAACAAAAATATAAATAAAAATAATAAAATTCGTCGGAACTCTTTCTTTTATTTAAAAATAAAAAAGGGCCACCAACAAACTAGACATCTTACTGATAGCGCAAAAGAACATCTATATATGTATACCAGTACATGTACATTGTCCTGAAAAAGGGTCGGAGTTATTAAGCCCACTCTGACCCAAAAAGCAATAACTAACACCAAACATTGCAGACTACATAAGTAAAGGAAGGAGGAAGAGGTCAAAGAGCACCCGACTCTCTTGGGTACATGTGATACCGAAACCCGAGAGAGAGAGCACTGCTCGTAGCAACAAAGCAGACGTTGTAACAAAACTATTAGAGCAAACTTTGTGTCTGGTTGGATTGTGAAACAAGCACGCATATAAGAAATTCTTAACACAGAGATGGCGTAGGCAGCTAAAAACTAAATTAACCAAGTGAAATTTCACCTTTTTTTGAAATTGCTAAAAAACTGAACTGGAATAAATAGAAACCTTAACAACTGCACTTTCTTTATCGTATCTTTGTAAATCTACATAAACATATAATGTTATTAAAAATTTATAAGCATTAAAGGCATAATTTTACTTCATAATTTCAGACAATCAAAATACAATAAAATGTAAAAAACATACTAAATTTACAAAATAGGCTTAAGTATTTTAGTAATTTAAAATATAGAAGTATAAGTAACCCCAGAACAGAAATACCCATTTGGGTTAGAAAAGTTGTTTCAGTATATAACTACATAACAGGTTATCTGCTGTATCTGTTACGTATAATGGAACTTTTTATTTTACTGTTATAAGTTCATAAGTTTACGGTCTATCCATCGAGACCATTTGTTAAAATAAGATACATTTAAAGAATAACTTGAACATATTAATATTTTAATTAGTTATGATTTTATGTATTAAACAATACAAGTGATTATTTTACTGAAATAAATAAATCTTATATTTTCCTACCTTTCAATGTACAACATTAGAACTGTTACTGAATTTATCTATATTGCTTCCATTTCTTAAGCTTAATAGTAAAAAATTCTTTGAAGCTAAGTAACAAAAAAATGATCATTCATTATTTAAGTCTCTCTCTGGAACAACAGTAAGTCTTCGGGTTTACAACGCTAAAAAATAGGGG
Source organism: Tachypleus tridentatus (assembly GCF_004210375.1). NCBI lineage: Eukaryota > Metazoa > Arthropoda > Merostomata > Xiphosura > Limulidae > Tachypleus > Tachypleus tridentatus. Next base: position 32,851,340 of record NC_134831.1, on the reverse strand, counting down.
TTCAATTCCCCTCATTGGACAGAGCAGGTATCTCGATGTGGCTTTCCTATAAGAAAGACACACACACATTATTTAATTACTAACTAATTTAACTATATATCAGAATGCTGAGATTTGTTTAAGCTAAGTTTATTTTTTAAAATATACTTTATTATTTTTCTGGTTTAGGAATAATAGTGCTTTACAAACAAATAAATGTCTCATTAAAATATATATATTGAATAAAATATAGTTATTAAAAGCTGTTTCATATTTGTGTTTACTCAAAGTAACTTTTTTACCAATTTATCCTGCAAAGAATGTCATTTGATATTAAAGTTGATACTGTTTAACAAATGTATTAATTATCTACTAATCCTTTCCACGCCCTGTTTCCAAATTCTTTTACCAGTTTTTAAGCCAAATTTGGTTATAGCTTTAACTATCCCATTTGGTATAATTTCGACATTCATTTTTAGTGAAGATTATTTTAATTTTAAACTTAAAAATATACATTTTGTTTTAGAAACGTTGATTCATAACTTATTTTCACTAAACAGTTACTTGCTATTTGTAGGTGAGAATTTATATTTTGTGATTCTTGAATAGGAGTAAAGTTGGAGGTCAGTGACCTGTTATCAGCAAATGTATTAAATCTACTATTTATCATTAACTCAAAAAAATTATATAAATTGTAAGTAACACAGATCGAAGCACAAGACTTGAAGGTAATCCATGCTTAGTTAACTTTTTATTATTAAAGTGCTTATATATTTTAACCACATGAAATAATGTTTTAACAAATAGCTCTTGAATCATGTAAGTACAATACCTCTTACTCTTGAATTTTTTATTTGAGCTACTAATATTTAATATCACAACATTTCAAAAGCGTTTATTTCTAAATCTACAAAACAGCTATGTTGCTGTATTGTTATTTTATGAATTATATATTTATAGATAAAGTTTAATAATAATTGGTCAGTGTTTAACTCTAAATCCAGTTGATGGTCAGAAACGTTTTTGGATATTCAAGTTATTTAACAACCCATTTTACTTTTAAATAAAATATGATAATATAACAAAACAAATTATTTAGTAATTTGTATCATTATTCCTATCTTCATATACAGTGTATATACACAAATAGGAATTACTACTGCTTTTTTAATCATTTGGAAATTTACCATTTTAACTGCAGAGGTTGTAAATAAATGTACCAATAAACTTATATCATAATTCTAATTGTCCTGAATATTTACTAATATATCTTCCATCATATCCTGGATTTTCTCCTTTTTTTTTCCAAACTCATCATTACAATAGGTACTCCTGTTTCTATTAAATACTTTGCTAGTTTTGTTATTATTTATATTGAATACTTTGCTTGTTTACTTATTACTTATATTGAATACTTTGCTGGTTTCCTTATTACTTATATTGAATACTTTGCGAGTTTCCTATCGGCCCGGCATGGCCAAGCGTGTTAAGGCGTGCGACTCGTAATCCGAGGGTCGCGGGTTCGCATCCCAGTCGCGCCAAACATGCTCGCCCTTTCAGCCGTGGGGGCGTTATAATGTGCGGTCAATCCCACTATTCGTTGGTAAAAGAGTAGCCCAAGAGTTGGCGGTGGGTGGTGATGACTAGCTGCCTTCCCTCTAGTCTTACACTGCTAAATTAGGGACGGCTAGCACAGACAGCCCTCGAGTAGCTTTGTGCGAAATTCCAAAACAAACAAACAATTTATATTGAATACTTTGCTAGTTTCCTTATTACATATATTGAATACTTTGCTAGTTTCCTTGTTATTTATATTGAACACTTTGATAGTTTCGTTATTACTTATATTGAATACTTTGCTGGTTTCCTTATTACTTATATTGAATACTTTGCTAATTTCTTTATTACTTATATTGAATACTTTGCTAGTTTCCTTATTACTTATATTGAATACTTTGCTGGTTTCCTTATTACTTATATTGAATTCTTTGCTAGTTTCCTTATTACGTATATTGAATACTTTGCTGGTTTCCTTATTACTTATATTGAATACTTTGCTAATTTCTTTATTACTTATATTGAATACTTTGCTAGTTTCCTTATTACTTATATTGAATACTTTGCTAGTTTCCTTATTACTTATATTGAATACTTTGCTGGTTTCCTTTTTACTCTCGTTTATGATAATTTCTTCGAAATTTATAAAATAGGCATTAAACGTATTCGAAAAAATTCTAAAAAACCTCATTTTCTCCTTCTTGTACGTCCTTAATGGAGCTTGGTATAATTAGTTTCATAACTACTTTATTAATAAGCCTATTTATAAAATTATATTATTATATTTATCATAAATTCGTTTAAATATGTTCATTCTCAACCCTTCATAAGTTTTGAATTACTATATTTCTACATACCTCCATAAATCTTAAAATTGTTTTAGTAATATATAAATACTAAACTGATTATAGTTATATTTTATGAGTTTTTCACTTTTTATAGTCTGTTTTCGTTTGTAATCCGTGGTTTTAAAAACATAGTTTTCATACGAGCCTACTTCTTGATTTCCTTTAACTCAAGGGAAATAGAAAATATTGAGAATCTATAAATCGGAGTTAGTGTAGATAGCCCATTGTGCGCATTTGCAATTTAACAAGAAAATAATTTTCATCGTAAATAGTTGCATTTTACTTTCATCCATAAAGTTAGACTAACTCCATTTAGTAATCCCCCCTTCCTTGGACTATTTATCGGAAAGATTAGCGATTTAAACCCATTACACGTCTTCTTGTTTAAATAATTTTTTTTATAATTTTTAATTGTTACTGTATGGTAGCTCTAGTAAGTGTAGTAACCATTACTTTATGGTAACTATATTATATGCAGTAACCATTACTTTATGGTAACTATATTATATGCAGTAACCATTACTTTATGGTAACTATATTATATGCAGTAACCATTACTTTATGGTAACTATATTTTATGCAGTAACCATTACTTTATGGTAACTATATTATATGCAGTAACCATTACTTTATGATAGCCTTTGCTTTTTAATAGTTACATCAAACCAGAATCAACCTAGTAAAACTAAGCAAAAAAATAATACTGAGTCTCTTCATAAATTTAATTTTCTTTTTACATTTATTGGTAATTGCAGTGTTATATTGAATATCCAGAAACGTTGCCATGCCCCAACAAAGTAGTTTCCTTTGCAAAAAAGCTTCGTCATAAAACTGCCATGTCAAGAGCACTCTACTATTCCTTGAGTGCCTTCCGTGAAAAATACGGAGTACAAGGACGAGTTTATCAGCTCCTGTCCAATCACACAGAAACCATAAACGCTGAATCCAGTGACTTGACTGATATGTCTTACAACGAATTAGCATGAATTGTCATTTCATCCTCCAGCTATTTGAGATACGCGATGGTTGAACACGTGTACCTTGGAAGCGATTTGTAAATATGTTATTTCTATTTTTATACCGGGTGGAGTTCCTTCTGAATTATGTTATGTACTGTTGACTGGGGCATTTAGACGGTATTTGTCACTCAGCTTTGTATTCATGAATTCTTGCATGTTATAAGAACCTACACTTTGCGTACAACAAGTAGTGTACAGCTCATAGGTCTCTTTCTGAGTGGTTCTGATACTCCAAGTTAACCCATATTTCCTTTTTATCAAATGTCATTAAATAAAAGAGGTTTCTCCGTTTTTGAAATTACAAATTCACAATCGTATATACGACCTGAGTGTAAAAACATTTTGTTTAAGTTTGCTTTATTGATTGGAATTAAACACAAAGTTACACAATGGTTTATCTGTGCTCTGCCCATCAAGGATATCAAAACCCAGTTTTTAGCGGTGTGAGTCCGCAGATTGTGCGACTGGGAGGGGGTCATTTTGCTTAGAAAAAGACATTATATACCCTTCCCAGAAAGTGACCAATGTTTCATGGCATTACACTGCTTAGGAACGCCAATATATGTCAAAATGTAGTTCTCAACATGACGTCACACTGCTAATTTATATCGGCGTTGCTGTCACGTTACTTAAAGATTTGCTTATTTAAAATCACTTTAAAATAACTACTCAATCTTCTGTATACCTTATGTAAGTGGGGCAGCACTGCTTCTTTCACATTCTTATTTCACATATATTCTAATTTGTCAACTTTTAGGGAGAAAGTGAATTGTAAAAGCAGTTTTGGCTTCTGTGTTTCGACAATATTCGTTTTTGATCTTGAGAGAACCAGAACTCACTGTTTAAGTCTTGATTTAATATTTTCAGTGTTTCTCCCAGTATATGGTGATTGTGAGTAATTTGTTTTCATTTCGAGCAAAACTGATTCACACTTTCGTTTATTTAAATAAAGTTAATGTATACTCAATGGTCACTTTATCAGGTATATCTATCCAGTACAGCCTGAATTATTTGCGACATGGATTCAACAAGGTGCTGAAAACATTAGGGTCACGCAGTTCATGCAGATTTGTGGGCCACATATTCATGCTGCGAACCTCCCGTTTCACTTCATCCCAAAAGTGCTCTATTGGATTGAGATCTGGGGACTGTGTATGCCATTTCAGTACACTGAAGTCACTGTCATGTTAGTGGTACCAGCTTGAGATGATATGTGCTTTGTGACATGGCGCATAATTCTGCTGGAAGTAGTCATTGAAAAATGAATAGACTGTGCCACAAAGAGGTGCAGATGGTTAGAATCAACGTTCAAGTACACTGTAGCATTCAAATGATGTTCAATTTGTATTAAGGGGCCTAATGTGTACCAAGAAAACATTCTCCACACCATTACATCGCTACCAACAGGCTGTACCGTTGACACAAGGCAGGATATATCCATATATTCATGCTATGTATGCCAAATTCTGACATGACCATGTGCATGTTGCAGAAGAAATCGAGATTCATCAGACCAAGTGACGTTTTTATAATCTTCAATCATTCAGTTTTGGTGATCTCACAGTAGCTTCATCTTCCTGTTCTTAGATTTAGCTCATCCATTACAATATTCGACGTCTTATGCGTTCAGAGATGCTCTTTTGCTCATCACTGTTACAAAGAGTGATTAGTTGAGTATTTGTGGCCTTCTTGTCAGCTTGGACGAGTCTAACCATTCTTCTCTGACCTGTCTCATTAACAAGGTGTTTTCGCTCACAGAACTACCGCTCACTGGAAGTTTTTTGTTTTTCGCACCATTCTTTGTAAACTTTGAAGACTATAGAGCGTAAAAATTCAGGTCAACAGTCTGGCACCAACAATCGTTCCACGGTGAAAGTCGCTTAGATCACGCATCTTCCCCACTCTAGTATTTGGTCGAATAACATCTGAACCTCTTGACCATGTTTGCGTGCTTCATATACTGAGTTACAGTCACAAGATTCGTTGTTTGGCTATTTGCTTCAAAGAGCAGATGTACCTAATAAGGTAGCCACTGAGTGTATATTGCAAACCAAAATACGATAAAACTTGTCAGTGTTTAGGTATGATAGTGTTTTTGTTTGTATTGAGTTATTTAAAAATATCCCTGTCACCAAAGCTCTTTAAATGATCAGCCAGTCCATACATTATTTTCTATTTAATCAAATCAATAACGCGTTTGTTTGTTTGTTGTTATTGAAATTCGTGTCTCTTTTACTTTTTCTCTTATCTATAACTGCTATTCTACATCCTATGTCCACAAATTTCCGGCTGTTGTAAGAATCAGGAATAATACACATGCACACACACATATATATAAGGGTTTTGTTATTGTTTAGGTCATTCAAAGCTTAACACTTGCCAATGACCATATTAAATGTTTAGAACAGTTTTACCAACTTATATGTGTAAGTAAAAATATTCTTCAAAGTTTGTGCATTTAAACATTTTGAGATTTGACCTACAAAAGTTAACCATTGTTTTAGAATTTTCATATATAACGAACTTTAGTGGAAATTTTAAAACATTGTACTTGTACCGTGTGTTTGCTAATTTTTTAATACCATATCGTTTGTCATATTTTAATTTCTAGCATAAATCATTATTTTATTGATGTTTATCATATGTTTTGTGCATTTGTTTTAGCGAAAACCTACTCAAATAATAGGGCTGATACGATGCGATAGTAGTCGTTACGATATGTATCTAGATAAAGAAATTTTCCAACATTTTGTTACAAGATTTAACAGACTTGACAATATAATAGATGTATAATGTTAAGAGCTTTAAGTTATTTAATGTAAACAAATGTAGAGTATTGCTACAATATGAAGTAATTCTATAAAGAAAAAGGAGGATACTTTTGATTTACTTTGAATTTTACAGTGGTTACGAAGCTGGTTAAATTGACCAACTTCGTACAAAATTATGGTTATGAATTTAGCAAAAAAATATAAACATTTATCGAAGAAAAATTGGAAACTTATTTCGAAGGTTTTGGAGATTATATACGTAAATTTGTTAATTTTTAGATGGAAAAAATTATTTTTAATCTTTGCGTGAAAATTGTTATATAATCGGAGCAGTAACTGCTTTTACTTCATATATTGCCCCCAGTAGTTCAGCGGTATATCTGCGGAAATTCAACGCTAAAAACCGGTTTTTGATACCTGTGGTGGGCAGAGCACAGATAACCCATTGTGTAGCTTTGTGCTTAATTCAAAACAACAACAACTTCATATATTAAAACATTCCTTTTGAGCAAAATAATTTATTTAAAAAATTGTGTTTTTTCTGCACAAAAGGCTTATATTGTTCAAAGAAAGCTTGCCAAATTTCATGAAGATACATAAACTGTATCGTAACGGACGATGTATTCATACAATTGTAACATGGCTTTACGACACGATACTCCTATCGGCTTAGTTCCGGCATGGCCAGGTGGTTAAGGCACTCAATTTCGTAATCTGAGGGTCGCTGCTTCGAATCCTCGTCACACTAAACATGTTCGCCCTTTCAGACGTGAAGGCGTTATAATGTGACAGGTCAATCTCACTATTCGTTGGTAAAATAGCCCAAGAGTTGGCGGTGGGTGGTGGTGACAAGCTGCCTTTCTTCTAGTCTTACACTGCTAAATTAGGGACGACTAGCGCAGATAGCCCCCATGTTGCTTTGCGAGAAATTCAAAACAAACCAAGACAAGTCAAACTTATTGCCTTTCTGGCAGTCTGGGAAACACGTCAGATAGAGTAATTGTAATATCCTTCCTTTTTAATGGGCTCTCATTTGCTCATTAATTAGACCGAGGGTGTATAACTGTATAAATATGTTTTAAATACCTTGCTGGGCGCAAAATAGATAACCTTTTGTGTAGCTTTGTGTTTAATAACTTTCTGACGGATAGTTTTCATAAAACGATATATCGGTTTTTAAGTAAATATTGTATTAAAATAATTTTAAAATTAAAAAAATTTAAGTTATTAAATGTAGATTGTTGTTCTTGTTCGTTTTAGAGCAAAACCACGATTGGCTAGTTGCTGTGTCCACAGTGGAGAGTTAAACCCCGCATTTTAGAATTGTTAGGCCGTAAACATACCGATATTCTACTGGGGACCATTAAGAGTAGAAATAATAAGTATTGTTTAATCATATCATACAAACGTGCATTAAACGTAAATGTTTATTGAACTAAAAGTTAAAAGCAAAAGCCCAGATTGGAAATTTATATCAAAAAACGCTTTGCCTTTGTATGTTTATTCAGAACAGATATATAAAATAATGAAGAAGTGTACCATATCAAGTGACAGTAAGACAAAAAAAAATTAAGTTTCGACTGATGGACAAGACGGATTAGGTAATATATTCACATTTTTTATACAAAAATATAGATAATAATAATAGCCTCGGACTGATGAACAGGTTTAGGCGTCAAACTTCGTATCTCGTTATAAAGAAATGAACATAACAGCTTTGTACTGATGAGCAGATTTATGTGTTAAATTTCATAGTTCTTCATACAGTAATAAATATAATAGCTTCGTGCTGATTACCAGAATGAAATGTCAGATTTTATATTCTTGATACAGACGTAATAGTTTCGAACTGATGAGTAGGCTTAGACGACAAATTTAATATCCCAAAGTACGTGTATATTTTCCACAAAGTCATCTTTCAAGTGTCATCTGCAGTTTTTTTATTGTTTTACTTATTATTAAGCTTGTGAATTTTACACACCTGTTGAAGTTTGAGCACTTTCTGCTCAAACAATTTTTAATATTCATATCGGTAAGTTATGTAACAACCGCAGCTAAAATAAAGTATTAGGGGAATGGAATGTATCAGAACCTCATTTTAAATTGTTTTGTGTTAATTAGGTAGTCTGATGCTACCATATACTAATCGCTTTTTTTGGGGGGAGGAGTATGTAGCATCCCTCTCCGACGCAAAATATTCATATTATCGGGTCATAAAAATGTGTTCAGATCGTAAATTTAAAATTTTCAAGACGTTAATATCTCTTATTCTTATTGGCATTGGAAAACAAAGGAATGTGGAATAATTTGATGAATCAGGACAATCGGGAAAATAATATCTTCGCCATGTTAAGTCAAATGCTACATTTCATAATACGTTAGAATCCACGAACATGAACTAAAGTGACAAAAGCTATCAAAGTTACAATACGTAACATTATCAGTAATGATTGTCTGTAAGAAAACGTGGCCAACAAGATACGGTTTCAATTCATACTTGTCGTTCAACCGTTGCATATCTCAAGCAGATGGAGAGTAAGACGGATGTATAGGCTGTGTATAGGTAGAGCAACGTGACTTTGCTCTAAAACAAACAAATAAACTTTTTTAAAGAAAGCCTTAGGTTGACGTTAAGCACAAAGGTACACAATAGGCTATCTGTGCTCTACCCACCACAGGTATCGAAACCCGGATTCTATCATTGTAAGTGCGTAAACAACGTGTGCCACTGAAGGACAAGAAAGCCCAATCTTTAGTAGTGTTTTACATTATTGTATATTAAATTTTTTTAATATTGCAAAGAAAAAGACGAAGATACAAACCGAACCAACTATTTATAAAAGTATATTTAATAACAGTAATTCCTATTTTAATATCATATCACAAAGACGCATTACAAAATAGTAATATATCCCGTGTTCTTTGCCACCAATATTCTTACAAGTTCATTAAAACAAAAAAATAATAACACTCAACAGTATATGGTACAACTAACTGTCAGTTGTTAAAAATGTTCGAAACGTTTTTCGTGTCTTATATTTGACGTTCTTTTTGCAATACTCATCCACATACACGGAATGCTGATCTTACTTGGCATTTAAGCTCTTTGGATACTATTTCATGTTTTCTATGTTGTTCCTATCCCCTTAAAATCACCTTTTTATTACTGTTTATGTAGCGAAATATTTGCCGAGTTTTTGTTTTGTTTCTTTGTTTTTCGTTCTCGTTTAATTTAATTTGAGTTTGTTTTGGTGAAAAGCCCTTTTCTTATGCTACAGCTTATATGTTTGCCATCTTGTTCTTGTTTTTTTAATTTTTATCAAAACATATTGTTATTTCATCCATTTCGAATTTTTCTGCCACTTAGTATCTTTATCATTCTTTATTCCCAGATCAATTTAACATAACATGTGAACCAATTATACTGCTTCTATCAAGGCAACTGATCAATATTCTTAAAGCTCTCACCACCAACGAACCTTGCATGAACCCAATAGCCCATTCAGTAACTTAGTACTTAAAAAACAAACAGTAAACACTTCTTGATCTAAACCACGTTCTGTAACAAATTAATACGAAATGTAGAATAGATAAAGTATCCGTAATGTAGAAGGAATAAAGTTAAATGCAATGTGGAATTGGTAAATTTATGCTCAATGAAGAGTGGATAAAGCTATATGTAACATATAATGAATGAAGGTGTTAAGAATTATCACACTTATTTCCTTTTTTGATTCCATTTTGCTTTGGAAAATATTTCACTATCATTGTACAAAAGATGTACTAAATCATTGGGAGTTTCGTAATTCTAATATTTTTTTCTGTTAGCTAAAGTATAATTTAGGAAATATTGTAATTAACGACATGGGATTAAAACAAAAAATGCGAAGTAATTAATGGTATGTGTAAGACACAGAAAATAACAGTGTCGTTTAAAATGGTATTCACATTCGCAAAGTTAGTGAAGAATATCTGGTTTTCATTTACGATTATAATGCTTTTTACTTATTTGTGGATTACTTTTTCTCGCTAATTCATAAATTTCAGTGAAGAAAAGATGACGTAGAAGCTTAATCTGTTATTTGATTCGCTGCTTCAAATGTTAGCAGACTAGTTTCTCCCAATTCACCGTTCACCACCGCTGCTTAGAAAAATGAAGCAAATAAATGAAATAGGTTTCATGTAGTTAGTGGAACGCATTTGTGTGTAGTCCTTTACTCACCACTAATAACCCAAACTAATTCATTTGTCAATTTTATTGTGAAATGTATAAATTTATTTTAATTCTTGACGGTACAGTGAGGTCAACTTGGAACCTTGAGAAAGGGAAGTAGGTTTTGAAATAACTTTACATATTTATGTTATAATTAGAAATGCGTTAATTACAGAGCTTAAAACTACGAATTACATAACATTTTTTTCTCGCACAGATTGTATTTTGATGCAGTCTTGACCAAAGTGTTTGCATATTTTGTAACAAATAAGATCAGATTAATATGCCATACAAGTACACTTTGTGCTATTAAATTGAGAAATTCGTATTATATTAAACATCTACATATGTAATTTGTATTATGAGATAGGTTCTATGGACATAATGAATGATTTATTAGAACAGCAAACAATTTTATTAGACACCTGTAGAAATATGCGTAATTCAACATATCACCTATCACAAAAAATCTTACCAAAACATATATAATAAGAAACTATAAAATAAATTTATTATAAATAACGTCTGTAATATTAAACATTCGCACTTGGATGGCCCTCCTTGTATTCTAATTACCTGCACAAAGTGACGGTATATGATGTCAATGAGGTTTTTGATGTAATCCACATTGATTTCATCCCAGTTTGTCACGATGCAACTTAGTTACGATGGCTGATTTAGAGCCGCGGGTAGCAATTTTCCGGTTCAGTTCTGTCCATCAATTTTCAATGAAATTACAACCCAAAGATTTTGTGTGCCATAGCAATCTTGTAACGTCTTATTGGTAGAGATGATCCTGTATAATACGTGCACTACGGACAGTGGCTTTGTCATTCTGCGACATAAAATTATTGCCAAACTTTACCCTAGCACATGACAGAATTATTGCCTCTATATAATGCCTGTAGGAGGCACAAATGATGTTTCTCTGGAGGATGTGAAGAGAAGTTTTTTCCACCATGATAAATACCTGCCCAAACATATATTGTACCACCTCCTGCGGGAAAAAGTCTTCTCTCATCTGTTCTCCGGGCAAACGACGAAAACGAATCCAATAATTAGCTTTAACAAGCCGAAAATAGGACTCATCTGAAACAATGACATGATACCAGCATAAGTAACGCGTTTACGGCAGTGAATTCTGATTAATGTCGGTTTGCAGATAACACTTTTACGAAACAACCCCGTTTGGTCAGTCTCCTATCCAGTGTTCTTATGGATACCCTGAAATTAATATGTTCATGCCATTCTAGTCCTGAGGTGTTGTAACAGTTTTTTCGACTTTGACGTATTAACTTGATTAAAACACGGTCATCTCAGATAACAGTTTTTCGGCGTCTACCATAGACATTTCTGAAACAACGTTTCTTCTAGCCTGATGATGTTTCAGGATTCTGTCCTAGCAATACCCATTTGCTTCATACTATTTTTAGATAGTCCAACAGTTTGTCACTTTATAAGTTCTGGCACATGACAAGGCATGACTATACACCAATTACAAAGAAACTGAATGAACCAAACATTGATCTGTTTAGAAAACGATTACACCAAAAGCACAATCTTTCATACAAAACATGCGTGTACGTGTGTGTTTTGACGAACAACTGCTTAAAAAACTCTCACGTATCAGAATAACAACTCGTAAATGTTTATCTGATCATACAGTAATATCTTTTCTGTTACTACTTATTTAGACATAAGTATAGAAAAGCATATAAACATTTTGATCAAGTCTGTACAATAAATAACTGAAGAAGCAAGTTTATTCATAAATAATATTTGAAATGTATATAAACTACTTCTTAAAATTAAAAACTTACATTCATTTTCAATAATAAGAATCCCTCGATTAAACATTTTAAGGTAATCCGTGAAATTATTTGTATATTCGACTGATGTGTGAAATATTTCCAAATTACCACCAGAAGGGTGCGTATAAAGATGTTAACTTGTCGAGAAAGTAACATTTTACATATTGTTCAACATATATGTTTGAGTACCAAATGAGTTTTAAAAAGGAACTTTTAAACTCGAGTACCATCTAATGCAGCTTTACAAATTAGTATCTTTCGAGTTTTATCAGTTCATAAAATCGTAACCGTAATTTCAGTTAAGCGTTTTCCATTGTTAGTTTATTAAGAAGAAAAATAACGAATTTTTGTGCTAAACCTAATATTTAAACGTTACTACAAGAACGGCAAGATGCACTTTAAATGCATAAAATGTAAGAAGGACATTGGTTGTATCTTTGTGATAAGAAATCTCAAGTAGGTCATCTTTTACCGTCATTACGCCGAAACAAATGCTTAAAATTATATTGCTGATTTAAAAGCAAATATTACACATTTAAATAACTATTGTTTGGCGCAAAACTACTCCATAGGCTATCGATGTTTTTCTCACCGTGGGTATCAAAACCGATTTTTAGCGTTATATGCTCTTAGACATACCATTGAGCAACTGGAGAGACAAATTTCTAATAAAGTTCCACATTTCTAACAAACTTTAAATATAATAAAAATCTAGAGCTGGAAGATCATTAAGGAAACTTAAATTTACAACCGTATGGAAAGATAAATAAAATATAATTAAAAAGTAAATATGGAAAAATAAATAAATTATAGTAAAAAGTATGGACAGATAAATAAATTATAATTAAAAGAATGGCAAAATAAATAAATTGTAATGAACAGTATGGCAAAATAAATAAATTATAATTAACTTTTTTTATGTTTTTCCGCTTGCTTTTATAATATAGTTGGGGATGGGCCTGGCATGGCGATGTTGGTTAAGGCGTTCGACTCGTAATCTGAGGGTCGCGAGTTCGAATCCCCATCGCACCAAACATCCTCGCCCTTTCAGCCATGGGGGCGTTATTATGTGACGGTCAATCCCACTATTCGTTGGTAAAAGAGTATCCCAAGAGTTGGCGGTGGGTGGTGATGACTAGCTGCCTTCCCTCTAGTCTTACACTGCTAAATTAAGGATAGCTAGCACAGATAGCCTTTGTGTAGTTTTGCGCAAAATTCAAAAACAAAACAAACAAACAATATAGTTGGCGGTTAAATGAGACAAAACATCGTTCCTAGAATAGATTATTTGGTTACGTTATTACGTAAAACTGTTTAACGCCTATCTTGTTTTGTTTGTTTGTTTTTTTGGAATTTCGCACAAAGCAACTCGAGGGCCATCTGTGCTAGCCTTCCCTAATTTAGCAGTGTAAGACTAGAGGGAAGGCAGCTAGTCATCACCATTCACCGCCAACTCTTCGGCTACTCTTTTACCAACGAATAGTGGGATTTACCGTCACATTATAATGCCCCCACGGCTGGGAGGGCGAGCATGTTTTGGCGCGACTCGGGCGCGAATCAGCGACTCTCAGATTACGAAGTGCACGCCTTAACGCGCTAGGCCATGCCAGGCCAACACCTATCTAAACCTACGTTTTCTTAGTTTTGTTTTAAAAGGCAGCTTGTAAAAAGCACCCATCGCTAACTCTCAGGCTTATCTTGTCTGACCAAATAGGAGAATTTAACCATTATTTTTATACCGCATCTATGGCCCCAAAATGCATAGTGTGTTTTCGGAGCAGTTAGACGAACTATGAACACTCTTGCTCAAAATCCGAACACATTGAGCATTAGGCCAGACCCGACAAGTTCATATAGAAAATCATTATCGCATATTTCTGTAAATTTTATGGTATAAAATTAGTAGAGTGAGTGTTTTGTCTGCTTAAACTTCATAGGAGAGGCTTTTAATTATTGTTAGGAGAAAAGACGTATTGGCACACATTATGAGGCCCAACGGTCATGAAGGTTATCTTTCAGAACACCAAGTGTTTTGGTTTGATTCTTGTTAAGCACAAAACTACACAGTAGACTGTCTCTTCTCTGTGAAATAAAGAGAGCGACGAAGCTAAAATATTTTAATCACATTTGTAATTGCATTTCTCAATTCCTTGCGTATGCCATCATAATCAATTTTGTTTTTATAAATTAGTTGGAATATGAATTAAACAAATGTAAATAACATAAAAAAGAAATATTTACTTTGAAATTAGCTTTAATGGTAAAAAATGCAAGCAAAAAATGTCCGTAATAAAATTTATTTCCTTCAAAGAAAAATGTGGCTTATAATACTCTCCTTCAAAAATGCAGACACCTCAATTAGTCCATATCAGTTGAACAAGCCTGCGACAGGCGTTCGCAAATATGCAACTTACGAACCCTAAAGGTCCAATAAAGGGTGAAAACTAATAATATTAAACAGTGTGTTGAGTACAGATTATTCATTGGGATAAGGTGAGTAGGAAACGTAGCGCATATTTTTGTAGGAGATGGTGACAGACTTATTAGCTGTAGGTCTGGTAAAAGTACTTCAGTTTAGAAATAGGCCGGATGGTTATGGCGCTCATCTTGCAATCTGAGGGTCACGGGTTCGAATCGACGTCTCACCAAACATGCTTGCCCTTTTAGTCGTAGGGTCGTTACACCATAACGCTCAATCCTATTATTCGTCGGTAAAAGAATAATTCAAATGTTGATGGTTGGTAATGATGACTATATGCCTTCCCTCTATTCTTACACTGCTAAAATTAGGAACGGCTAACACAGATAACCCTGGCTTTGCGCGAAATTCAAAACAAATCAAACCAGTTTGTAGAAATTACTTTCATCAAAGGTTCGTGCACTAAAAGCTTTGATTTAAACTTCTATCTACATCAAATACTACAAACACGCCAAATTTCTTGTTGGACTTTTCTAAAAAAAAGTATCTGATTTAATAAATATGCCTAACGATTTAACACATCGTAAACTATTCATTAGATATAAAATCAATTTGAATGTATGTCTGCGGACGTACGACGCTAAAAACCGGGTTTCAATACCCGTGGTGGGTAGAGCACAGATAGCCCATTATGTAGCTGTGTGCTTAATTCAAAAGCAACAACAATGTTAGTCATGGAGATTTTTTTTTATTTGAAAATTCAACAATCGGTTTAATTAATAATATTTTTACAGTTTTGCAATTTTATAAGCAGCAGGATATTTTTTCCTAGAATAAGAGAATAATCATTTTTTCTGCTTTTAGGATTTGTTTTTACTGTAAAAGTGTTGGTTTTTTTCCTGATATATCAAATTTGTAGAACAAATTCAAATTGATCTGCGTTAATAATGCAAACTACAACATAATAATTAAAGGCCACCTAACTTTAAATGGTGAATTACGAATTAAATAATGAACAAAGATTTGGAATGAATGTACAAAATGTTAAAATCCGACATATAATTGCTGTAGTACTCACCAAATAATCAATTGTACCAGGAACGACTTCTGCGCATTTACTACTGAAATTCAACACAGATTTCGCAGTCGAAGTCAAGATGAAAATCCGGGAAGCAGGAAGAGCAAATTCTTGGAAATAGCTACTCCAGCGTCCTGAACTTGTGCTTAGTTTCGGTTGGCTCCTATTAGATTTGCTCGTTCAAAGAAATCTAACTTCTGATCAAAGCAATAGTTTCACTTTCGGTTAACATGAATTATCAGTATTGATGATGTCTTTCGACGGATTGAATCTATATTTAAAGATCTTTAATTTCATAAGCGTACAATGATGTATTTACTAATAGATTTTGTTATCTAATGACTCTGTGAACAGGTGTATTGTATAGTTCTTCTTTTGATTTAGTGATTTTAATTAGCCTTATACATTAAATACGTTCAACTTTTAATAGCATTTAAAGATAAATGACATTTTATCTTCTACGTTTGTACTAACTTCCATATAGATATGTTAAGCGTAAATACGTAAGAAACAAGCTTAATAGTCTTTCTCGTCACTGTAAATTATGATAAATAACAAACCGAATCCATGATCTTCTAATACTTCTAAAGATGGATAAAATGTAAAACACATTACAACATCCATACCAAACGACAAATAATTTCAAACTAATAATGAGAAAATAGCATTGCTCAAGAAGGGTAAGTAGGGAGACTGGCCTCAATAACTCTTTGCATATAAATTCGGTTGTTTCGGGGAGTGTAATGCTGTTTATTACTGTGATGCGATTTACGAGCATTTTTATACATGCTTTATATATATTTATGTATTAAAAGTGGCCGTATTAGTAAGATAAGCCAATAAGTCTGTAACATTTGATTGTATGCAGTTTCCTCAGTCGCAACCTTACCTAACCTATCTGTTTCGAAAGCTTAAAACAGTTTGGATTAAAACAAATCACATTAAATAATAAATTAGCTCAGGGGCATACATTTCGGTACATTATTTATCTAACTTAGAAAGTAATTAATTATTTAACTTAATATTCTACCTCATCTCAAACAAGCAAGTATTCAGTTTCTAACCTAATAGATAATTCTGTTTGATTACAATTATTTTCATAATTACTTGACAAATACTTATGGATAGATCCTTCTACCTGTGACTCGGCATAACCAGGTGGCGTTCGACTTGTAATCCGAGGGTCGCTGGTTTGAATCCTGGTCGCACCAAACATGCCGTTTGGGCGTTATAAAGTGACGGTCAATCCCACTATTCGTTGGTAAAAGAGTAGCCCAAGAGTTGGCAGTGGGAGGTGATGACTAGCTGCCTTCCTTCTTGTCTTACACTGCTAAATTAGGGACGGCTAGCGCAGATAGCCCTTTAGTAGCTTTGTGCGAAATTCCAAAACAAACAAACAAAGACTCAAATAATAAATCTGATATTTGAGGTAAGTGAATAGAAATCTAGAAAATAACAAAATAAAACTAATTAATACAATTTCTGTTATACATATTCTGTAACTAAAACAAATTGAAAAAGTAATCATTGATGTGTAAAATATAGTTTTCCTTCCTTATATAAACAAATAACGTATTGTAGTTCTGCTGCTTTAAACAAGAATACCTATGAAATTATGTAATACGTGGCCGGCCCGGCATGACCAAGCGTGTTAAGACATGCGACTCGTAATCTGAGGATCGCGGGTTCGCATCCCCGTCGCGCCAAAAAGGCTCGCCCTTTCATCCGTGGGAACCTTATAATGTAACGGTCAATCCTACTATTCGTTGGTAAAAGAGTAACCCAAGAGTTGGCGGTGGGTGGTGATAACTAGCTGCCTTCCCTCTAATCTTACACTCCTAAATTAGGGATGGCTAGCACAGATAGCCCTCGAGTAGCTTTGTGCGAAATTCACAAGAAACAAACAAATAATACGTGGCCACCATTTTGAAATTACAATAATCTATTTTCTGTCTAATTTTCCACCCATATTAAAATGTCTTCAATAGGATATGGATGTGAATATCAACAAACGTTTGTCAATTCAAATATTGTCATTCGCAAGAGATACATATAAGTAAGAAAATTTTCATTTTTTCTCATAATCCTTACAAGCTCATCCTACTCCTCCTTCCCCACACAAGAAATGAAGAAGAGAATGAATAGAATTCTACCATTAAACATTGACAGTTATGTGTTTGTGAAAGTGTAAAAATTAGTTTAAAGTGTTTATAACTAGTCTCTCGAGATGAGTAGCAAGCCTAAATCAGTTGACGGACTACGTGTGTTTGTGTATGTGATTGTGTGTACTTCCTTCTGGGTACTGTATTGTAATCTTTCACATTATTTGTAAATCCATTAAAATAGCTATCTTTCTTCGATGTTTATTCCCTCTAACTAACTCACTCGAGATTCAGTACATGAAGTTTTACATTTAACATCTCTTTCTTAACCGAAACTTGTGGATTCGCTCATTGCAACTAGTACTATTAAAGTGACTATCATTGTCATTCAAACGTGTAGGGGAGACATATCCTTGAAATATCGTCCGATCTACCATTGGAGGACAGTGTTTTTCGAGATTCTTCCACAACATGCATCTTCACAACCTTTTTCTTCCATGGGTAGAACAGGTATTACCTCTATAGGATGACAAAGGAACAAATGCAGCTAGAATAAAATCAACTCAACGCCTTTCTTTTTCTCGTGTTGTACGAAAACTAGAAAGACTTAAAATAAACGACGTCCTTTGAAAAATTGAAAATTAAAATAAATAGGTAAAAAATGCTTGCTGAGTCTGCATACGACACTTTTCCTTCCCTCTGGTACAGCGGTAAGTCTACGGATTTTACAACGCTAAAATCAGGTGTTCGATTTCCTTCGGTGGACTCAACAGATAGCCTGATGTGGTTTTGCTATAAAAAAACACACACACACCTTTTAGTCTATATTTCAGGCTTGTCATAACCTGACAACTAAATTCAATTTTAAAATCACTTAACTTTATATTCACGCCCTTATCAAAATGAGTAAAGCTTCTCTCTTTACTGTAAACATTTATATTCGACACAGACAACATTTTACATAACGAACAAAACATTCTAGCAAATAAACGTGACAATCAGTTGCCTACAACATTGCAATAAATTACAGAAACAATAAAAACTAAAACATTTAATAATAGAATTTTGCCGAAGTGAAATATAAAGAGAATAGAAAAAGCTTTCAAAAAATAATTAAATATATTATAACAAAACAGATAAAAGCATGTTGTATATAATACGATATCGCATTACAAATATATTCAGAGAAAATAAAAACTAAAAATAACTTATTCGTTTTGAATTTCGCGCAAAGCTACTCGAGAGCTATCTGCGCTAGTCGTCCCTAATTGAGCAGTGTACGATTAGAGGGAAGGCAGCTAGTTATCACCGCCCACCGCCAACTCTTGGGCTACTCTTTTACCAACGAATAGTGGGATTGACCGTCACATTATAACGTACCCACGGCTGAAAGGGCAAGCATGTTTAGGAGCGACCGGAACTCGAACCCGCGACCCTTGGATCACGAGTCGAACGCCTTAATACGCTTGACCAAAAAATAACTTATAAGAACGAATCATTATACACAGTCAACAACAATTTACTGTGATTAACAGTACAAATAAAGCCTTTTAATTATGACAATTGAAAAATAAAAAAGACAGAGCAGACTACTCCTTAACGTTTTTATATAGCCTTAATATCAACAAAATACAAAATAAAAACACAAAAATCTCGTCAACATCACTACAATCATAGTACCAAGTCAATAATAACAAGACTAATGATGAGTAACACTTTTCAACTTAGATAATAGCTTAAATGACATAATAATCAATAATACCTTTTAAGTTAAGCAAAAAATATTACAAATAAAGTGAGTCAAATCAAAATATACCAATTGCACAAAACAAACTAAGAGCAAATAATATCACATAGAAACTCAGGTACAAGCTCTTATATTAATTCTTTACAAACACAGAAAAATGAATAATAATAAATCCAAAAAACTCGCGAATATGTTTATATATCTGTTCTGGCTGCTGGCATTGAAAACCTCTAATAATGGTATACACCTTTGGTGACGATGGCTCCTGAGCCGTCTGGCTCATCTGCATTTCCAAGATGGTAATATCATTTGACTTTTGTATTTACAGTTTCTGTTGGAGGTGTCAACATATATGCCCACACGACAATGCATAGATATATTTCAATCTCCAACAGAACATGTCAGGTATAGATTATGTCTCTTTTCGGTCAGCACTACTTTCAACAACAGTGGTGGCATCTGCAACTGGGCCTCTGTAGACTCTTCTTTTTCGTGACCAGTATGTGCAGTGAAAGGCTGCTGAGTTCCCCGTTATTTACCATGACCAATGAGGGTTTCACAGCCACAGATAGTTCATGGTCAATACAATGACAGAGGGAACAAGCTCTTTCGTTTCCTTTAGATCTTGTCTAAATTACTTTAGAAACCTCTTCTGGTTATTTTCAGAAGCTAAGAGTATGTAGCTGCATTCCCATACTTTATTGCCATGTAGAATCAACTGATTTTTTATTTCAAGCATCACAAAATAAATTAAGGCAAAATTAAGTGAAACCAAGACATTTATCTTTAATTCCTCATGAGTCGAAATTAATATTTGTGCTGTTATTACTGTATTTCAATATACATTCAAATGATACAAAACTCTTTCATTGCATATAGAAACAACATACAATCTGTATATGTATGGGAGAGAATACAGCGAAAGCTAGGCGCCATACACTAGATATTTTGCCACCCAGCTAAATCAATTAAATTATCCGTTTGAAACTTTGAATAATACTTCACTTTAAACTTTAAAAAATCACTTACTAGCTTGGAAAGCAAGGGGTACAATACCTTTTCAGTCATCATTTTTACAATCATATGACTGTTCTAGCTTATAAGGTATATCAAGCAGCTCTCTTCTGATAGTTTGGTCTCCTTTGGTGAAACTCTATTCAATAGCATAGAAAGTAAGAATTTCTAAGCCTTTTCAGTCCTGTTAATATTGTAATTAACAAACCATCATTACTTTACCTTAACTAAGCAGCAATACCACCCATTAGCTTGTTTCTCGACTCAAATTTGGCTAGTACAGTCTCTACTGAATGTTAGAACAAGCAGAAATAACACCTTGGCATCAGCTAGTTTTTGTTCAAAACACTTTGTTGTAGACCTCTTAGGACTACTAGCTGCATCGCAATCTGAGAACCGTGACTCAATGGTTAATAATGCTGGAATATCACACATTCTTGCACTTCTAACTGACCATACAAGAGCAACTGGATATGTGTCCATGCTGTGCTTCTCTCTTTGTGCTAGCTGACATCTGCTTTGCTGCATTGAAGGGAAGATTCATAGTAAGTTCAATTTCCTGAAGTGGCTCTTCCTGAAGCACTCAGAATGTTCATTGTAGTAACCATCCACGAGCGGAATATCCTATTTCATGGTTTTACCAAATATGGTGATAATGTTTGAACTTTTAAACAGTGTCTGTGATATGGATATAGTCCCACAATACAGCAATAAAATCTGTTTCCATATTCTGAGCCTGATTGATGTGCTGTGACGTGTTGCTATTTTTCTTCACTTTTAAAGATTATTAACCATACCATCCAAACATGGTACATTCAGATAGTGAATATCCTTCCATACAAGAAGTAGTGTAAATATTTTACAACAATTACAGCTGTATGCAGTTATTTCTTCATCATACAATATATGTATTCAGCAGCTATGAGCACATGACTAGCATCTTGCGACTGTGATAACATTGCTCCTATTCCATTATCAGTCTCACTGATGTTCATTAATTAATAGTTTGCTGTTTTATCAATAATTCCAGTACTGAAACCTTCACTAAAGCAAGCTTTGGGTATCAGAATGCCTGTTCACATCTCTTGTACTATCAAAAATATATTTCAGTTTTAGTGAGAACAAATAATCAAACGCAAAAATTAAACTCAAAATAATACAAACTAGTTTCACAAGTTAATGCTCAGACGGCATTCTCTTGTATCACATCGACGTGGCATGCTTTCAATGCGTATCTGTAAATATTCCTGAGTGATTGACCGCCATCTTTCTTTGAATACTTCAAACTTCCTTGTTTGGCTTGTGATCTTTCGTTAAACGGTTTAATTCAGCTCATATATTTTTAATTCGGATTGACATCATATAATTGACTTGGCCATTCCACACCATCAATTCTCTTACTTATAAAATATATTTTAACGACTCCACAAATACAGAGAAACTTGTTTGATCATTTTGTAGGCTAAGTGGAATAAAAATATCTAAGAAACTACAACAAGTTCACAACACTTTTTATAAGAGAATGTAATTAAAATCATGAAAAGTTTAGGTATTTATAAAAGTCAGGTTTGATGTTATATTATTTTGCATATTTATTTCTGTTATCTAATAAAAGATATAAAAAAAACATTTTCAAGAGGGCCAAATTTTTGTCCACCCTTGTACCTTTCACCTTAACATCTTTCAAAAGCCTACTTTTTTCTAAAAACGGGTACAATATTAACAACGTGATACCACAACAGCAAAACATCCTTTGAATTTTGTTAATTAATGGGAAAACTTAGCTCAAGAAGAAAAGACCATATTCTGAAAATACTCTGTATTGCACTGTTAAAGTGACTAAAGCAGAGAGCCCGATGTGGCTTGACCAAACGGTTAAGGCGAGGGTCGCCTTCCTGTCACCCCAAACATGCTCGTCCTTTCAGCCGTGGGGGCGTTATAATGTTACGATCAATCCCACTATTCGTTGGTAAAAGAGTAACCCAAGAGTTGGAGGTGGGTGATGATGACTAGCTTCCTTCCCTCTAGTCTTACACTGCTAAATTAGGGACGGCTAGCGCAAATAGCCCTCGCATAGCCTTGCGCGAAATTCAAAACAAACAAAGAAACGCACACAAACACGTAATACAAAATTGGTTTGAAAATAATATTGTATTATGGCGAATAAGCTACATAAATAGAAATAACACCTATAAAATAAACGATTGTTCCAAAACCTTAGACTTCTAGAAGTGGATTTTGATTTCTACAGTGAATTAACTGAAAATAAATACCTCCCATAACTTCTTTTTTCTTTATTTTTTAAAACAAATAAGTTCAGTGACATGTAAAGTATTTAGATCTATAAGATTGTCTGTGTGTTAAGCCTAATTTATATTAAGCAAAATTTGTGCAGTAGTCTGTTTACTCTTTGTTCATTTCTTAGAATTTTTAGTATAAGAAATGTGTAAGTAACACATATTTCTCTTGTTCGTTTTAGTGTACATTAATAAAGTACAATTAAATATGAAACTTAAATTTTAATTGTTTTAATTTTTAGTCTAAACTAGCAGTATTCCAGAGTCAAGTTAGAACTAAGATTAACAAGTTAGGCCCAAAGAATAAGAATAAACACACGAGTCATATGACTCTGGGATCACTATTGGGGAGGTATTTTATAATTATAAGGTATTTCAACTTGATTTCTCCTGAGAGCAGCTGAGGTTTATAAGAATATTCGGAAAGTGTCGATAGGATAAATTTCTAATGTTTGTAGTATGTAGTGTTCTGAATATAATAATTTATAGAATAAGAGTATACGATGATATCGACTAGATCTGGAAAAAGACTGTCTATACTCCAGTTAAGACACTTTTATTTTTATAATAAGATGATTAGTTAGTGTAATGAATTGCTGTAAAAGTTTGATGAAGCCAGAACTTTATATATTACATTAGGTGTTTCATGTTTGTAATCCCTCAGTCTTAATTCTTACTGTCAGGGGATTAATATATACACTATTTACATAAAATGCTTATGGTGAAGAATACTGCTGACATATAATAAAAAGACATTTAAAACCTCAGCTATCTAGTATTTTACAAGAAGTTTTCTCTTGTATCCTTTAACATTTTGCTGAACTTTAACATATTAAACAAATTAAAAGGTGTAAGTCCATTATTAGACTGCTGTTTCTCATAGGTCCTATTGGATTTCCTAATAAATTTATATTAATGAAATCTCTAAATTTATGGCATTTAATCTTAGTTTTATACTTTTCATAAGCCAGTTGAGTTTAGTCTTCTGTGTTAATGTTTTCCTTTTCTGAAGAACATGCCTATCTTGAATCAAACCAATTTTTTAAAAGAATTTCCCACATCTGCTTGGCATTACTTTTTAACATATTGTCTTTCCTCACTGTAATGATAACTCATACTTCACGGCCTGAAAACTGGACTTGTGAAAATTAAAAAAACTAAACTTTCATTTCATTTTATCTCCTCATGTAGCATAACATCAAATATAATTATTCAGTGGCCTCTCTTCTCAAAATATCCATCCAGTCCTATAACTATGTTGTCATTAATGGCTAAAAATATACCTAAAATGTAGTTCCCCATGATTGACCATTAATTTCATAAAACTGTTGTGAATTTTTTCTGGAAACCTCTCTTTCATATTGCATGACTTCATACAATTCTAGTTAATTTGGCGAAATCTTTCATACTATAATAATCCAATCCTTATTAATAACAATCCTAACCTCAACACCTGATTTCTCATTGAGCTGGTTTACTTGGTTGTATGGCCTATATTGACTGCCCGTTTTTCTACTCTTGAAACCTCTGGTTGTAATCCTTATATATTTAATCTCCTGACCACAGTTTATTATATCTGTTACTAACAAAATGTTGTTTGTATTTTATATAAATAAACAGCCCTCCAGACTTTCTTGTAAACTCTATCACTATCAAATAAACTGTAATGTCACTAGATATTTGAGGCCACATATGCTATAATTAAGGAATCAGCTTGTGAATGCACCTGTTCAGCAGGCCAAGGTAACTCATTGAATCTCCATGATGATGGGGATGTGTAGTTATTAAAGAGCAATACATGTGTTTGGTTGAGTGAACAGTTGTGTGAAGATACCAGATTTTAAGTTGTATTAAGAGAAATGTTGAATATATGTCTAAAAATGTTACAATTTGATTGTATAGGTTATATTTTTGACTTGGTTTGGAGTATTGTGTTTAGATTTGGTCTTCTTGTTTTAAGAATGACATTTACTTCTTTAAAAGGTTTAAAGAAAAGCTACTAGGATGATACTGAGGACAGAAATATTGTTGTCCAAGAGCAGGTTAAGGTCTTTGAAGTTTTTTGTAAAAAAGAAGTTAGAGGATTGGTGTATTTATCATTGCTAATGTTGATGCATCATCTTTATTTATATTTAAGAATGACAATGGGAGGACAAGAGGATATATATAAAATTTGGCAGGGTAGGAGCAATCTTCAACTGTAGGTTTGTGTTCAGATGTCATGGATTCATTGAACTTAAGGTGGTTCATGGAATGTTGTAATGAATATTTATATGATAAGGCTGGCTTTGAGGTTTTTATTGTTTTTCTTAAAGTTTAGTTGATGGAGCAATGGGTAGAAGTAATCTTCAACTGTAGGTTTGGTTGTGTTCAGATGTCATGGATTCATCGAACTTAAGGTGGTTCATGGAATGTCGTAATGAATATTTATATGATAAGACTGGCTTTGAGGTTTTTATTGTTTTTCTTAAAGTTCAGTTGATGGAACAACCTTGATGAATCGATAAATCCCTAGTTGTCTTTAAGTATTGTAACCTGGAATTTCAAGAAAATTTGTATCACTGATATTTTCTAAATCTTATCAATATGAATAATTTCTTATATAATAGTTCTCCATTTCATCTTAAGCCTAGGATTTACTAAAGGTAAATCTTGATTTCTATATCTGTTAACTTTTTATAGAACATTAAAACTGAAGAAAACAATTTTAAGTATGTTAAAATATGGATTGGGTCCCTGAAAGAACCTTATGGCAATGTATTTGTGGAAGACTGGGATGTTTGAACTTGTAAGTGATCTCTGTTTTTACAAAAGATTTCAGAAGTACTCTTGAGTGTGAGCATTCTGTAGGAAGTTCTGGAATTGAACTGCATTATGTAGATAGTAACCCTTGGGTGATGAAACTAAAGCCTGAGAAATTTAAAATAAAGCACTAGGACTAGACAGTATTATGCCTATGGTTTTGTAGATCAAAACTTTAATATGTGAACCTATTCCTTTTATTTTTTAGTAGCACAATTGCTGGGACAAATAACTGAGGATTTTAAATCAAATGACTTTTATTTTTAAGGAAATAAAAAATATGTACATATTGGAAATTAAAAGCCAGTTGTTTTTACTTCTGTTATGAGAAACCTTGTATAATCTGGAAAAAAGAATTCCATGAGAGAAATACAAAATAATAAAAGAAAATCAGCATGGATTTACTGAAATAAATTCTCTAATTAATTTGTTATTGATGGTGTAAGTATTTAGATTTTCTAAAATTTGGATCACGTGTACCATAGACGAAACTCACTCAAACAGAAGAAAAGGATCTTGGCAAAGTGATTGGTAAGAAGCCATTTGAGCCATGGAAGTAATGCTTTGTTGCTAGTAGTAAATTTAATACCATTTCATGATATATTTATAGATGTTTTCATTATATGTCAAAAGGTGTAATTATCTCTATACATATTGGCAGTTATCCCAATTGAAATATTGTTTACAGTTTTGGTCTCCTTATTTAAAAAACAACATTGAATTATTGGACAGAGTTCCAAGAAGAGCTACTAGGTTAGAAGAATTGTCTTGTAGAGACAGGTTAATATCTTTTATTTTGTCTTGAAAAGGAAAGGTAAGAGGGTGATCTTACTGAAGTTTATAAGGTTGTGTCATGTGAAGTTGAAAAGATATGGTCTCTTGTATCTTTATACAGTATTCTGAAGATAATACTTAATAGAACAAGGGAATATAAGATTTGGTTTGTTTGTTTGTTTTGGAATTTCGCACAAAGCTACTCGAGGGCTATCTGTGCTAGCCGTCCCTAATTTAGCAGTGTAAGACTAGAGGGAAGGCAGCTAATCATCACCACCCACCGCCAACTCTTGGGCTACTCTTTTACCAATGAATAGTGGGATTGACCGTCACATTATACACCCCCACGGCTGGGAGGGCGAGCATGTTAAGCGCGACGCGGGCGCAAACCCGCGACCCTCGGATTACGAGTCGCACGCCTTATGCGCTCAGCCATGCCAGGCCATAAGATTTGGAACAGACTGTTTAAATTCAAGTTAAGATAGCGATTAGGTTTTGTAATAAATTATTGAAGATTAAGACAATGAATGTGTCTGATGCTGACATTGTTTTCTGAAGACATAACATCGAGGCTGTCCCAACCAATAACTAAACTTTACAAAATAATAATAATATATACATATATATATAATACAAAACCCTTAAAGCTAGCACTTATCACTTAAGTACTTACTAAGTTTTGCCTTAAACTCTCTAAATTTACTACATCCACCACATCTGAAAGGAACCTGTTCAAGAGGTGAACAAATGTGTAAGAAAAATAAAACTGTCTTAGCTGGAAATGGTTTCTATCCAGCAAAAACATAAATCTATGTCCTCTTGACTGTTGTTCTGCCATTCTTACCGTTAAATACAAAAACAAAAAAGATGATTCATCAACACTGTCACTTTCCTTTACAACAGTGAGCACCTCAATCAAATCCTCTTCTTCTTTTTTGAAATAAATAAATCTTGAAGATCTTTACTTGGCCTGGTACAATGACTGTTTTATCAGTATCAGTCTAGTAGCCCTAGTTTAAACCCTTTTAAAAAATTTGATGAGGTTTTCCTATACGGGCTCAGTTATTTTTACCAAACTTTTAACCATTATGTATCCATGAAACTATATGTACATTAACCTTTAATGTATTAACTGTTACATTTATGTGTGTGAAATTTGGCAAGCATATTGTAAATATTACAATTTTTTTGTATAAATAAGTCCGTCTCAATGAAAGGTATCCTAATTTTTGTTATAGTTCTTGTTACTAGTTACTGAATTGTTATTTATTTCAAATATTCAACTTAGAGGATAATACAATTTCCCATAAGTATTGTAATTTATCTGGTTTTCTAACTATGCTAAAATATGTTTCAAAATAATTCCCTTGTCTGTTGAAGGTGAAATTTGCTATATCAACTTTATATGCACAATAATTCTAAAGCTATCATGGGAATGAGCTAGCACTATACTTAAATCAGTAAATTAGGATATTTTTCTATCGATTGCAAATAATATAATAGCAAATATCAGAGAGACAATTATTTATATTTTGTGAAAGACCATATGTGATTGGAAGGTGTGTGGGTTGGATGCTGTGGTTCATATCCAAGTGAAACAAACAAGATAACTTGAAGCAGTGAGTTAAGTTAGATTATATCTTAGCAGTGTCCAGAAGAAGCTTAAATATGGGTGGAAAGGTTATCT
Source organism: Tachypleus tridentatus (assembly GCF_004210375.1). Classification (NCBI taxonomy): domain Eukaryota; kingdom Metazoa; phylum Arthropoda; class Merostomata; order Xiphosura; family Limulidae; genus Tachypleus; species Tachypleus tridentatus. The sequence goes on along the minus strand of NC_134831.1, from coordinate 32,823,222 downwards.
AAAATATGTAATTTTTTAATGAAGTGTCCAAATGGTACATAAGAGTGAAGATTGAGAATTTATTTAAATATTTTCTTTTGACAGAAAGAAACTAAAACTTATGTTATGTTAAAATTTAATTTATTAACAAAACGTTGCCATGTTTATTGCCATACATTGATAATATTAGTAGTTTAATTAAAATTTTAAATGTAACAATAAGACAATATTTTGACATGTACACTTGCCTATCTGTATCCCCAAAGGTTAAGGCAAGGATCCAAAAACTGGACACAATGCTCCAAGTAAGGCCTAATCAGTAACCTAGAAAATGGAATTATAACCTCTTGAGATGTATTTTCAATATTTTTCTAAATACAACTCAAACTTCTATTTGTTCTACCACTAGCAACAGCACATTGCTTGGATGGCTTAAGAGATTGATGAACCAGAACATAGAGAGACATCTCTTCTATTAAGATTATTCCCATCAAAGTTATACTCATAATTCTAATTGTGATATCCTTTATGCATTATCTTTGTAACAGATAAACATTTTTCATTTAATTATTATTTCACTGTGGCTTAAGATAGCTTTTTTAAAGGTTAATCATTTTCAGATATTTTTCTTCCAGTATTTATTGATGAAATGTGACTGTGTTTTCTGTGGTATTCTATTGTAGAATATTATTATTCTCTCATTTCTTTATGGATATTTGAAGAAAAAATCTGGAAGGACATGCCTTTCGTTAGTATGAATATTTTGCAAAAGAGTTATTATATTGCCTTACTCAAGTTACTGTTTTATTATTGTTTTCTCTTTAACCAACGTAATTGACTGACCTGCATTTCTGAAGTTTTACATGTTAGTGTTTACTTTAATGACGAGTTCACTGTGTTTATCTTTCCAGAACTTGGCAACCCTCTAGGAGATGTTACAAGTCTGTGTTACACACACAAATTGTATTTATTGATAAAGTATTTTTACTAAACATTTATTGGTATTTTTCTGAATCCTTTACTGAGTCAGTCTGAGTGAAAGGCAATTTTTTCATTTCATGCTAAGAATAAAAATACTTTTAATTTTGCAGTTTTCATGTAACCTATAGAACTGTTGTAAATGAGCATCTAAAGTTTTTAGACCAGTTTACTTTTAATTTTATGGATTTATTTCTCTGCTGTGTATCCACTGTAGTAGTTATCCTTGCATCTAAATTTGTAAATCACACCTGGAGTATGTTAACTGTTTGCCATAGAACTGGACAGTTATTGGTAATTACTAAGCTATTAATTGATGATCCTATCAATTGATTTGAACAGTTTTGCTCCAACCATGATAAGGCTAAGCACACAGAAATTGTTGGCAGTGAGGTCATTCCATGTCAAATCATCCAGGGTGCTGTAGGTAACCTCCACAGAATGCCTTGAAAAAATTCACATGTGCTCATATACCCATATAATGAAAGATTGCCAAAGATTAGATCAATATCTCTAATAGTTTCTGATTTACAGCCCTGTAAAAGTTAGTTAATTTTCTTTATTTTTGGCAAATTCATTTTCTGGCAACTGTGGCTGCTTAAAGCTGCAAGAGTAATGGTGGTAGAAGACTAATATTTGCTACACTGACTGAATTAATCTCACAGAATTCAAAAATGGTCTCAAACCAAGTTTATCTCTCTTAGGATTTGCATAGTGAGACAGTAAAATCACCTGAAAACCCAAAATTGTAAAAAGCATTGGTTTATGTAATTAGCCATAGCTCTAAGACTTAATATGATACAAAGCTGAATTTTGTTTTCTAATTTCCTATAACATATCAGTTGATAAATCAGCAATTGTTGTAATTAAAAGTCTGTTAGATTTCCTGTAAAAAAATTTAGCTGTATGCAACTTTTTATGATTTAGCTAAAAATAGCCCTACTTCAGGCCACAGTTTGACCATGTCACTAGTTATTCAGCCTTTTCAGATTTTTACCATATATTCTTACATCTCTGAATATGATCTACAAAAAAAATCAGGATGGTGCTCAACCTAACTTTTGAGTTATAATTTTTTAAAATATCCTCTGACCATACGTTTTTTATTTAAAAAAAATTCAGTTCAGGTGTGTTCAGTTTAGTGTCCCAAAAAAGAATTGATCTAGCTTTTAAATATATATATATTTGAGAAAAAAAATGTATTGGTAACTAGAACAGAACATTCAAAAACTATTCTAACTTATCCAATTTTCAAAGTAAGCCATAATTAGGAGCACCAAAATATGAAATCCATATTTCAACTTTTTTTTTTCTGACTTGTAAGATTTGTGTAGAGGAGAATTTGTGTAAATATTATTTAATCACAGCTTGGGTGGTAGCTTATCAGAATAATTTATCTGTTAGTAAGACATAAAGGAGAAAGCCTAACTGTAAAAAGGAAGATAGAATATCACTCAGTGAGACATCTGTTTTACTCCCTCCTCATTAAAAGACTAAGCATGACATTTTATGATCATAATTTTATGCAACCTTGAAATGACTCATTCACAATACAATCTTGAGTAAATTGTTTTATACATACAAAGTACTGTAGTCATAAAAAATATATATTTTGTCTGGGCCTAGGCTACAAAGAATTTGCAACTATGATCTCTAACATTTATGTCCATTATTTCCAACTTAATGTAGAGAAAACTAAATAGCCAAATGGCAGGTTTGCTTTGTCTATTTTATGTTACTGTTAGATTTTACAAGATTTTTGTATAATTATTTGTACCATTAGTAATAAACATGTTTGTTTGTTCATTTTAAAAAGATATTCAATGTTTGGCCTAAATATGTTGAAATAAACATAGCTTCAGATTTTCTGAATTCCATTTGCTCGGTATTCTTGTCTGGGGTGGTGTATGCAATGGAAGTGATAAATGTGATAGTGTAACATTCAAGTGGTTGTTTTTGAAACCATGATGTTTTATAAAGTTAAGAAATATTACATGATAAATTATGTCTATATATGTCTTACTTCTAGAAATCAAGATGCTAAATGCCAACCATGCAGGAAAATTAGAAAAAAATTAAAATGATACCTATACTCGTAGTATTGAAGAAAGATATCCAGATCATGTAGAGAAGCTGAACAGCAGCTCAAGGTCCTATTTAATATCAGGAGAAGACTTGTTAACTTTGAAAATTACTAATGACAAGTACAAGTTATCGAATGGATAGTTTGGGACATCGCAGCGAGACAGTCAGCTGTCTAGTCAACCAGGTCATATTTTTTATGCTGTGTGACCGTTGGTTTTGTCCTAAAGAGAGGTTGACAGGCTTGTATTCATTGTTATTTTACAATGTTTTCTGTTATCTGATAACCTATGCTCACCGTTTGCTTGACTTCCATAATTATTCGCCAATAGTTCGTATATCGGAGCACACAAACATTCGTCACCTCAGCTTGACTGCAACCAAGATAATCCTGGATTTAACCAAAGCAATCACTTTTGTCATCACTGGTGTATTCATGTTGCTGGTGTTTGGTTTGGAGCAAGGCTTGGAGCATTTCAGTCCAACGTGGGTGTACATTATGGTAACAACCATGTATTTCCTCCTCACAGAACGAGCCTGCCAGCAGAGAGCTCCCACTGTGTTGTCCTGGATGCAGCTGGATATGCTAGAGAATTTGGAACCACTGTGGTGTCCAGTTCTTCTGCGCTTTCTCTCCTCCTTGGCTTCAGGACTGATGATCACTGTTGTATGGCTGTGTACCGATGGAGGTTGGATGCTCATCTTTGCAGCTAGTTACATTAATGTCTTTCTGGGTATACGTGATCTTGAAAAGCACTGGAAACTCCTTCTGCAGGAGAGAGCATGCCTTGATAAATACAGATATGCGACTCGAAAGGAGCTCACCGAGAGAGATGACGTGTGTGCAGTGTGCCTTCAGGCAATGATGTGTGCCAGGGTTACGCCTTGTCGACACATGTTTCACGGTGACTGTCTCAGAAGATGTTTAAAAGAACGCACTACTTGTCCACTGTGCAAGCAAGAGCTGTAGTCAACTGTGCCAAAAATTATTTTATTTTGACTGTACATATATATTAAGGAGATGTAGAACTAGTTCCTGCTTCATCTTAGCCTTATGTATCAAGACTACTGAGTTTAAATACAATACATGAGTGCCTTGAGAGAAAGCAAATTAAGCTTTCATTGCTTAGTGGAGATTAAATTTGTATGTTTTACAATAATAAAAGTATGGCTGTTTTACTTGTGTTAATAATTAATTTTGTTACTTTAGAAATGATACAGATATTATCAGATCATAATTTTTTCTTCACAATTTCATTTACTTTGTTCAAATTATCATGAAGAAGTGCTTATGTTATTACATCTTCCACATGGTTTTTTTTATGAATAATATGAGGAAATAAGCATTGTAGATGATCTCTAAACAAAGATATTCACATGCTACATGTATGTATGTATAACTTGCACATCTGTAAAACGTATTCACTATTTGGAATGAGAACTTATGATAAATCTTTGCAGATAATGAAATCTCAAAATCACAGTAACAGAAGAAAGAATTAATTGCGGGCTTTTGGAATATTTTATTTATTCCATAATCTGAATAACCTAATAATTTTATATGTATGAAATACACTGTGAGATTTTTGAAATGAGATTTTTCTGTTGACTGAAGTTCAGAAATAACACATTAAAATTATTAATATATTTACATTTTACAGTACAGGTTGAAAGAGACTGTAGAAACACACACGCATTCTGACAAAAGTGAGATTTTTTTTTGTATATTTTAAAGTACAGTTGATTGCCCACCTCTCTTTTGTAATTAGAATATATTATGCTTCCTTTGTGCACATGCTGTTCCTGGGCAACTATATGCAAAGTTGACATACTAAAATCCAGTACAACATAGAAGTATGTGAGAGAGATAGACAAAAATAAAGTTTTAAGATTATAGTAATTATTTATTTATTTGTGATTCTCTTTTCAGTTTTGTCAACTGATTTTATATATACTTTTATCTTACAATACAATAAGTTATTTTTGTCATTTTTAAACTTGAGGCAGTGTTTAATCAATTGGTAATTTATCAATTTGTTTGATGTTAGAACACAATAGGAAAGCCTAATTGAAGAGAGGAATATAGAATAACAGTTAAGACATCTGTCTTACTCTTATCTCTCATAAAAGGGCTACACATATTTTTCTGTTTATAATCTTATGCAACAGAACCTTGAAATAACTCATTACAATTCAACTCTCAGATAAATCGTTCTACTTACAAACTACTGTAGTCATGCGAACTAAGTATTTTGTGTGAACCTAGATTACAAAGAACTTGCGATTGTAACACCTAATATTTAAGTCAGTTTTAAGTGTTTAGTAAAATACTGATTAGAATAGGTTCAGCTAGACTGATAAAGATTATGACAGTGATATAAAAAACTACTCATAATTTACCACAGTAAAATGATTTTACCTTTTAATTTCAAAAATATTTGTTTGATTGAGGTATGAAAGCAGGACCATATGTTTTTGAAAATATAAAAATTAAACATATGTGCAAACAAACACAAAAGGTATGAGAGTTAACCATGCTTGTTTGAAAATTTCTGTAATTAAATATATGGAGTTGTATTTTAAGCTGAATTTTATAATGGATAGTAAACATTTGTAAATTAATATTATGTATTATTAGTCAGTTATAATTTTGAAAACCTAGTGCTGTACTAGAAGAATGTTAAGAATTTGTTCTTATGCAAGTACAGCAAAATTTCTTTACTGAAAAGAGTTGCATTTTTCTCACCACATATAACCTGTACGAGATTTGAAGCATTGTTGCTACTAGATTATGCAGCAGACAGGCTGTTTAAAACACTTAAATATGAGGCCTAATCTATCATTCCAATTCTTTGCTGGGCAAGGACAATTGAAAACAATAAGACAGTTTCTTGTAGTGATGGAGTGTGTATTGTATGTGTGATGTTTTTGAGTTGTACTATAAAGAACCTATATCAGGCAAGTACTATCACTGCCTGTTTATGAACTGCTTGGGTTGTTCATGAAAATAGTATTTTAAATATCTCCTCAATAAGTCATCAGAACTTCACAATACTGTACAGTATTTCTTTTTAGGACACCTATATAATGACTGAGTCACAAGTTCTAGGAACGTCTGTAAATATCATAGCAAAAAGTTTGAATTTTTTTCTTTTGCTACACGATAACTCAAAAAAACAAAACAGTGGTATCAATCAGTTTCACTGAAGTAACAGTTTCAAATGGAGTATCTGTTTTTATAAGTATTAGTAATAACTAATAGTAATTTAAAAAAAAAAACATAATTGTAGTGTAAGCAATGACATTAAGACTTGAAGTGAGCTTTCTTGCAGAGATTTGGTGTTCCTTTGAAAAGCCTAAGTACAGAGTGAAACAGTAATTTCCAGCTAATAATAGATAAATAAATATTACAGTTCGAACTTCATTCATTGGTTATAAATACAACATCCCTTTGTCTGTAAAACACTGCATTAAAAACAAACAAAAAAGTAAAGAAAAGGAAGTAAATGTAGGTATGGCTAATATCAGACCTTTAAAAACTGTTCAAGTAAAGTAGGGATGGCATTTACATCATTTCTCTATAAGAGCACAGGCAAGAAGTGACAGAAATCATTACTGTAATGGAACCATTGCTTTTATGATACTAGAAACACTTTTTTATTATGTGAGGTACAACCCCTAACTTCACAAAGTTTCAATCCTGTGTAACAGAGGTCAAGATTTTCCCATTTTACCTCTGTTTCTCATCACAGAGAAACATTTTTTCTCTCATATTTTTTCCATTCTTAGGGTGCAGGTATGATGTTTTAAATATATTCTATGTGGAGCTAATTCACTGGTGCCATCTATATAAATATAATAGTACTGTCTTTTGTATGTCATGTAAATGGATCTTCACAAAAATTGGTATGGAGATTTATTAGGTCCATGGGAAAATACACATAAATTTTGCAGTTTCTATAAGTGTTTTTAATAAATAATAATATATTTAAGTATCTTGGGAAATTTGGGAACTCTGATAATTTGCACATTGACAAATAATTTAAAAGTAATAATTCATTATTCTGATAAATGTTTGTACATGTATCCGAGAAGGTTGGAGAATGCCATTAATTATTCTGATAGCAAAAATTTACCTTTGCTTTTCTGGATTGCACTGTTGTTTCAGACCAATTATATTTCTAGAATAATCAATAAGATCCTAGTTATGTGCTGTCTGAAGTTTGAATGTATTCTTTTTTGATAGATCTGTGTGTGTTTATAATTTCCAAAAAATTTGTTTCATTAACCTTTTTGCTATTCCAATAATACAACTGCAACTGCTTCAGTTCACGTTCCCAGTATCATTAAAACAAAGTTTGATTCATGCACATGTTATTCTCTTAAAAATGCTAGTTATCCTGGTAATTTATGTATTCCAGTTAATGTTAGTAATAAAAGTGTGTATTCTTTGCCAACCCTTACATAGTTTGACTGTTTAATACAATATGTTGCAACCTCTGGATGTAAATGTATAAAACTGCTACCACAAATAAAGGAAACAGTACACATAAAGTTATATAAGGAAAAAAATTAATAAATACTGTCACTGTACTTTTTTATTATGAGATTATTATTTGTGTACAATATTATTGTGATAGATGTGAAAATTATCTTTAGGTGTTTCTGTTCTCTGTAGTATAATAACAATGTTTAACTACAAAGATCTAATCTTCAATGTTAGGATGTTCTAAGTATCTTTGATATCATTAACAGCATGTTATCCCCTAATGCCTTGGTTTTCATGCAGTTATCACTCAGGTGTTTGACATTAAGTAGTTTGAAAGTATTTCAGAAGGAAATTTCATTCGGTAGCTCAGAGTAATAGTATAAATTTTCTTTCAGGTAATGAATGCCAAATCAGAGGGACTGCAAATAATACAACTGTCCAAAATATTGAGTTTCATTTATTGGATCTCAGCTGTGTGGTTTTACCACAGTGCTGCAGTTCACCTGATATTTCTACTTGCAGGTAATATCTGTAAGGCATCTAAATCTAAAACACCAGTATTTGAGTCAAAATCCATAATAAGAGAAATAATTTGCAGTGTTATTGATGGTACAAAGAATAACATTGAGTCAAACTTTATTGATAACAGCCTATCATAATTTGTGTTAAAAAAAAAAAAAGTATTCATTTATTAACCAGTCATGTATACACAATAAAATAAGTAGGATTCATACCACTCCCCTGTATCATGTGAAAACTATCAAATATTCACCTTCTTATAGATGCTGAACTAACTATCAAACCCGATGGAACTGGTATATGGCTGTCCTTTTCCAGATCAGTTGCCAGGTAAGTCCTGAGGCTTGCTTAGTTAAGCTAGGAGATCTGTAATCATTTATTCACAACCTATCATTTCACTTGAGCTTGTTTCTGACCCTTTGCTTATGATGTATGCAAAGAGAAAAGACATCTATGCAACAAATGGTCACACTGTTCACAGTTGTAATAAGAACCTGATCTTGATCTCTCTGTAGATCTGGATGTCTTCTCTTCCACGTTATAAGCATAACTGGAGCAGCAGTTCTAGGTAGCTCCACTTGTGGATATTTTAGGTTGAACCAGGCTACAAAGTAATATTTGTGGAATAATGCCATCTGTTCTATACTTTCATAACACTTCTGGAGGTTGCATCTCTGGTGGAGCCACTGCAATTACTGTTGCAGGCTTTTTCTGCTCCAGCAAGTTGGTTGAGATTACCACTGTATATATTGTTCTTACTGGTACAATTTAAGTTAAATACAATGTGTATAACATCCAAATGGTATTCCAGGGACTTGTAAAGAAATTTCTCCATAAACTTATTGACAAGAATATCTTATTTGTTTGCCACCATGCTGTGATACTCTTTGCAGTATATCACAGCTCATTGGTGTACACAGCTAAGTTTATGAGTACAATTTTATGATCCTTACATTCCAACAAATAGATGCAGATCTCAAACTGTTGCTTCCAGGTGCAGAACTAATTGTATCTCACATATTTTATGACAATCATTGCTACTTAATGAAGCAACCTAGATTTTCCTTTGCTGAACCTCAGAAAGGTGGAAGCATATGCTGTTTCATCTTGCATTATTTTTCTCTAGTGAGAACAACCATTCATCATTAATGTTATTTGGCATAAATTATCAAGGCATTAATGTCAGCATAAGCATGAACTCCACTTGTTTATTGACTTGAATTCCTAAAGTTTGTCAGACATTAAATTCCATCTCATGTTTGCTTGAATTTTATTTTGCAATGACAGTGGCACTGTTGTTTGAGACTAAGTAAATTCAAGGGTAAAGTTGGTGCATTTTGTCAAGATTTTTTTCTTTCCAGAACGAAAAGCATAGCACCTGCTAGTATGTTTGAGTTGAATCAATTTATAGGCTACAGCTTTTGGTGCAAATAAAGAGACTTCATTGCTTTGGCTATAGAAGAGGTAGATGCCAAATTACACAGCTCATTGTCTTAATGTAGCTGTGATTGGTTATTTCATAGCAGTCATCTATTATTCTCTTCAGGATCACCAGATTTTCATAAAACCAACTGACATTATCAATTATCCTGGATGAACCAGGTGACAGTTTATGGTGAGTGAAAAGAATGCAAAACCTTGGAACACTTACCAAAGTGCTTGAATCAGTTGAATACCTGTAACTGATCTTATCTTCAGACTATTTCAACTCCCTGTTACTAGTTTTACCACATCAGAGACACCGCTCTGATAGTATGACACAAATAACGTATGAAAGAAATGCTTTGAAGGAAACAAAGATAGAAGTTTATTACCAGTTACACTCTAATGGCAACCTTATTTTCTGAACAATAAATGTCTTGTGGATCTGGTACTTGAAATTGACAAGCAATTGTTTTTTGTTGCAGATGAAATTAAAAAGACAGGATAGTGTGAGATCTAACAAAAATAAACAGTGTCTATAAGAAAAATGAAATGTAAACTGGAAGAATGGGTGAGGGTCGAACAGAAAGGATTATTACATTGGTATATTGCACCTAATGGGAAACAACAAAATTTATACTGCAGTCCACATTCTCTCTCTGTAGTTGGCCAATCTCTAGTATCTGAATCCAGGTGATAGTTAATGTAGGATATAAAACAATAATTCCGTAAAAAGTCGTCTTGACCGAATCCTAATATAGAAAGTATGAGAGATTGCCATTGCCTGACGTTAATAATAGATCACTAAATAAAAACTAGAACATACGTAATATGCTATTATAAAGCAGTAGTTTCAATATTTCTTAAGTTTTTGAAAGCTGGTAGTTTCCTCGAAATGACCCAAGGTGTGAAAAATACAATAACGAGAGATACACAAGGGTCAGATATATTTGTACTTTTGATTATAACTTTAACTTGTCTCAGCTCATCCTACTTTTAGTTACCTAATTTATAATTAATCATGATTTTTAAATCTTTCCCAATGCGTAAACAGAGAGATATTAAACTATTAGAAAATATTGGAAGTTGCCATTAACGTATAATTCATTATTGGTAGTTCGATATGTTTTAACGAGTACAAATTTCTTAGGACAACAAAATATCCAAATGATTGTTGCAATATAACTAGTAGGCGTAGATCCTGGGGAGATGGTGGGATATGGTGCATACAATCATTCCCCCCTTACAGTTTGGTCTGTTGTATTGTTTTACTGCATCACAGGCCTACAAATTGTTTGTTTGTTCTTGTGATTCTCGTGTTCTTACCAATCGAATTGCATAATTAGGCCTAGATGTAGACATTTTCAGTAGCCGTAATGTACACCTTTAATACAGGCGTGCTTCTAAGCGATAGTTCGTAAGTATCAGTCAGTAGGCCTAAGTATACATGCAAGTATCGTAGCAACAAGATTACTCTGTGACTGCATGTTTACAGCTTTCAGGTTCACGTAAAGAGATTACCAATTTGCAAATTGAACAGTCCACATAAGTGGTTGCAAAAATCATTCCCCCATCGGGTGTGAAAAATCTACGCCCCTGCTAGTAGCTTAATACTTTACATGTATAATACTACTTATATTACATTTTAAAGTTAGAGAAGGCCTATATTTTAACTTTCGGAAATAAGAAGCTTTGGTAATGGGCTAAATGTGTTAATTGTTTTTGTTTGTTTGTTTTGGAATTTCGCACAAAGCTACTCGAGGGCTATCTGTGATAGCCGTCCCTAATTTAGCAGTGTAAGACTAGAGGGAAGGCAGCTAGTCATCACCACCCACCATCAACTCTTGGGCTACTCTCTTACCAACGAATAGTGGGATTGACTGTAACATTATAACGCCCCCATGACTGAAAGGACGAGCATGCTTGGTGCGACGGGTATTCGAACCCGCGACCCTCAGATTACGGGCCAAATGTGTCAAACAGTGGTTCCGAAAGTCCATGGGTTGTGTTGCACATTTATGCACAAATTTCTTAGGACAAAAAAATACCCAAATGATTAATGCATTATAACCAGTATCTTAGTACTTTACATATATAATACTACTTATATTACATTTTAAAGTTAGAGAAGGCTGGTATTTTAACTTTCGGAAATACGGAGCTTGGGAAATGGACTAAATGTGTCAAACAGTGTTTCCGAAGGTCCATGGTTGGTATACGGTTGTGTCGCACTTTTATGCACTTTATAAGAGTGACGGTGAAATCCTACTATTTTATTTGAATAGTTTGAGAATTTTCGTGGAGGAAGGGGGCTTCACTGACTAAGTGTCATCTGCCATAGTGTTTATCAGTTTATATTTATGGATGGTTGTAACTGATAGTTTGGCCTAGCGCGTTAAGGCGTGCGCTTCGTAATTTGAGGGTCGCGGGTTCGCGCCCGAGTCGCGCCAAACATGCTCGCCCTCCCAGCCGTGGGGGCGTTATAATGTGACGGTCAATCCCACTTTTCGTTGGTAAAAGAGTAGCCCAAGAGTTGGCAGTGGGTGGTGATTACTAGCTGCCTTCCCTCTAGTCTTACACTACTAAATTAGGGACGGCTAGCACAGATAGCCCTCGAGTAGCTTTGTGCGAAATTCCCAAACAAACAAACAATGCTTGCCAGCTGTTATTTTATTAATCACACACACTATGTGACTGTAATTTTTTAACTTTCAGAACATTTTAGTTTATATTAATAGTTTAATAGAATCTACTAAAAATTTCGGAATGTTTATTTTAATACAAAAAAAGTATAACACTGTACAACTTACATATGATATAATGAGACCAAATATTTTCAAATGAAGGAAAAGAAATAATGGAGACAAAGTAAAGGAATTATAACAACATTAATAACCCCTACTAGTTTAATTCGGATATTCGCGCAAAGCTACACAGTAACAATCAGTTACTTTGTTTGTTTGTTTGTTTTGGAATTTCGCACAAAGCTACTCGAGGGCTATCTGTGCTAGCCGTCCCTAATTTAGCAGTGTAAGATTAGAGGGAAGGCAGCTAGTCATCACCACCCACCGCCAACTCTTGGGCTACTCTTTTACCAACGAAAAGTGGGATTGACCGTCACATTATACACCCCCACGGCTGGGAGGGCGAGCATGTTTAGCGCGACGCGGGCGCGAACCCGCGACCCTCAGATTACGAGTCGCACGCCTTACGCGCTAGGCCATGCCGGGCCGCTGGCAAGCAAAGTTCATCAATATTTATTGTCAATATCCGGTTTTATATGTATCAAGCTATGTGTTAGATTTGTGAAAAGGGAAAAGTTTAAGACCATGAAATAATTTATCAGAGAAGCGTCTTTTTGGTGGGGGGAGCGATTAAACAATTGGTTTTCTTTACTCACTATTTTTACAATCACAGTATAGTTAAAGCTGGAAGTGTTATCACTCAGTAAGTAATCATAGTGTGAATACAATTAAACAAAGTTACTTTCACTGAAAATGGCGACATATCGGAGTACGATTCTAGTATGTGTTTATTGTTTTCGTTTTTAAATTTTAGTTCAGTGTATCAACACTTACATATTCCAACTTCTAAGGGAATCATTTAACATTGTCGCAAATTAGAAGTAACTTGTATTTAACTGAAGTAAAACTGTTTTGCCTACTATTACTTTAAAAGTTTACATTAACACATAAGCACACCAATGACATTTTATACTGTGGTTGAGATTATGTCAACGAAATAAAAATACTCTATAACCCCGTATAACTTCCAGAAGCTGTTGGCTGTGTAGTGTTTTAGGTTATATGTTTTATTGTTTTTCGGTAAAGTAGATACTAATAATATTATATTAATAACTGATGTGCATTTGTTAAATTAGTTTTTGAAACATTTATATTTTGAAATTACTGAATAATATAAATATTGATGTTACGCTTAGCATATGTATACGTAGTATTAGTAAGGTTACGAGCTTCCAAAAGCACGTTTTTCTGGTACTAGTAGTAGTGATTTCAGTATAAACCCTACAAAATTTGTTATTCTATTTTCATTACAAAAGAACGATTCTTGGAAGCTGCTTTGTTGTATGTAGCATAAACGTATTTCCAGTTTTAGTAATTTAAGAACACATGGCATTAGTTATACTATTAGTAATATAAACCCGATTAGCCAAATTTTAATGATAGTGGTATTGATATAGTAATTTATGATATTTTTTTTCTTATTTCAGAATGCATAAATAAAACCAAAAAAAAATTGTTTTACATTATCCACATGTGAAATTTGATAAGATTTAGCAAATTTAAGCAAGCGGCAATTGACTACAGAGTTTGTAACTAGAAGACATTATTGTTTTTTATACTTTGTTTACTTTTATATGTTTTAAGAAAACTGAAATTTAAGAACTTATTGTAAGTAGTAAAATTTATGTACATATATAATGTATTATAATCAAAGTGTGACTGCACTTTACAAAATACTGGTCTATTAGAACATAGTCAAGACGTAACTTTGTAAAGACCAGTTTTATATTATTTGATACAGTAACATGAGTGCATATACACTAATAGTTAGGCACAGTGAAAAGTCAATATAATAAAAATATTTTACATATGTAAAATGTTGTGAGATTTAAGGTATTTAGACTAAGCATTTATGGTTTTGTGTTATAATTTGTAGTATTCTTAGAATGAAAAATGTGTAACATATCTATTTCCTAATTTTTATGGTGGTTACAGTATCGGTCAAATCAACCAAACCTGGACAGGGATACAATAGTGAAAATAAGAAATAAATATGAAGTTTTTCTCTAAAACATTTCATAATTATCTGAAGATTATAGAGATTTTACATTTTAAATTTGATAATTTTTTGATGCATAAAAGCACTTAACCATAAAATCAAAGTTACTTTGCCTGTTGGATAATCAACATTCTAATTGAAAAATGCACAAGCATATAATTTTCAAAAAATGTTAAAACATAATTATAAAATCTGATACTTTATGTACAAATGGCTTGTAATGTTTACTAATAGTTTATGAAATTTTGTAAAGATATTTTAAAAAGTTACACTATAACTTTTTTTATGTTTAATTTGGGGAATACAAGAATAGGTGGGTGGAATCCATTCATCAATAGTTGAAGGGTTAATGGACTCTAGTATATGCAGTGAAACTTTTTTTATGATCCTAGGAAAGTATGCCCCTTCCAGAAGAAAAGCCTAAGCCATTATTCAGGAATTTAGAAGCTGATGACCCTGAGCCTGAGATTGTTGAAATTGAAAGTCTTTGTTTAAGGTGTGAAAAAAATGTGAGTGATGAAGTTCCATACATCTATGTATTTTAAGTACAATGTTATTTTAAGTCCTTTAGAATATGTATTAAACAATAAATTAGTTTTAACATGTGTACTTGGGATTGTGGGACCTGGTTATCAATTCATTTTTTCATCCTTTCTGTTAAACTCAAGTAGACATAATGTGACAAGTACCAATTTTATTATCTATCCTTTTAATTACATAAATAATGCACTCAATGTTTGAATTTGATTCAAATATAGTCTTGGATTATATAAACAATTTTTGGTAAATATCATTTGGTTAATTAAATTCACTAGAACAACAAACTGGGATACAAAGGTAATGTAAACATAGTCTTTCATAGCAAACCTTCCACGTAATTCTAAAACTAAACACTGATAACACCACTTCATTAGGCAAACCATTTTATGTTTATAATGTGTCTGCAACAGAGAAATCTTTTTTTTTTCCTTCAGAAGAGCAGTTTTTGGAGCTGGGGTTTAAAACTTTTTAATGCAGATATTCAAATTCATATTTTCAACATTATCATTTCATCACAAAAGTAGATTATTGTTAGACAGTTCTTTTTAGTTGATAATTATTTTAGAAATTATTAAAACCATTAAGTTTAATTCTCATCTTCCATAACATGGTTTTGAATCTCTATAAGGCTTAAAAACTTCTTTTTTTCTGAACATTAACTATGAAGAACTCTTGTTTATTATTTTTAAGTACAATAATTTTTCCTTTTTCCTTAACAACATTATTCATAATGCTTTTATTATTTATGTTGCAAGATAATTTAGATTTCTTAAGTTGTGTCATTTTTTTTTCACTACTCATTATTATTTGTTTATTTCAAATTGGTTTCATCTAATTTTTAAAACATGCCACATTTTATCAAATCCTGCAATATCTGGAAATCTACTAAATGGAGAACATTTATTAGTTTCAGAATGGATCTCAGTATAAATATCAAAAATAAATTGTAGCCAGTAATTTTGAAGTTCTATAACACTGCATTTATGAGCAACAAAAACAAAGTTCAAATTAACATATTTTATTTTTCAGTTCTTTGACAAAATAAATGAATTCTTAGCTTTCCATAAACACAAATGCATTCAGTTTTTGTCTACATTATCAATAGTAAAATTTGGTATTATAGTAAACCTGTTACTTTTACCAATATAATGTGCTTACTTGAACATATCCATACTGGCATCACAGTGTGATCAAGAATAAACAAGTGCTGGATGTTGTTAAAAACTTAACAAAAATTGTTTGTTTTGTTGCTGTATTCCAGTACACATGTGCCAGAAAATTTGTCTTATCTTGTAGCATTTACTTTGAAGTATTAATTACCATTTGTTTACTCAAAATGAATGGAATTTTGCCATTTGTAGAAATGGACACTTTTCATCATATAAACGTGACAATTCATAACTGTGGTAATTTTCTTGCAATAGGTTATTCCTGCAGAGCAATCATTTAGGTCCACTAATTGAAGGATACTGTACTACAGAGTATATTGATTTAAAAATGGAATCAGGAGAATGATTTCATACTGATAAAAAAACAAGAAAATATTCATTTTAAAATAATACAACAAGAAAAGTGAAGGCAAACATTAAGTTGTGTATGCAGAACTGATAAAACTGAAGACTTTGTTAAAAAATTGTCACCCAAGTTAAACTAAAAATAAAAGTAAAACCCCAGAATAACTAGCTGCATCTGAAGTTACATTTGAAAGTCACTTTACATGAAAATAAATTCAAATGACAACTGTGGTGACAATGATATAAGGTGACCATAGTTTAGTGTAGCAGGCTGTGGCTTGGATTTTCAGTGGTTCATGCCTAATTACCAAAATAAAATATCTTCCTTATTTTAAACATTACAAGTCTTTCACATACAAAAAAATTAAATTTTTAGTTAACTATTTTTAATAAACTAAAAAGTGATTTATTCATGAATATATCAAACTTTTTTTTTGACTAGTTTGAGTTCTTTAGTAGAGTCATAAACAAATCCCAATATTTGATTACAGTATCCCACGAGTTGCTTGTGGGTGGTGTTAACTAGCTCCTTACCCTCTAGCTTGTTACTTCAAAATTAGAGTTGGCTTGTCTAGGTAGCTGTCAAGTAGCTTTGCACAAAATTCAATAACAACAATGATGATAGTACAAACAAATCTACTTTTAAAACTTTAATTAATCTGCCTTTGCAGTGATCAAAGTACAACTTGCTAAAATAACAAAAGGCTAATGCTTGCTTTAAACATTAATTCAAAAGAAGTTACTTTAAAAGTCACAAAAGCTCAAATCAGAAGTGGAAAATTTTCCAAAAGTTGTTCTTACAACAGTCTTTAGATCACTTGCAAAACTCTTAATTCTAAACATCTGTGTAATTCTCTGTCTAATCCTGTCTTTAGGGGGAAATCTGGTTTTAAAAATTAAACAGTATACACAAACACAAGTTTATTTACAAAATACACTTGAGATGTAAAGCACAGGTACTTCTAAATCTTATTCAATTTAATAACAGGAAAGAATAGTTTTCTGTGTCTGGTTGTCATTTTTTATGTCTGCAAGAAAGTTGGTTAATTGCTACTAAGTGAATCCCTGTTTTTATGTTCTCAAAACAAGAAAAGTTTGTTACTCGACACCTCTTTGCATCCAAACTGATATGTCTGAAAAAAATTTAAAAATACTTGCATCTTAACCGAGGGAGTAGCAGGCACATAGTATTATCACACGCTACAACTTCATGACTTATCAGTGTGAATCTGATTAGTTTTTGGAATGGGACTGCTACTTGAATACATTAATTAGGATATTTGCTCTGTCATGTGTACTATGATAAGTGATGTTTGTTATTCATGTAGTTGCAAGTTTTTTAGATAGTAAAACTTTGACACGTGATTTCCGTTAATTTCATTTCACTTTAACCCAAAGGATACTGAATATATTGTTCACTCATGTTAAGAAACATTGAATTAGGTTTTGAATTGTTTTTATTCATTGCAAAGTTCCTGTTCATTAATCACGAGCATTTGTCTGTGCTATAGATGTGGTTGAAAGCCAAGAAAACTTGTATACATTATCAGAAGAAAAAAGTTGCTACATTAAATTTATAACTCATAGAATTACTGTTCATATGATATTTATATGCAAAAACGGCTCGTTTGGGTTGAGAAAATATTTTACATAGAAGAGCGAACAACGTTTCGACCTTCTTCGGTCATCGTCAGGTTCACAAAGAAAGAGGTAACTGACCGGAAGCTGACCACATGTTTGAAAGGGGTTGTGTAACTGTGTGTCGAAATGTAGAGGGCGGTATTAGATGTTTGAATATATAATTTTATTAAAATATTCAAACATCTAATACCGCCCTCTACATTTCGACACACAGTTACACAACCCCTTTCAAACATGTGGTCAGCTTCCGGTCAGTTACCTCTTTCTTTGTGAACCTGACGATGACCGAAGAAGGTCGAAACGTTGTTCGCTCTTCTATGTAAAATATTTTCTCAACCCAAACGAGCCGTTTTTGCATATAAATTTCTCAACAAGTGGGTTTCTCGACATCACTGTTCATATGATATATATATGTGTATATATTGATACTTTCAACTAATTTTGAAAAATATTATTTAAGTTAATAATTTAAAATTCAATTCTATTAACTCGTGTAAATTATACAATTGATTTTTGCTAAATATTTTTCTTATTTTACTTAGATTTATTTTTTTACTTTTTTTATACTGAGAAGTGAGGTTTGGATTGTATTAGTTGTAGAATTTATTTTAAATACAATGTAAAATAAAATTACTAGAACTAAATTACTAAATAATTTTGTTGTTCAGTCATATTTAATTGAAAATCCATTATTAAAAAACTAAAGTTAAATAGTTTAATTCAGTTGAAAACAATCTCAATTTTATTATTGAATCTAAGGAGAACTGGGACCATGTATCTCAACTGAAGCTATGTATATTTAAAGTTAGAACTTGTGCATGATAAAAAATTTCCATAATCACAGTCTCAACTTGCAAAGAAGCCACTTAGCTGCAGAACACAGCAATAGATGTCATTCTTTTGATGGAAGAACATTTCGGCTATAAGTAATAGAAATAGAAATCTTCAGAACTCCAGACATGCACAGTTTTTGCAGTACTGAAGAGTTTTTTATCACTGTCCACAGCTTATTATTCCATCTAAAGAATATTAAATATTTACTGTATTCTGCAGTCAGATGGTTTCTTTGTAAATTGAGAAATTGAGTAAAGAAAGTTTGATTAATAATTATTTAAATAGAGGTTTGAAAAATGAAAGGAACTATTTTTTTATGTTTTATTCAAATCTTTGTCTCACAAAAACATTTTAAACATTTCTCAACATAAAAATGATAAAAAATCTAAATTAAATTATATGAAGTTTTTAAGCAGAAATTTGACACCATTTAAGTAAGTTTGTTCTGAGTTTCGTGTCATTTGGTTTCTTCATTGGGAAAGGGATAAGATGTACCTTATATTATTATTGCCGTCTGTGTCCAGAAGTTTGTTGTTGTTTCTTTACAACCAAAAATGTTTGTTAACATAACTACTGTATTTTAATTACAAAGTACAAGCTATATCAGTTGTTTGCTTTTATTTTCAATTGAACAGTTTTATATCTGTAAAAATACTTTATGGTTTTTTTTTGTTGTTCCTTTTATTTTAAGCAAATGAATAGAATTCTTTGAATCAATTTTTACTTATAGGGAAAAACTAGGATTCTGTTAACAAAAATTCCATTTTACAAAGATGTGGTTATTATGTCTTTTTGTTGTGATCATTGTGGCTGGGAAAACAATGAACTTCAGCCAGCAGCAACAATTCAGGAAAAAGGTGTTGTTTATAAGGTGAAAGTCTCAACTGTTGAGGTAAGCACAAGTCTATAAAGACAGATGTAGTTGTTGTGTATTTCTTCACAGATATATTATGATAAATGAACACCCATTTGTAAGTGACATCTAGAATAATTCATTTAATTTGAATGTTCTACTGTTAATTTAGAGCTACATTTTAAATCTGAGAGTTACAGGAGGTGTTGGAGAGAGATTACAGAACAAGTAACATTAGAACAGAAAACTATTTTAAAGTTATTTATGAAATAATTATTATAAAATGTTTTTGAATGAGTAAAAGCACAAAATATAAGAACATCACTAGACCTTACTGAAATTTACTTCATGCCAAATGGAGCATGGCTCCCAGAAAATGACTTGGCTACTCACATGGGTAATGAGTTTGGAAAATACTTGGAGATACGTCTGACACTGATAGAGTACAGACAATGAATGGTCAAGTCAAATGACAAGTTTCATATGGAGTCAATATTTTGACAAGAATCTTATTTAAAAGCTGTATCAAAGTTCTTTAGGTTTTTATCTTAATGCAGTGGTTTTTACACAGTAAATTTAAGGCATGCAATTATTAAATATTTTAAATTTATTCCTATAACTGTTAAAGAATAAGTCGTGAACAATCTGTGTAAACTTATCTCTTCATAAATTTATCATCAGGCTACATATGTGTGCTGGGTTTGAAATGAAAATTAACGTGTAATACTAAAGATTCTGGTCATTAAAAATGTTCATAGCTAAAACACATTTGTGAATTCTTTTCTGAGTTATAAATGAAAATGTCAAAACTATACCTCTAAACATACTTGTTATTGAGCTAAACTAATCAAGTGAGATACAAGATGACAAAATAAAATCTTGGGACGACTTATAACACTTTAACAAGGAAAAGTTTTTTAAAAATTAGTCAGAAATAAAGCAATTGAAAAAAGTGACCTTGTTTTGCAGAAGAGTGAATTCGTCATCCTCATGAAAAAGTTAATGGAATGAACAGAGTAAATATAATGTGAAAGGATAAATGATTGATTTTCTGATTCCAGAATGGAAAATATAACTATAATGTTACATTCAATCATACATGGTATTCACTTAAATAAAAGGTTTTTCTGAACAGTTATGTTTACTCGTATTGCTGTCAGTGTCATCTCAAGATATTATACAATACCTTTATATCTCACTTGGTCTTTTTTTCACTTCTATTTCCCATAGGAAGTAAATCAGAACTTTCAAAGAGTTATGTATGTTATTTGTACTCATTTTTCTCTTTAGTGTAGGTTTATAACTCTTAATATTTTTAATGCCCAAAGGCTTAACATTTGGTCAGTTTTGGTTTTATTTTCTCTGTAATCGTCAGTAATTTTATTTGCTCTCTTATTGTGGAAAATAAGTTGGTTACCGACTGAACCCCTCGATGTGGATTCCTGTTTATGGTGAGGGGACCTCTCAGAGAAGGTTTTGTACTTTCAATTTACCTCCTCTGGGATCTAAACATTCACCTGTGTATTTGCCAGAGAATCCTGATGGTTGAGGGGTTCAACTCCAACACACTACTTTGGCTTTGAAATCCTGTAGACGGGCAGTCTTGGGGTGGCCCCTTCAAGATCATTTGGCTAGTCTATTTGGGCCATGGTCAACTGAGTGCCAACATAGGATGTCCTCAACAGGTGTAGTGGACTTTATTTCTGATATTGGTGTTTGGGTATAGTGCTCACAAAACCCTGGCATCTCTGCAGTGACCTTATGTGGCACTGTAGTGCATTCCCTTGTGGGGCTCCATGGTTGGTTGGGTCAGTGGGCACCGAAATATTCTTTTTTTTATTATGGATACCCCACAAATAAAAAAAGTATGACAGCTTAGAGAAAAATCAGAATACTGGCAAACGACCACACAATGATGACTCTGTACAGTTAAACTCACAACTTGAATCTATTGCACAATTTTTAATTATACATTCTTTAACTGAAAAGCAGATGTCTATTTTTTATTCAGAAGGGTTTAGAAAGGCTTGCTGGCTCACCTAAATCGGTAAAAAAAATTACAGTTGGGGGACATTTTAGTGGAAACAGCTTTATCACAACATTCCAAACTCCTCTTGAAGTCGAAGGCCATTGGGGATATACCCATTAAGGTTACTCCTCATTCTACTTTGAATCTTCCAGAGGAGTTATAGTTGAGAGGGATTTAAAGACTATTCCAGAGTCAGAGATCCTCACAGGTTTTACCAGCCAAGGTGTTACAGCCATGTGCAGAATTTTTACTCGTAGAGACGGGATTATGGAGCCAACAAGTGTTCTAATATTAACATTTACATCATTGCATCCTCCTACCACAATCAAGGCAGGATATCTGGATTTTAAGGTACAGCCTGATATTCCTAACTCTGTTAGGTGTTTTCATTTTTAACAATTTGGTCACTCAAAAACATCTTGCTATGGTTCCTTAACATGTGCTGGTAAAGACCATGGTGCTTTTGAATGCAAACTAGGACTGCATTGTTTTAATTGTAATGGTCCATATCCTTCCTATTTTACTTCTTGCCCTAAATGGATTGAAGAAAAAGAAGTACAACGTCTCAAGACAGTTCATAATATTACTTATCCAGAGGCTCAGAAATTACTATTCCAAATTCCATCTCGTACTTATGTTGCCGTAATCCATTCCACTACTACAGTAGGAGTCCACATAGACATTTCCATGCCTCCTACAGAATCCTCAGTGCATCTTAATCTAGTACCCTTCAAAATCAACAAAGTTAATGAATCAGTGTCTACTTCTATCTCTGTCCCTACTACATCTTCCAGTCATTGCCAAACTTCACCTTGTTCAAGTCCAGGTGTTACCATGGGGTCTTTCTCTCTTGACACCCCAAAAATTAAACATCCCATTCATTCACGTTCTCAATCACTGGAACATATGTCTACAAACTCCAACCTGCCTACTCAATCCAGAGGAGGATCATTAGGGAGTGACTAACCGACATCCAGTAAAGAAAACAAAATTGCAAGCAGGAGGTCTTTGTGCCAAATTCTCCTCCAAAATAAAGATAAATGGCCACGCTAATCCAATGGAACTGTCAAGGTTTTCAATCAAATGTGAATGACATCAAGAATTTGATTGACTTTTATCATCCCAAATGTCTTTCTTTACAGGAAACATTTTTAAACCTACTAATACAGTCAAAATTTGACAATACTCCTTATACCAAAATGAGAGGTCATGTGTAAGACAAAGACATGAGGGAGTAGCACTGTTGGTTGATCAACGTGTGCCCACTTGGTCCTTGTCATTGAATATGCCTTTGGAGGCTGTAGCTATCTGTATATCCTTGGGTCATACCATCACTGTTTGCTCTCTGTGCTCTACCCCTTTAAAAAAAATGATCATGCCTCAGACCTTGATGCCCTCATTGAGTAACTGCCAACCTCCTTTTTAATTTTGAGGGATCTTAATATACATAATCCTCTCTGGGGTTGTTCTAGTATTGATGTGAAGGGTCATGCTATAGAGCCTATGCTCTTGAATCACAACCTGTCTCTCTTCAATACTGGCTCTTACACTTATTTTCATGTACTCGGTCAGTCATGAGTTGGACATCTGCCTCTTTCCTTTTCGACTGATCATCCCTATGACTACAATCTCCCTCTTACACTGATGGAACTCAAACTTTTGCTTCATCGGTCTGGCAATACATCAGTTGGATCTTATGATATACATTATGAGATGATACACCACCTTTCTTCTGCCTCTCTCACTATTCTCATGGCTGTCTTTAACTGGATATGGCAGGAGAATGTCTTTCCTGATGCTTGGCACCAAGCTATTGTACTCTCTATTCTTAAACCTGGGAAGGATCCATAGATTCCTTCAAATTACCGTCTCATTGCCTTGACAGGTTGTCTCAGTAAGACCTTAGAGAGGATGATTAATGCTCATCTTGTTTGGTTCCTTGAATCAAACAACCTTCTCATCCACACAGTGTGGGTTCTGAAGACAATGCTCTGTGATAGACCACTTAATTTGCCTTGTAATGTTTAGAGAATCCTTTTTGAAGCAACAACATCTTGTTTCTATTTTTTTTTATTTAGAGAAAGCTTATGATACAATATGGAGATATGGCATCTTATGAGACCTTCACTCATTTGGATTGTGTGGCAATTTGCCACTTTTTATTAAGCATTTTTTAATGAACCACCAATTCTAGGTCTGTGTGGGCTCAACTCTTTCCTGTTTTTTTCTGCAGGAATTTGGAATACCTCAGAGCTGTGTTCTCAGTGTTACACTTTTTATTATGAAGATTAATGCCATCAGTGAACAGCTACCCCATACAGTTGCAAATGTTTTTTTCGTTGATGACTTTCACATCTCATGTCAGTCATCAAACATGAGGTTTATTGAGTAGTAGCTACAAACTGCAATCAATCATGTACTTAAGTGGACCACAGCAAATGGTTTTCAATTTTCTCTCTCTAAAACTGTTTGTGTGCATTTCTGCCACCAGCAGGGTATTCATCCAGATCCAGAAATTTGTATTGATGATGCTGTACTTCCTGTTGTCCCTTAGATCTTGTATTTGACTGTAAATTAAACTTTATTTCCCATATCAAGCAATTTCATGTCAAATGTCAGTGTTCACTGCTGAATTGTATGCCATTTCTCTTGCCCTGAATCATAGTGAAAATCTGTATTCATAACTGACATTGATTTATACATATATGAGTACAAAATACTCTTAAGAAAACTAGCATATCAAATTTCTCCACCAAAATGTTATTTAATGGAAGAAATGGTAAAAACACAAGCAATACACATACAGGACAAACAAACAAACAGTGAGTTGTGGTGAACTTATATTATACAAAACACTGTCATCAAAGGTACTAAAGAAAAGCAAAGAAACTATACAGCTGACTAATATTGTGCTACTGTACAGTATATCTGTGTATAGGGGTGGATATAGTGTGTTTTTTTGTCTGTGTAGCAATTTATCCACTCACCTGAGTAGCCATACAATTATTTGGAACCCATATTTAGTTAAAAGTAGGGGTGTTATTGTTTGGATAAAGTATAATGTTGTATTTTCTGTTTTTGTTTTAAAAATTTTGTGGTCTTTATGATACAAATAATGTTTTAATAAAATATGTTTGTGTTACTGTGACACACCAGTGTTACATTACATTAGCAATGCACTAATGTAAACTATCAACATGTAATTGTACTCTGGCGTAGTTCGTTTTTATAATCCCACAGTATTTAGTTTTGAAACCTTTTACCTCAGATTCCATAATTTATTTTCAATGGTACTGTAATGCTCAGATTTCTTTTTTAAGCAGTGTTTAAAGTTTTTCACACATTGTCACAGAAACTTTTTAATGTATTCTAACTGTCATAGGTACTGACTTATGTCAAAACGTGTACTGTATTTTAAAAATCATGTTTCAACTAATTTAAAAAAATTGTTTATATGTATTATTTTTATTTTGTTCATACATTACAAGAAACAATTTGTAAAATTCACTTGTGTTTGTGTTTTGTTTTGTTTTTATGTTATTAAGGACCTCAAACGACAGGTAGTGAAGACAGAATGGGCCTCGGTAACTATTCCAGAACTACAGTTTGAAATACCTGCTCGAAGCCAAGAAGGAGGTAAAAACTTGTTTGATTACTCAGTGTAACACAAATTTTGTTCCTGGAGAGTGTGTGTTATTTCTTATTACTTATGTTGTAAAAGTACAGAAAATGGCCATTATTCCCTTCAAACTTTGCTTTTATGACCTGGATAATGAAATTTGAGCATTTTCATTTACATAAGGTCTGAATAAAACAACATATGAATCAAGATTTACATGTATTTATTCCAAAGTTGTACAAAGATGAACAAAAATGTTTAGAAGTGAGTAGTTTTTCAAGATTTGAGATTGTAATGTAAATCACTTTAATGTATCTGCCCCCAAATATAATCTCCCATCATGTTTTCATTATACGTTCCTTGGTAGCAGCATTCAAAGTTCACTATATCTTGGTGGAAGTGCTCGCTTTGCTCATCTGAGTATGTGTCCATGTTCTTGAATTTATCAAGATGAGCATCTAGGATATGGACTTTCAGGGATATCCTGCAGCCCATTTTGCTGTAGTTTTTCACCAGAGCCTCAACCAGTTTCACATAATTTTTGGCCTTATGGTTGCCAAAGAAGCCCCAAACCACTGCGACAAAGCTGCCCCAAGCTTTTTTTTTTTCCTTCCTACTGAGCTTCTCCAAGATCTTCTTTATTTATGGTCCAATGAAGACACCAACTTTGACCTTTGCCTCAGACAGCTTAAGGAAGAAGTCTCGAAGGTACTTGAAGGCTGCAGACACCTTATCAAGAGCTATGACAAGTTGTTTCATAAGACCCAATTTTATGTACAATGGCAGGAACAACACCTTTTGGAGGTGCACTAGTGGCTCACACTTGACATTATACTTCCCCCACAGAGAACTCGATACACTGTGGCCAGTGCTTCCTGTTGTAGTGTGTTGCAGTTTTCCTGCTGTCCCAGTGGCAAAGATAATGGGGAAACTTGGTAAAGCCTCCTTGGAGACCCCTCAGGAATGCCACCATTTTGAAGTCTCTAATAACCTCCCAGCAATACTCATCATACTTCAAGGCTTCTAGTAAGGTCTTGATGCTGTTGTATTCCTCTTTGAGGTTCACTAAAAGATATTTAAATTTTAAAAGGTCTAAAATTTGTATAATATAAAATCTTACTATTCAAGCAAGCAAAAATTGTCCGTCTCATTTTCTGGAGTTTTTTTGCAGAGCTTACAGGTAAAATGAGGTGCTCAGGGTTTGTCTTGATCCCCAACAGGCATGCCAAAATATGCCTTGTAGGCTTCACACATTTTAGCAGACGCTGTCACAGAGGACTTTTTCACTCTTGTATTGATAAATTGGCCACGTACATAGCAGAATGCATCTGGAGAATGCTTCCAGCTTCTTGATGCCATCTCTGATAAAATCAGAAAGGTCTGTGTGTTCACTTAGGCAGCTAGAACTATACTAAAGTGGTGAGCTCCTGTATATATATTACTATGAAAAGTTCTTGAAAATTCTTGTTAAGTTCTACAACATTCTAGAAAGTTCTTGAAAATTTTTGTAAGTTCGAGAAAATTCTCTATCAGCTACTCAGCACTGAATCTACTTGGAATGTTCTGGAAAATGGGTAAATTTGAACATTTCATTACCCAGGTCACAAAAGCAAAGTTCAAAGAGAAAATAGGTCTTTTCCATTTACTTTAGGCATAAGCAATTGGGAAATAACACTGTCTGCCCAGGAACAAGAAAAAGTACAAATTTTGTAACATAGTGTTATGTGTCTTACAGATTGAATGAATAAGTGCATGAAGGGTATCAAACATAGAATGTCAGGTCCTCAGGGCTCAATCCAGATTTTAAATTATTGATGATGTGTGTGAATTTCAAGGGTTTTTGAAATTACAACTAATGACATTGTTACTTTTAAGTTTTGGTCAGTATTCTTTAATCGCTTCATATGTGGTCAAAATTTAGAAGTTATTATTTTTAAAATCGGATTCCCTTCGATGTGGATTCCTGTATGTAGTGAGGGGACCTCTCATGGAAGGTTCTGTTCTTTCAGTTTACCTCCTCTGGGATCTAAGCATCCACCCATGAAGGGGAGGGGGATCTTGGTGGTTTAGGGGCCGAACCCTAACACACCACTTTAGCCTTGAATTATTTGGGTCAGTCGGCTGGTGCACTCGGGCTGGGGTCAATCAAGTACCAGTGTTGGATGTTCTCAACAGGTGTTGTGAACATTGTATCTGATGCTGATGTTTGGGTATAGTGCTCACGAAACCCTCGCATTGCTGCAGTCTTTGTTTGATGTTGTAGTGAGTCCCCTCTTAGGGCTCCATGGTGGGTGGGGTCCGTGGGCACTGAAATTTCCCTTTCTTTATTATGAATACTCCAATTAAAAATCTTAATAAAATAGTGAAAAAACATCCTATAGGTAAATGACCAGGTCTTGAAGATTCTGACCAGCAATCCTCACCATCTGTACCACCTCTTGTACCTCATTTTCTTATATTACATTCACTTTCAGACAAACCTTTAGGGCAAATGTCTCCCATTTTCATTCAGAATGGATTAGAGGGACTTGCTGGCTCTCCAAAGTCAGTAAAGAAGCTTCAATCTGGCGACATATTGGTGGAAACATCCACATCTCAACACAGTGAACTCCTCTTGCATTCAAAGGCAATTGGGGATATAACTATAGAGGTTACACCTCATGCTACTTTGAATTCATCACGAAGAGTTATTGTTGAGAGGGATTTGAAAAACATCCCAGAGTCTGAGATTCTCACTGGTTTCTCCACCTAAGGAGTTTCTGCAGTGACGCATATATCCTTACCAAAGAATCTCACCTGGGGTTGTGTTTTACTTCCTTGGTGGGTTATGCTTTTTCAGAAGAGATGATTTGCCATTGCTTCTTTTGGCCTTCTTATCCAGGTGCAGTTGGATGAATTGGGTCTGTCCTTGGATAACATTGCTGTATCCACTGGTCAGCCCATCCCATCATGGCTTCTTACAGCCCCCAATTGTGACCTATCTTTAAGTCATCTGAGAAAAGTAGACACTCCTGAATGGAAATACTGTCTGCTATTTGCTGAACATCTTTTGAACCATCCTTCCATCTTTCGAAAATAGGTGACTGTGTGGGCTCTGCCATGGTTTGTTGTGGTTGTGTTCAGAATCCCCTCTACAGCTTCTGTGTTCACTGCTGAACTGTACGCTATTTCTCTAACCCTGGATCACATAGAAGCTAAACAGTACTCAAACTACATTATTTATACTTACTCGCTTAGTTCTTTACTGGCCATGGAATCACTTCATGTTAGTTCTCACCCTGTTCTTGCTGATATTCAAAACCAAGTGGCCCATTTCTCTTTAACATCTACTTCTATCCAGTTTTTCTGGATACTGGGCCACATTGGTATTTGCAGGAATGAACTCGCTGATACTGCAGCTAAGTCTGTCTGCTCTGGCACTATCATTGCTATGCCTGTTCCATACATGGATTATGGTCCTGTATTCAAGGCTCGGCTCCATGCCAGCTGGCAGTGGACTTGGAGTGAGCAACACAAAAACAAGCTTTTCCACATAAAACCCTATATTGGACTTTGGCTGTCTTGCTTCTGTAAGGATCGGAAAAAGGAAGTTGTTCTACCTAGAATACGCATTGGTCACGGTTTTTTATCTGGAACTGATGCACCAATGTGTAGTTTATGTAATACTTAGATCACAATAAGCCACATTTTACTTTCTTGCCATCGTTATGACTCTCACTGACGGCACCATTTTAAACATGTTCTGTCCCAAGGTTTGTCCATAATGTTAGAGAGTGTTATTGGTGATGGTGACACTGTCCACCTTGGTAATGTTTTTGGTTTTTTAAAGGCCATTGATCTTTTTAATGCAATTTAAGTTTTTAATTTATACATTGCACCTTTTTATTGTGGCTCCCTTTTAAAAATCACAGTTGATCTAGTTCAATTTGAAATTAGAAACTGGCCATAACATTAAATAACTGAAAACCAGGACTGGAAAGGCCAACTTCAGGTGACTAATGCTGCTGTTTGCACTACCTGTTAGTCATCCTGGTAGGTTATTATTATAATTTTGCTACACGTCTTTTAAAACCTTTTTATTACTTTCCTTTTTGAAAATGGCCATGACGTCAAATAACTCAGGACCAGGGCTAGAAAGGCCAACTTCAAGTGACTGACGGTGGTTTTTGTACTTGCTTGTTAGTCTTCCTGGTGAGTTATGATAATTACAGTTATGCTACAGAAAGTCCTTTACACCTTGAATTACTGTAGTTTTTATCTTAATGCTGTAGACTAGACTAAAACAAGTTTTATGCTATTTATGCTTTTTAAACTTTGTTTTGTTTTACCTTTATTTCCTTTTATGAATTTTACTAAATTTACTTTTAACTTTTTACCAGATGTTTGATGCAGATAGCCTAGCTGCTTTGTGCCATAAAACACTAAATCAACCAACCAAAATTGGATTATAGTAACATTAATAGAGACAGAAAAAAGTGTCTAATAAACATGTCTTTGCCTTAGAAACCAAACATTACATAGAAAAAAAAAACTCCTGGAGATTGTGTTCAATATGTTTTTGACTAGCTGTTTTCGTTGAAGACTTGAATATAATGCTAGTTTTGTTTTATCCCAAAATACAATGACTTTAAGAATAAAATCATATTTGAAAGTTTCATAAACACTGTGTACAACTTGTCTTCAATATTAATTAGTTGCATATTTGCAAGCCATGTAATACTAGGTTATTAGATTTACCAAAAAAAGAATAAAATGATATAAAATGTTTTCTTAATACATTCAACTATAACTAATTGCAAGATATGACTTTCTATTATGATTTGTCATTTCTTTTTACAGAAAATAAGTTTTAATAATATATTGATGTATGTTTTTTGTAGTAGTAGCCTTTAGTCACAATCTGAAAGTCACAGGGCCGAATCCCACTTGCTGAATATTATTGCCATTTCATCCTCAGGGGCATTATAATATGATGGTCAGTCCCACTCTTCATCAGTTGGGTATCCCCCCCCCCCCATTGTTTAATTTTTGGCTGAATTCCAATAATATCTTACAAGGTTTGGCCAACTTTCTAAGATTTAATGTTAGTCCAAAATCTGTATACTTAGTTAACAGTACAAAAAAATTCTTTTTTTATATAAATTTAAATAATAAAAACACTAATACAAAAATTAAATCAGCTACTTTTGAAGTTTGAGAAGGATTGGCCTTTTGATTTCAAATTTTTCTAATTTACTTCTATTAATTCATGCTGTTGTAAAACTCTAGATAATTGATGTCTTTTTTGAAGAACCTTTAATTGTTGTGAATTAGTATATCAATTTCTGAACTTGTATAACATTATTTAGTTTGGTTTCTTATATTTCCTGACAGAAATAGTCATGAAGATGTGCTGATGAGTACATTTAATCATTTTACCAAAAGGCATTTTGTTATGTTGTATGATAAAGATGATATTAAATTTTGCTGATGAGAAAGTTAGTGAGGTTAATAAAGAGTTATCAAACTTTAAATTTTATTGAATTTTATACTGTGATATGTCATTAGAAGAAGAAACTAGAAACTTTTTTTTTTCTTCAAACACAATTTAGTTGTGACAACAATTGAAGGGCTCATAAGCCGAGCAGTTATGGGTCTCACTTCCCAAAAAGAGCACCTTCAGGTGAGACTTAAACATTTTAGAATTCTGTACATGGAAAATAAAATAATTTGAAACACAGTATGTGAGGACCAATTTTCACTTTATTATGTTTTTTCATTTTTTAATAACTTTAATTTTAATATTTATAATTTTTCTATCCCATAGATTTTAAGTCTGTTTCAAGAACTGAGTTCTTGGTGGATTTTATTTGTTGGTCATGAGGTGATAGTGGAAGATCATTAAAGCCTAAGAAAAGTTTTTGTTGTGTTGAATATTTTGTTTGGTAGTTTTTTTGAAACATTTAAAAAATAGTATGCATTTATTGAAGAGTTTATGATTACAGTATGTATGTATGAAATACATGTTTTATAAAATGAACTGGTTTTGAATGGAAACCAAAGCTACTTTAGTCAAATGTGACTGGATGCTTTTATTGATGTACATGAGTGATCCAATGTATGTTTATTAAAACTGACTCTAAAAAAGCTCGTGAAAAGTACCCCTGTTTCTTTGGATATTTTGAATGTCTCTTAAGGTTTGAAAAACTGTAAAATAGATATGATTATTGATTTTGATTATAAGAAATAGAAATAAATAATAGAATCAGTTTTGATAGACAATAATCTTCAACAGAGATTCTATAGTTTCCATTTACAGCCTTCATAATTTTCTTTGAAAAACTTGTGCAGTAATAAAAGTAATAGCATTTAGTGAGCAATAAAACATCAAAGTACCAGTTGTTTGTATGTACTCATGTTATCAGGTATAAGTAGAGAACCCTTTAAATTACATGCTGGTGATATTTTTCTGGTTTATTTGCTTGCATCATCGTTATTTAGGAAGAAGACCCAGTGGCATCCGAGAAGATATCTGATTTTCTGATTCAACTGTGTGAACTAATAGAAGTTAAAACAACTTATCATTTGGTAAATCTTTATGTTTTCCAAGATATTAATGTTGCTTTACATTTACTTTACTATAGACTTTAGAGAACTATTTCTTTTTCACTGGTTCACATTATTATTTGTTTTATTTTCAATTTTATTTTTCATATATAGTCTAGGCTAGATTAGTACTTTTCCTTGTATATATTAAATCCACACAAGTCTCTGTAACTTTTACATTTATTACCTAACCAATCAGGTTGTGTATAGGAAGTTGAGCAGCCAAATGTTTTAAAGCCATAAAAATGTCAGTGTGGACATGAGTGACAAGAGTTTTGACATCCACTATTTTCTTCAGTCATTCATAGATGCTTTGTGCCTCAATAATCTAATGTCAAACAGACTGTTATGTTATGTTAATATTAGATGTGATATGGCAAAGTTAATGTATGTTGTAGGCATTACATTTGTGTGAGGTACTTAACTCGAGTGAATGAAGTAGCATATTGTGTGGTGAATGCACTGCTGCCAACACTTAACAGTATGCTAGGAGTTAAACAGCAGACTCTGACAACATTGTGCTGAATACAGACTAGATTCTTGCTGTAATAAGTAGTGTTTTTAGTTGTATGTTTCAAGTCAAAAGTTTCTTCATTCAGCACTTGTTCAACACTTAAAATGACATTAAGCTAATAGAATGGCAGTAATAAAACTTTCATATTAAAAGGAAGTATTGATGAAAGTTGTTGCAAGTGCAATTCCAGGAGAGTGATTTGTAGCTCTCGTAGATATTATAAGAATGAGAGACTGTTATTGTGCAACATAGGTAGGGTAAAGCATGTAATTTTGCAAAAAACAATGTATTTAAAACATGTTTTTCTGAATAATTTTTGTTTAAAATGAATTGAACTGTTTTTTTTTCATACCTCATTTCAATTTCTTAAATTTAACTTATGTATTTTCATGATATTTATGAATATATTTGTTAACAAGTGCTGGATTCAAGGAAACGTTATTTATTTTTACCTTGTTGCTTACCATGATGTACAGTTTTAGTATTCATTAAAGACATTGATGTTTTATACATATATATTTTTGATGTACTTATAGGTTCTTGATGACCCATCTGGAAACAGCTTTATAGAGAATTTGTATCCTTTTCATTCTTTTGTCTCAAACAGAACTTTAGTTTTTGTAATGGATCTTTTTTTAAGTTTCAGTTTTCAAGGAAGAAATGTTTCTTCTCATATGTTGCAACTTGAAAAAAAGCTGTTTAATATATATCTATGTCATATTTTTAGAGCTATAGGAATAATTGCACCAACTTTAGGCACTGCAAAAAAAATATATATAAATAAGTTGAAAACTAGAGTTAAATATTTGAGGCTTAACACTTCCATTCACCTTGTGTCAACATTTGAAAAGTGTTTTGCATCATCTTGATGCTTAAATTCCTGCTTCCTTACTACCAATTGGCTTGTTCTGATGTATACTGATGATGTATGATTTGACAAATCTCCCATTCCAAAGTTTTCCTATACAGGTGTTAACAGAAGGATACAGTAGCTTGTAAAGGTGCAATGTGATGAAGAATTTTTATTTTGCAAATAATGCAAAACTAAACTGTAAATATACATAGGTCTTATCTAATATTAGTAATATGACTTTGGATAATAATATGGCTGTTGGAGATTTTAAATATATACAAGAAATTATAGTATTAAATGGGCCTTTGTTTTCAATAGTCTCATCTAATATATCTATTTAAAGATTTAATATTATAATGAGTAGAGCTTAAATTGGCTCATTAACATAGTGGTGTATGCCTGTTAGACTTGTACATGTCATAAAAAATGCTTCAAGACCATTCATAACTAAGGGTTAAAAGTTCATGCAGTAGAATAGGGAAGGAGTGAGGACATAACTGCAGTCAGGTAATTATGGAAACTCACCATCATCTTTTACTCTTTATAATTGAAGCATGTGCTTTTGGCTTTGGAATTTGATGTGATAATGTTTCTGTTGAAGTCATTACCTCTATTTCTTGTTGAGATGAAATAATTTTTAATCCTGGCATAAGAGGCCCTTCTTGGAGGTTCTTGCTAATTGACTCTAAAATGCAAGGCAAGTTCTGAATGTGTTGCATTTTAGGTTACACAGATTTCACATCATGCAAGTATTGGTACAATTCCATGTGTCCACGGGGGGAACCTGCCACTTCTGAGTAAATAAAATCTTTGAAACAATGTAACTTAACTTAATACTTACTTTAATATTTATATATATTAGAACTTCTTTTGTTCTCCTTTTTCTTTTCATCTTTTTTTCATTTATTTTAATTCTAAAACACCTTTAAACTGTTATACCTTGTCTCAAATGTCCAGGGGTGAATGTTAATATTTGTTTGCACAACCTTTTAAATGTTAACACAGATATCTGATATCTGTGAAACTAAAATAAAATTTGAATAATGCAGATAACCAAGTTAAAAACCTTAAGCTATTGAACAGTTTTGCACCACAGAAGGATTCAAACATGCAGATAACTCATTATACTCGAAGTAATGAACAAGACCATATGTTGGGAATAATGGTACGTCTAACACTTTGTGGTTAAATTATAGTCTTTGTGTGAAATACATTGTTTTCTGGTATAGTTAGGTGAAAGTTGTGTGTAACACAACTGAATCATATTTCTTATGAGCTGTCTTTTGCTTCCTTACAGCTTTAAATATGAACATAATATATTTATTTTAAAATGTACCCCCTTCAGTGCCTCAACTGCAAGCTTTTTTTATTTATAGTTCTACAGTTTGAGGTTTAACCCATGCAGTGGACACACAAAACAGATAGCTTATTGTACAGCTTTGTACTTAACATGCAGGGAAATAAGAGAATTTTAGATTCATATTCCATCCCATCAACTAAACTAAACTATTAAAAAACCAAAATCCATCTCTTATCATTCATATATATATATCAAGGCTTCCATTAAATTTACTTAAATCTGTTGCTTCCACCACATTTTAAGGTAACAAATTCAAAAGACTAACTACCTTGCTGAAAAAATAAAACTCTTAGTTGAATGGACTTCTACTCTGCCAACATTTACATTTGTCTCTCTTATCTCATCATATCTTGTCTACCATAAAAAATGATGCACATAAATTGTTAATTCTAGCTTTTTTGTTTTCAGAGGAAAACAATATCAGATATATTAATGTGTCCTCTTATGATAACCTTTTCTATCATTCCATTAACCCTACTCTGAACAGTTCCTGAGAATTCAATGTCCATGCTAATAACAAGCCCATGACTGAAAATTTGACTTAACTTTCTCAACACAAGCTTGATCAACTTGATTGAACACATGACCTCTTTGTTTTCATATAACACATTGGCTCCCACACAACAACAA
Organism: Tachypleus tridentatus; assembly: GCF_004210375.1. Taxonomy (NCBI): domain Eukaryota; kingdom Metazoa; phylum Arthropoda; class Merostomata; order Xiphosura; family Limulidae; genus Tachypleus; species Tachypleus tridentatus. The sequence continues at coordinate 32,787,978 of NC_134831.1, read as the reverse complement.
ATTTCTTAACATTTAAGCTACCAGTAAAATTTATATAAATTTTATGTATGTGCTAGTTTCTTAATAATGTTTTTTTTTTTTTTTTCCTTTGAGGGTGACTTGTGTACTTTACTAAAACTTGAAATGAATACTATGAAATATTCAGTGGTTTTATAAATAATTTTTATAGATATTTCAAATTATCAGAGTTCTAAAAATAATTCATATACATTGTTTGAATAGGATTCTGTTCAAATTCCAACTATAATTGAATGTGTATCTGGTATTTTTCTGATATGTGTAAATGTTGAACTGCGTCTCTCAGTGAGTTGTGGATTTCTGTTTCAAAGTTTATATTGATTGGTCAAGAAAAATAGAAAATGTACAATAACTTTTAATAGCCTTTCATGTATTTTGTTAATTCCTGTGGAAGTAACTATTTGCAACTTGGTTTCTTAATGCTTTCTGATAAACATTGAATACTGATAATCCAGTTAAGCTTTCTTAAAATGTTGGGGTTTTGATATAGCTTATCTCTTTCTGGTGAGTTTCATATCCATTTATTTTTGTTTTCATGATCAACTGATAAACCTCATCTGACAAGGTGAAAATTTGCTTTAAAAACATTTTGAAGGCATTATTTTACTGTGATGGTGTTAACATGATTACTCCATTCAGTCACTGAAGTGTTTGGTAATGATCTAGGTAACTTGTGTTTTAGCAGTATATGGAAACTTTTTTTGTCACAAGATTTGTTTTTAAGCAATGTATGCAAAGAATCTCTCATAGAAGGCTGTTATATTTCAGTGGTATGTGATAAGGGTTTATTTTTTAAGAAAGTCTTTGTTTTTTAGTAAAGTATGGAAACAGTCTTTGTTAGAAACAATTGTGTTTGAGCAGTTAGAAGACCATTATATATTACCAGTTTGTGGTTACAGCCTTATGTAGAAAACCAATATCTTTCAGGAGTGTATGGAATTCTCTTTCATCAGACTGTTGTCATTTTAACAGTATATGGTAACAGTTTCTCTGAGTGTCATTTTGTTTTAACACTATGTGGTAACAGTTTTTTTTTTTTTATAAGAAGACACATGCTTTTATTTATGTACAGACTATTTTTGAAGGACCATGTTCTGATACTATATAGCAACTGTTAAACTTAAAATCAAACACTTGATGAAGGGATGATGTTTTTATGATAAAAATTATGTTAAATTGCAGATTTTATTCATATAAATATCTGACTGTCTATCTATATATATTTATATGTTTTGCATTCCTAATAAGAGCTGTGTAAGAATAACATTTAACTCAGTCTCTTATTGTCCTGAAGGCCTTTTATTAAGTGCTAGAAAATTGTACATATTAATAGTCTTAATAATTTTATGAATTGTTTGATAGATTATTTGGATAGATTATTCATGATGAGTATACTGGAATGGATGGCAAGTTCATTTTGTGTAAAAAGCACAAGTGAAGAGGACAATGTGTTGAAAGTCTTCTGTCTTTTGTCAACCTGAAATATCATCGTTCACATGTGTTTTTTCTACAACATGCAATTGTTACTGTTCCATTAGTTCCTGAAGATTTAAAAGAACTCACATCTATTTTATTAGTTTACCAGTGATGTTGAAACTTATTTTCTAAATTAATTTTGTACATCTTATGAACTGCAATCTTTAAAGTATTAGTTTGAAAAATAGACTTGGTGTTAATGTAAATTATTTTCTGCTGAATTCTGTGTACTGTATAGAATGTATAATTGTATCAAGCTAATGAAATATTTGATGTTACAGAGTGGAGGAAGAGAAAACTCTGAGAATGATGTAAACCAGAATTCAGGTGTTGGTGGGAATACAGGACTAACCGATGAGCACTTGCAAGATGAAGTTCTGAACTTTCAGACTAATTGTGCACACTGTAATTCCCCTTGCCCAACAAGGATGAAAGTAACAAGTATCCTTTAATGATTTTTGCTGGATTTTGATGCAAACTATTTTTACCTTTTGTTTTGTGATTAAGTTTAAAATGACAGTTTTATTGTAGGTGGTTTCTGTTAAAAGCACAAATGCAATAAATATAAAATATTCAACTGGTGAATATTATATACTAGGTTATTTATTTGTAAATTTAGACATTATTGATACTACTTTTGGTAATCTTGTCATTTTAATTTAACTTTTTATTTGCATTCAAAGCATTGTAAGAATAATTATTGCTTAATGGCTAATGTCCCAAACTGTGGAACTGAGGTTCCATGGTTTGCATCTCATTATTGCAAAATAGAAAGTTCTTGGGACAATGAGTATTTTAAAAGATTAATGGACAATTTCCATTATTCCTTGCAACGGGAGTAGCATGAGAGTTGGCTGTTTTGAGCTACTCCTTTTCTCTTATCTACCACTTCAAAATTAGGAACAACTAGCACAGAAAACCTTTTTTCCAGCTTTGAGTTAAATGAAATGAGCAAAGACACTTGGAAAATTTAGTTAACTAAATTTTTGTCATATTGTTGCACTCCTCATTTGTTGCCTTTGAAGTGTTTGTTACAAATCACCATTTTATATTATTTTGAAATTTACTTAATAATTTGGCTGAATTGTAAAAAACTTGGCATTAATGTATAGCTTATAATTCAAAATGTTTTGTTATCTAAGTTTTAATTCTTTGATTACAAAACATGTGTGTCATCTGCTGATATTATGGTGATTTCTTCATGTTGGCTTTGTCTATCTAAGCATTGCTCTTGCATGTTAGTCTTTTATACCCAACTTAAATTTTTAAATCTTTCCATCCATGTCAATACACATACTATCCTGGCACTGTATTTAAGTGCTTTACCAAATAATGTAATCACTCTTTTTCAACAAAGCACTAGTCACGGTTTTCTCTGATGAAATGCTGTGCCTAGTTACATTATGGATTGCAATTTTTGCATCACCTTGTGAATTTCGTTATAATTATAATTTCCTTATTTTAAAAATCTAAAAGTGATACTTGCAAGTATGAATTTCCGTATGACTGTTGTCAGCATGGAAGCTAATTCTACCTTCCCTATTCCTCCTTTGTTATCTAGCATCTCTTTATGGTTGGGGGTCACTTTCAGTTGATGTTGTCCATTATATTATATTTTTTGGGAGATGGAGATATACATTCAACTCTCATGGGTATTTTCTCCTGGAGCTGCTGAAGTAGCCTTTTATTGATTCTGATTATTCTGGGGAGAATTTTTTTGTAACAACTGAACTCTTTGTCTTCAGTTAGCTACTTGGGTTTGTAAGAATTGGGAGCTTTCCTGTATGCCCCCAGTTATCTGTTGCATGTTTTGGGTTTCCAGCTCCTGGTGGACATGTATTTTGGATATGTGTAGTTTATGTGATCACTTTGAACCAGTCACATTTCCTTGTGTTTGTTTGATCCTTATTTTTGCTCCACTCTATTTCTTCCCCCCAAACATTGTTGGCAGCCTATCAAAGATCCCCACAACAATTTGCAAATAAATTAGGTCTTCTACTGACTTCCATCTTGGTCACATTTATTGCTTCTGTTCTTTCTGTAGAAATATCTTGGTGGAGGGAGTTTGTCTACTTTGTGTATTCTCTGTGTGTTACATATCAGTTTGTTTTCATCACTAAACTTTTACAGGTGTCATAGTGGCATTTGTATTGCAAATTTAAATCACTCATTTGCTTTTTGTTGTTGTTGACCTCTTGTAGACCTTCTTTGGCTCTAGCAGCTGTCTAGATTCAGAACTTAATTTCAAGACTCCTCAATTCAGGCTGATCACAGCAACAGTGTTTGTATCTGTCTAGGTTGGGAAGGGAGCAGTTAAAGTGGGTTATAACTATTGACGGACACTGTATTTCTTCACTGAAGATACAAGGGTTCTTTAGGCTCTAGTATTAAACAGGTCTTTCATTTAATTCTTCATACCCATTATTCTCTCAACCTGTTGTATTTCCACCCCTCACTTGAACAGTAAGATGTGTGGTCATGGGGGTGGTAGTGACAGTTGATCCCATTCTTCTGGGTTGTTATTCCTTTTTCCTTATAGTGCCTGGGACCAGGAAAAGTTGACAGATAATTGTCATTCTTTCTTACCTCAACCCATTCTTAAATCCTCTCAGGTTGTCACTGGTGTCCTTTTCTACACCTATTGGCATTCTTCACAAAGTCTGTAGATGTCCATATTTGAGGTTGCTGAGACATTTCTCCATATTCTCATGTTGATTACTTTTTGCCTTTAGCTATGTCTCTTGTACAGGGATCAAATTCTCCAGTTCAGAAATTTGGCTTTTGGTCTATTATCGACACCATGTTATATTGGTGTAGAACATATTCTCTTTGATCACAACCTTTCTCTTTTCAATACTGGTTCTTATACTTACTTTCATTCACCTAGTCAGTCCTTTACGGCTATTGATTTCTCAATTTGCTCCTTTTCACTATTCTCCCACTTTTCATGGAGGGTGGACAATAACCCATGAGGCAGTGATCATATTCCTATACTTTTGAGAGACTGATCATGGTTGTTGCCATCTGACCCTCGTGTCCCAATGGAAGCGGGATCAAGCAAACTGGCTGTCTTTCACTGCTCTCTCAGAACATGATCCTGCCACATGGCATGGAAGGCTCAAAAATGGGCTTGGGATGCTTTTCATAGGTATCCCACATTCTTGAACCACATCACTTTCCAGCAGGCCCATGCACATGCTCGGTGAGTAAGATGTCAAAGCAAAAAGGACTCCTGGATTAAGTTCACAACCAGCATATTTTCTGTCACCAGTTCCAAATTCATATGGGACAACATTTGAAAGGTCAGTGGGCAATGTAATTCTGATCCCTCTTAATCTTGCTCTTTGATGGCCAAGAAGTAGGCAATACTCTAGATGAAAGCTTTTGCCAGGTATCTAGCACTTCTGCTTCTTCCTTCACCTTCTTAGCCATCAATACTCAAACAGAGCAATCATCTCTTTCCTTTTGAGCTGATTGTCTCTATGACTATAATTATCCCTGTATGCTAGTGAAACTTATATTGGCCCTTCATCTGTCTTGTGGCTTATCTTTGACCATAAGCTGACCTTTATACCACACATCAAGCAGTTATGGGTCAACTGTACAAGAGCACTGAACATCCTCCATGTCCTCTCTTCCACCACTTGGGGAGCAGATTGATATTCTATACTAAAGCTATATTGTGCTCTCATTCGATCGAAACTAGACTATGGATCCACTGGTCTATGGCTCTGCCAGGACCTCAGCCTTGAAGATGAGGGACCCTGTTCATCATCAGGGACTTCAGCTCTGCACCAGGGCTTTCCACACTTTACCAGTTCAGAGCTTATACACAGAGATTCATGAACCTCTTCTACACCTCCACCATTTGTAACTATCTACTGTATGCTTCAAAACTTTGATCCTTATCACAGAATCCCACCTGGGGTTGTGTTTTTCTTTCTCAGTGGGCCATGCCTTTTCAGAACAGAAGATCTGCCATTGCTCCTTTTGACCTTTGTATCCAGGTGCAGTTGGATGAATTGGATCTGTCCTTGAATAATGTTGCTGTATCCACTGGTCAGCCCATCACACCATGACCTATTACACTCCTCAAATGTGGCCTTTCTTAAAGTCATCTGAGAAAAGGATGATTCAAAATCATCTGCCATAGTTTGTTGTGGTTTAGTGGTTGCATGCGGATTACCCTTTACAGCTTCCGTGTTCACTGCTGAACTGTATGCCATTTCTCTTGCCCTGGATCACATAGAAGCTAAGCAGTACTCAAACTGCACTATTTATACTGACTCACTTAGTTGCCCCCCACTAGTACAGGGGTATATCTTCGGATTTACAACGCAAAATCAGGGGTTCGAATCCCCTCGGTGGGCTCAGCAGATAGCCCGACGTGGCGTTCCTGTAAGAATACACACACTCACTTAGTTCTCTACTGGCCCTGGAATTGTTTCATATTAGTTCTCACCCTGTTCTAGCAGATATTCAAAACTGACTGGTTCATTTCTCTTTAACATCTACTTCTATCTAGTTTATCTGGATAACAGGCCACGTTTGTATTTGCGGGAATGGGTTCGCTGACACATCGTTTAAATCTGTCTGCTCTGGCACTATTACTGCTCTGTCTATTCCATACATGGACTATGGTCCTGTATTCAAGGCTCGCCTCCATGCCAGTTAGGAGTCGACTTGAGTGAGCAACGTGAAAACAAACTTTTCCAAATAAAACCCTATATTGGACTCTGGTTGTCTTGCTTCTGTAAGGATCAAAAAAGAGGAAGTTGTCCTAACTGGATTAGGTATTGGTCACCGTTTTTTAAATCATTGTTTTCTTTCATCTGGGAGTGATGCACCAATGTGTTGTCTATGTAACACTTGGATCACAATAAGCCACATTTTACTGTCTTGCCATCATTACGACTCAAAATGACGGTACTATTTTAAACATGTTTTGTCCCAAGGTTTATCCATGATGTTAGACAGTGTTATTGGTGATGGTAACACTGTCCACCTTAGAAATGTTTTCAGTTTTTTTGAAGACCATTAATATTTTTAATGCTATTTAAGTTTTTATTTTATAAATTAGACCTTTTTTTAATGTGATTCCATTTTAAGAATTAAAGTACCTCTGGTTCAATTTGAAATTAGAAAATGGCTGCAACATCAAATAACTCAAAACCAGAACTGGAAAGGCCAACTTCAGGTGACTAACACTGCTACTTGAACTACCCATTAGTCATCCTGGCAAGTTATATTAATTAAAATTTTGCTACAAGTCTTTTATTACTTTATGAAAATGGCCATAACATTGAATAACTCAAAACCAGGACTGGAAAAGCCAATTCCAGGTGACTCGTGCTGATTTTTGAATTTATCCATTATTCATCCTGGTGAGTTATGATAATTACTGTGTCAGTTTTATTATATTATTTATTAAAGGACGTCCACTATTTCCTCATAATTCTGAATACAAGGTGGTCCCATCCTAGACTCTTGGTTGAGCACAGATTCCATGTCCTCTTTATAATTCCAGGGGCAAGTAGAATATTCCATGGTCACTTGGTTGGAGAGTGAGAATGATTGTTCCTCGTCCCAGACTGGATGATTTATGTTCCTTTGGTTGAGTGTAGCATGCACAATACCCTCATTCCAAGCTCCAGGTGTTTTCTTTCAAACTTCTTCAGATTTGGTAAAAGGTTGTCCACTTCAGTGTTGCTTATTTTCTTATCATGATTCTGGTGGTTTGGAGTACTTCATTCCATGGCTACAGGTTGAGATAGAATAAAATATATATCTGTATACAACATTGTAGTGCAAATAGCCCTAACCTACCACATGGGATATTAGGACCAAGACAACTTACTTCCAACCTTGAGTTGTAGAACCTCAGCTGTATGGTTGGAACTGGCCTATAGTGATGATTATTTATGTACTGTTCTACCTTTGATATGGGAACTAAGCTCCAGATGAATAGCATACCTATTCTGGGTATAGTGCAGTTCACCCACTCTGGAATCTATCTTCATCTATGTAGACACTTTCTGTGTGGATAATACCCTCACTGGACCCTCAACCTTCTTAATGGAGGATTCTAGCTATAGTGTCTGTAGATGGTAAGTATGTTTCAAATGTTAACATATTTCTAAATTGAAAATATATTTTCAATTTTCAGTAGTACTTACTTCTACTGACAGTTTCCTGCACTTCCTCCCCATTAAGAGCTAGTGTTAATAACTGGGATGGTGTAATTCTTGGAAAAGTGGTTACATGATCAGAGTGAAGTATTTATGTACAGTGCCAGGATAGAGGGTGCATTGACGTGGGTGGAGAAATTTGCAAATTAGATATTGCTATGAGCATTTAAGTGGGATATAAAAGACTGGAGCATGCAAGATCAATGCTTCGATAGGCAAAGCCAATATAGAGGAATAGCCATAGTGTCTGCAGAAGTAAATATTATTGGATATACCTTTTCAGTTTAGGTAAATATTAACTTTTAACATGTCTTTCAGAAGCCAGAGGGTGTCTTTATACTACAGTTTGTTGAATATTGAAAGTTCAATCGAGAAACTCAGAAAAAGTGGTTTTTGGACTATCTTTTCAAGACAAGTTTTCATTTGTTATTTAATAATCTTTTAAGTAAAATACAACATCCTAAAGTTTTCATACTAGTTAGTACTAAGATCTATCTACTGGGGGTAAATTCAGTATATATCAATAAAGCCACAATTTCAGCATCATTAATTAAGTTTCTGCTATCATCTTTTTATGTTTAGTGTCATTTGAGTTATGAATGATTTCACCTGTGATATGGTAGGGAAGGTTGAAGAATCATGATAATCAGCAGTATAATGATCAAACACTTTGAAAGCATCTATGTGTTAAAAATGGTGTTTGGCTTGCTACACAGTAACTATCAAGGTGGTTCTAAATGGTTCCTGATTACCCCTGCATTTCATTCAGAGACTTCCATGCTTCTTGTGCTTGGCCATTAAGCTCGTGATGCTCTGACGGATTTCAGTCACCTCACCACTTCAAATCACTTTTTGTAGACCCAATAGTTAAAAGAGTGTGGGAAATTCCTTCTTTTTAGCCAATAAAAATGTCCAAAAAATTTAATTTTAAATTAAGAAAAACTAGATTGGGTAGGGTTTTTTTGTGTGTTTTGTTTTTCACAACAAAAATGTCCCCCATTGGCTTGTGAGGGGCCTGTTAAAAGAAAATATTTAACTATATTCTTAGTCTGCACTTCTGAGTCATATAATTTAATGGTGCTTTGACTTCTCACTTATAGATTTTTGTTTTCTCTCATAAGGACTTTATAACATTTGACCAGTTAGAAACACACTATAGATACTGACGAGAGAATATAAAATTTCATTCTTTTCATACTTTGCTGAGATATCAATTATTTGTTCAACCATCATAGATATACCCCTTTTTTATCTTTGTAACCAACAGAAAAAGCACATTTCAACTACATAAAATCAGATGATTGTCTGTTTTGCTTTAGTGGTCAAAGCCAATATTTCGTATGGAGATCTTAATATGTTTGAACTCAAAATGCTGCTCTGAAAATAATGGTACATTTTTAACCTGTTTATAGTTTATATTAGTTTCATGACATTCTGTTGTATTGCCTGATATATTTTGTGTATTACAAAATACAAATTTCAACCTGTATTATTTTGTGGACAAACAAAGTGGTTGAAAAAAGTTGTATGAAAGCATGTTCTCAAGTACAAGTAGGCTTATAGCTAAGGAACATATTATATTTCTTTTTATGTACAGTTTTTGTTTATTGTTATACATTTTTTTTTATACAATGAAGTAAAATGTAAAAAATTAAAACTTACTAGATTAGGTAAGAAAGTGTAAATGAAAAAATTAAAAATATTTCTGATGATTGCTCCTCAATGAATGTATTTAATATGTGTAGTTTGTCACATAATATTACATGATATTTAGTTCATTGTAAGATCTCAGGATGAATTATTGCTTTATCATTTTAGTTAGATATGGTTTAAAGAACACTTAATAAGATTAAAAGAAAAGCAGATGAGAAAAGGTTAAGAGGCCTAAACTCTTATATAATTGTAATTTTCTCTTACAGTTTACAGTCATTCTAGAAAAAAAATATTTTAAAATTTATTTCACATTTTTCATTTCATCTTACTTTGATGAATTACCTACACTTAGTGTTAGGGAGGAAGAAATAATAAATAAAGTAAAAAGGTTTTTTGGAAAAACCACTAAATATTTATTTAGGAGGTTCTGTAGATTATGCGGATAAAATATGAAAACTAAGACGAAGTATTTTTATTCTCAATATACAAATCATTTGCATTTGGACTGACTCGCTATAGATTTATAAATTCAAAGAAAAGTATGTAGTGAAAAAACTTTATTAAAATATCTGATTTTGTGTGTATAATAGGCTTATAATGTTTACTAAAAGCTTGCCAAATTTTTTGGAGATACACTCAATATATTGTGGTTATATGTGGATTACAGTGTTGATCAAAATGACAAAGCTTATATACATAGGTTACACAAAAGCCTAGTGACTTGCTTTGGTATAAATTGTATTTTTACACAGAGTTGTGTAATTTCATTGGGAAAGAAGAGTGAAACAACATAATGTGTTGAAATAAAACATACGCTATACCATGTCAGGCAACTGTGTGCACATAGAACTCTTTAGGATGACATTCTGGAATATTAATCTAGCTGACTGAGACGTGATGTACTTCAAGACAGTAGTTCACAGCTAATCACTAGTATGGGATTTATTTTAAACAATTAGAGTAAATGTGTTTCATATTCAATTTTCTATTAATTGTGATTTGTTGTGAATACATCTTTTGTTTACTCTGATCAAAATCTACTCCCTTGATGAATTTGATATGGAATGAACAGATTTTTGGAATTGTGATTGTTATTTTTTTTAAGTTGCTGATGTATAAATCATAAAATGAACTTTCACTGCTTCATGTTAAATGTAAATAAAACTGGAATGAGATGCTTTGCAGAAGTTTGACAGTCTCTTTCAGAAGTATACATTATATGATTAGAACTTAAAAATATCTTTCTTTCTAATGTAAGGAAATGTCTTTAGTACTTGATTAAAACAAACAAACAAATATTATTTGTTCAAGCTTGTATTTTCATAAGTTATCAAAGGTTTGAAATATATTTTAGAATGAACCAACATTTCTTTGAAATGTTTTTTTTCTACATTTAAATTATCTAAATAATGAACTTGTTTATGCTCTGTGTGGTTCTTTTCTTCTAACTAATTTACTAGAAATTCCTCATTTCAAGGAAGTTATAATAATGGCTACAACATGCGATATTTGTGGCTATAAAACAAATGAGGTGAAAAGTGGTTCAGGCATTGAACCTCATGGAACAAGAATTCAGTTTAAGATAATAGATCCAAGTGATATGAATCGTGATATTTTGAAGGTGGGTAAAAAAATTCTGAAGTTTTAAAGCTTTTAGTTATATGCATGAGAATCATTAAGTGGATGTGAAATATGTGAAAGTTGCTTGATAGAGCATCTACACACACTACATAAAGTTCAGTAAGTTGTATGAAAATGATTTTGAATATACAAAACTAACAGTTATGTGACATCTGCAGACTAGTATACAGTGTTCTTACATGAATTTATTCAGTAAGGTTTAACAACTTCAGAAAGTATTTGAACAAGACTAGGCTATGGAAAAATAATGGTTTGTGGTAGATACAAAGTGAACTCTGTTGACTATCAGACTAATTTTCTAGATCCTTTTTACCACACAGAAATATCAGCTTTGTATGCACACAAACAAGGTATGGGCTGACTAAGATAAGGATTCTAGTCATATATTTCATCCAACTCTCACATATATCAAACAGTTGGAAAATCAAATAGACAATCATGCTGTTACATACAAAGATAAAATGGTCAAATAAACAAATGAAGAGTGGAGTGTTGTTATTTAAATGGGGCTCCTTTTTAATGAAGCCTATTGCACTGGAAACTACACTGCAGGACTATTGTTAAATGCAATATGGGCTGTAAACTGAATTTAATTTATAAATTAACGTACTTAATCCCCTCTGCTATGTAACAAGAATAGTTAATATGTTTTTGCTGTGAATGACAACCCATGAAAGGATGACAAGGATTCTGGTGGTTGAGGGGTCCAGCCCTACTCGAATTCCTTGACAGGCAGCCATGGAGACCCCCTACCTGTCAGTCAGCTGGTCCACTTGGGGTAGGGTCAACCAAGCAGCAATGTTAGACATTCTTAAGAGGTGTTGTGGACATTGTGGATGATGTTGGTGTTTGGGTATTGTGCTCAAGAAACCCTGGCATTGCAGTGCATCCCTTCATAGGGTTCCATGGTAGGTGGGGACAGTGTGCATCGAAATGTTCTTAATTGATTATGGATACCTCCATTCATGAAGAAAAATAAATAAATAAAACTGAGATTTAAAAAAGGTTAATTGGTAAATGGCTACAAATCGATTACTCTGTTCAACAGTCACCATCACGGTCAATTTCTATACCTACATTTCTCGTTTTACACTCATTATCTGAGAAATCCTTAAGGCAGATGCCTTCCTTTTTTATTCAGAAGGGATTAGAGGGGTTTGCTGCCTCCCCCAAGTCAGGAAGAAAGTTGCTCTCTGGAAATATTTTGGTGGAAACATCCTCACCACAACAAACTAAACTCCTGAAATTGAAGAACTTTGGGAATATACCCATTGAGGTTATTCCCCATGTTACCCTGAATTCCTCTAGAGGAGTTATTGTTCAGAAAAACTTGTAGAACATTCTTAAATCAGATATCCTTGCTGATTTTTCAGCCAAGGCATTTCTGAGGTGAGCTAAATCTCTACTTGCAAAGACAGAATTATGCTACCTACTAATGTTCTGATTTTGATGTTCACATTATCATCATCCACCTGTGACAATCAATGCAGGTTATCTGAACTATTAGGTATGGTCATACATTTCCAACCTTTTCATATGTTTCCAGTGTCAACAGTTTAGTTACCTGAAGAAATCATGTCGTGATTTTTTAATTTGCTCATTGTGATGGCAAAGACCATAATGCCTACAAGTGTGAATTAGAACTATACTATGTTAACTGTAGTAGTATGCACTCCTCTTACTCTAGTTCTTGACCTAAGTAGTTGGAGGAAAAAGGAGTGCAATGTTTGAAGACTATGAACAATATCTCCTACCCAGAGACTTGGAAGTTATTGTTTCCCACTCCTTCTTGGACATATGCTGACATATTCCGTTCCACTGCTACAGTTCGAGTGTAGACAGATCTCTCTGTGCAGTAGTTTGCAAAGCATCTGAAGTGTCTTTTACCCTCCATGGTTTATTGATTTGACAAGTCCAAGTCTACTCCTACCTCTGACCCTTCCACTCCTTCTGGCAGCTCCCCAGTTCCACTTACTTTGGCTCCAGGTTCCAGGGTTTCCTCAGGTCCATTTTCTTCTCTGGCCCCGAGATAGAAAACAATTATTCATTCATGCCCTCGGTAACTGGAATCTTCATTCACAGACGGAGACCTACCTACTTGACCCAGGGAAGTATCCACAGAGGTCGGTAAACTTCTTTCTACTAAGGAGAATAAAGAAAAAAAGATATGGTCAAAAACAGAAGGGCTTTCCACCCAGTTTTCTTTCATGTGAATAAAAAATGGCCTCATTGATACAGTGGATCCGTTGGAGTTTTCATTTGAGTATAGGAAGCATAAAGCATTTGATTGATGTTTATCATCCTGTGTGTCTCTCCTTACAGGAAACATTTCTGAAACCTGGTGATGCAGTCACCTTTTGGTAGTTTGTACAGAAATGACAGGTTGTGTGATGGACGAGTGCATATAGGGGTGACACTGCTGGTTGATCATTGTGTGCCTGCCCTGTCTTTCTCACTCGATACACACTTGGAGGCAGTAGCCATCTGTGTTTCCTTGGGTTGTACCATCACTGTTTGTTTTCTCTACCTGTCTTCTAATGACACATGATCAATCAGACCTTGATGCCCTCATTGAACAGTTGCTGTCTCCCTTTTTAATCCTGGGTGACTTTAATTGATATAATCCCCTCTGGGGAAGTGTTGATATTGATGGGAGGGGTCACTCTGTAGAACATATTCTCTTTTCAATACTGGTTCTTATACTTACTTTCATGCACCTATTCAGTCCTTTACTGCTATTGATTTGTCAGTTTACTCCCTTTCACTATTCTCCCACTTTTTTATGGAGGGTTGACAGTGACCCATGGGACAGTGATCATTTTGAGAAAGAGTGGCCATGATGGGTGCCACCTGACCCACATGCCTCAATGGAAAATGGACCAGGCCAACTGGTCTTGTTTCACTGCTCTCTCAATACACGATCCTCCCGTTGTCTGCAAGCCATCAATAGATGACTACATAGTATCCGTGACTGATTGTATTGTCCAGACATCTGCTCATAGTATTCCTAAAACCTTTTTTTTTTTTTCACAGTATCCTCATCCATGGTAGAATTCTACCTGCCACATGTCACGAAAGGCTCAATAATGGGCCTGGGATACCTTTTGTAGGTATCCTACACTTATAAACCACATCACTTTTCAGTGAGCCCAATGCACATGCTCAACAGGTAAGACATCAAAGCCAGAAAGAATCTTGGATTGAGTACACAACTTGCATCTCTTCTTACAACCAATTCCAAAGTTGTATTGGACAAGCTTTGGAAGGTCAGTAGGCAGTATACTTCTGCCTCCCTTCCAATCTTGCACTCTGATAGCCAGGAAGTGGCTGATACTCTTGCCAAAGCTTTTTCTCATGCATCTAGCACATCTGCTTTATCTCCCACCTTCTTAGCCATCAAGACTTTAGTAGAGTGATTGCTTCTTTCCATTAGGGCTGATAATATCTATAACTATAATTGCCCCTCAACATTGATGGAACTCAAGCTTGCTTTTTGGCATTACATCTGTCAGACCTGATAATCTTCACTCTGAGATGCTGTTCTGTCTCTTGATGGTAAAGTTCACTAAACAGTTAACTTGTTTAAACTCTAGTATTTTCACCAACTGAAATGTTATGCAGCAAAGATGTTTTACACAATAAATAGATGAGAAAGTTATATGATAATCACATGTACTTACAAACTTAATAGAAAATTAAAATTTTTCATAATCACAGAGAAAATGTTCCTTGATGTTGGTATATTACAAGTCAATGGAAAACATAAAATATTTCATAATCACAAGGAATATATTCCCTGATGTTGGAAAACATGTTGTATGTACAAGGTTAGTATGAAACAAAAAATATAATCGCAAAGAGTGTATTCCTTCATGTTGGCAAACATTATGAAAAGAAAAAAGGAAGGGGAAATAATGAGATTATGAATTTAAAATGGTTCCTTTTTTCTTCTCTTAAATTGAAAATTTTTAACTTTTTTTGTTGTAGTCTGAAACATGCAGTATTGAGATTCCAGAACTGGAGCTGGAGGTGGGTGCTGGAACCCTTGGTGGACGATTCACTACAATAGAAGGATTGCTAAATAATATCAAGGACCAGGTAAGACATATAATGATCCTTTTTAAAGGTAATTTAAAGGTTTGAAGTAAAGATTAAATATAATTCTTATTCACAGAAAGGTCATCTGTGTTCATCTTTCAAAACTCAAATGAATTGAAGTAAATTATAAAGTGTTAATATTTTCTTATATTTGTAATTTGGTTTGACTTTTTTGTGCTGTGAAAATCTGTTTATGGTTGTTTTAAAATTTTTACAATAGCAGATAGGACTATTGATAGATTGGTCCTGATATGGCTAATAAGGTCAGCCTATAATATATCTGTTATTGTACATTATATTCAAACATTTTTCAACATGAAATAAGCATACATAATGAGCACAGAGAATGTAATCCTCAGTTTTCTGTTTCAAAGCTAGGGCCATTAATAAACTTGTTGTAAGCCCTACCTTGAAACATTATGATGCTGTAAACTAAGAGAAACTAATGTATCATAACAAATGCAAAATTTCATAGTTGGGACAAAAAGTAGTTGCAAATGTATATGCATCGTTAAGGTTGCACTCACTTACCACTGTCACATATTTACATTTTAAGAACTACTAACAGTACCATCAGGCTATTGTATAGACCTTGGATCTTGTAGAAAGTGTATCTAGTTGTTTTCAGAATTGCTTTCTGGACTTATAACATAACATTCCTTAGCCTGTATATATCCATGTGTGACTATGTACTGTAATACTTCAATAAACATTTTACTCTATTAATTATAATGATATTTTTGTTCTTTGGATCTGTGAAGGCTTATTGTTCAACATTTGAAATATTTTGTTCTGAATGAAAGAACATTCAATAGATTATTGAATGTAAGGTGACTTTGAGAAATAAAACTTTTTTTATTTTCTCTTAATATATTTCATTTCCTCAAGTAGTCTTCAATGCTATACTTAGAGGACAATATGTATGGTTTATACATGCAACAATACAGATGGGAATATTTTATTTTAAATTACTAATGATGTTCCAGGTGCATTTAATTTTAAAATACTTATGATCTTCTTGGTGGCACAGATATGAGTGTGTCTATGGGATGTGACAATTGTTTTTATTTTGTATTTATTAACTACTATTGATTTTATACCTTCTAGTCAATATTATTGCTTCCTCCCTTTAAATTTTTTCTAAAAACTTCTACAATGTCTTTTACCTGTCACTTCAAAGCTGTTTTTAAATCAAAACCTGAACACGAGGTAACAGTTCATCTAGATCATTTTGTTTTCATGTTAACTGTTAATCTACTTCAGGGTTTCCCAATCAGTGGGTCGCGACCCCCCAAGGGGTCCCAAAGCCTTGGCAGGGGAGTCGCGTAGCCTTGTTAGAAGTAGCTTGGGATAACATTAATTTTATTTCATCAATTACACTTTCATGCTCACATTTTTTTGTTTCGGTGCAAAGCAAAACGTGTGCTACGTTAGTTCAATGTCATTAGGTGATATTATGGGTGTATGTATGCGTGCCTGTGAGTGAATGTGCCTGTGTGAATGTGTATGTGTCTGCAACTGTATGTATGTGTGTATTAGTGAGTAGCGAGTATGTGAGTGCACGCGCATGTACGTATGCTTGTGTGGCTGTTTAGCTGTGATTAAGTGTGTGTGTGCTCGCTGTCGACACGTGAGTCACATGTCTGTTGCTAATTGGTGGATAACGAATCGCACGACTGGCCACGCTCCCTTCCCTCCCAATACTTACCCCATCATTACTCTACTAGCACCCCCCACAAGTAGTCAGTCTAAGATCTACAGTTGCCAAAGTGTTCATTATTCAACATTTTTATTTTATTTTAACAAGGAGATAAGTAAGCAGTAGAGGTGAGTTGTGTCCATGGCTAAACGGCGCAGATACTCAGAATGCTACCTCAACATTGGCTTCACCACTGTGCTCGCCAACGACGGCATCAAAAAACCACAGTGTGTTTTGTGCCATGCTGCCCTGAGTGTAGAGTCAATGAAACCATCAAAACTCAAGCGTCATCTCAAGACGAAACATCCATAACACGCAAAGAAGGGTTTGGATTTCTTCAAACGGCATGAACGGTGTCTTAAAAGCCAAAGAATCGATAGAAATGGGTCGTTTCAGCAGCAGAGTGCAGCCGTAGTGGAAGCTTCATATGAGATTGCATTTGAAATTGCTAAACAAAAAAAGCCTCACACGATTGGAGAAACAATTCTTAAACCCTGCATGATGAAAGCAGTAAATCTTATTCTTGGAGAAGCCAGTGCAAAGAAAATGCAGCAAGTATCCCTGTCAAATAATACTATACAGAGGCGCATTTCTAAAATGTCTATGGATGTAAAGGAACAGGTTTTGACTGAAATCAAGGGTTCCCCTTTGTTCTCCTTTCAGCTCAACGAGTCAACAGATGTAAGTTCATGTTCTCAGTTGCTTGTCTTCGTGAGATACATTAATTCAGGTGACACCAAAGATGAATTCTTATTCTGCAGTGCACTTGAAACCACAACAAAAGCTGATGATGTCATGGAAAAAGTTTCAACTTTTTTTCAAGAAGATCTTCAATGGGAAAACGTGTGTGGGGGTTTGTACGGATGGGGCACCGGCTATGCTGGGATCGAAATCAGGATTCCAGTCGAGAGTGAAGAAGCTAGCACCTCAAGCAAAGGGCATCCACTGCATTATTCACCGATATGCTCTCGCCAGTAAGACTCTTCCTGCCTCTCTGCAGGAAGTGCTTGAATCTGTAATCAAAATTGTAAATTATGTGAAGACTCAAGCACTCAACACTTGCCTATTCAAAGAACTATGCAAAGACATGAATGCTGACCACGAAGTACTTCTCTTCTACACAGCAGTACGTTGGTTGTCGAAAGGAAATGTTATTAATCGTGTCTTTGAAATGAAAGATGAAATAAAGCTATTCCTGGAGACTCAAGAAAGGAAATATGTTGTAGCTCACTTTGAAGATGAAGCATGGAATAAAAGGGTTGCGTACCTAGCCGACATTTTTTGACCAGCTGAACAAGCTCAATTTGTAGCTTCAAAGAAGGGAAACACATGTTCTCCTTTTTCAAGATAGTCTTCGGGCCTTTGTTTCCAAACTGCAGAACTGGCGTCGGAAAACCAATCTTGGAACCATCGCTATGTTTGAAAAACTTTGTGGAGTGACGGATGAGTCTCAGATCCAACTGGATCAGTTCCTCAAGGATGAGATTACCGAACATCTTCAGTCTAGAAAAGGAAGTCGAGCGTTACTTCCCTGAGCTATCACAGGAACAGGAGGACCTGGTAAGGAACCCATTTTGTACTGAACTTGATGTATCCAGCATCCCAGATGATATCCAAGATGAATTTCTGAATCTAAGAAACGACTCTTCAGCTCGTGATCTCTTCAAGGTGAAATCCGTAACTCAGTTCTGGTGCGCTATGTATCAGTCATACTCCAAAGTCAGCATGATAGCTTAAGTGTCCTTGTTCCATTTGCTTCTACCTACTTGTGTGAGGCAGGATTTTCCACTCTTGTCAATATAAAAACAAAGAATGGGAACAGATTGGATGTTGGAGATGACATGAGACTGGCTCTAACAAATGCTCGGCCACGAATTTCAAAGCTTGCTGCTGAAATACAACATCAGCCATCTCACTAGCTGGGTTGGATAGCTGTTCAAACCTATGTTAATATTATTTTAAGAAATATATGTTCTTTTTGTGAATTCAGATTGGACCAATGTGATTTAATTTGCTAATAAATAATTACAGAATTTTTAAATATTTTTTTTTAGATGTTTCTTTCCCTCTCCTTCACAGAAAATAAAAGAAAAATTAAGCTGCTGATAGTAAGCCCTAAGTAGGAGGTCACATGGGTTTCAAACTTTTAGGTAAGGGGTCGCGAATGCCAAAAGGTTGGGAACCCCCTGATCTACTTGATAAACACTTCACTATACATTTAGTTTGTTTTATCACTGTGATATTACAGTTTTGCGTACTGACATTATGCATTTTGTATAAACGTTTTTTTTATTTTAGTTTTGTTATATTTGTCTACAGAGCTACTAATTAGTGCCTCCACCACCATAATGGGGACTGGAGTGCCAACTTCAGGAGTTAAGTTTATCTTACTTACCCCCATGTGGTGGTAGTATGTTGTTGTTTTTTTACTTTTTTCTTCTTTACTTCAGAGAGCAGTCATGTTCCCACAACTGTCTGTAGGCAGTGAAGGGTGATATAGATGTGTATGTTTGTGAGTTTTAGCATCCACATCTCATTCTCCTAATTTCTGTTTGTTATTATTAAATTATTATTATTTATGAATTTCTTCATGTGAGACTGACAAATGGAGTTCAAGACTGATAGATGGTGTATCCCCACTGCAATATGGGTCCTACTTTTAAGAGTCACCTCCAAATCTTAGGGTACATTTTATATTCCACATGTATCTCTGCTTATATATAGATTGTAACATTCTACTTAATTTATACCTTTTTCTAATCAACATTGATTTTTGTGGACCAGATATATGGTACATATATGATAAATTTAATGAAAAGAAGTACGGGTTCTTGATTTACTAGTACTAGGATTCTTTAGACATATAATAAAGTAGTGTTGTGTATTATTTTCTAACAACACCACCAGATATACAAAGTAAAAGTCCACAAGTACATATTGAGAACTGTTAATCTTGAGTAGATTGAACACACACAAATTGTATGCCAAATGTAAACTCACAAATATGGTGAACCACAGCATGAAATTCTGCAAGTGGAGACTATATTTAATTGATTTTTTTTTTCTCTTATTCTTATCCTAGTTAAAAGCAGACAATCCTCTTGCCCAAGGAGACAGTGCTGATACTTCTATGAAACAGAGGCTTGATACATTCTTGAAAAGGCTTGAAGAGGTAAACTTGTAACATGCAATTTTTACTGTTAGGGAGATGATTGCCCTTTATCTTAGGTACATATGTATGTCTGTATGTATTTTTGGTTACTTATTAAATGATAGATAGTCTGGGTCTGTTGTGAAGACATTCATACATACATACCCCTATACCTGATTATTTCTGTCATGGCAGGTTTTAATATGCCTGCTAATTTTAGCATTTGCCACATATTTCAAGTTTTCAAGTAAATCAGTTCTTTGCACTATAAATATTAAGTTTGAAGAAAATATACCTTTAACTGAGCCATTTATGTTCTTATAATTAGACCTTTTTATGTGAAATAAGGGTGACATAATTTCACAATACTTACAGTGGCAGTTGTGGTGGCTGGAGTTTTTTCATAATCTCAAACCTTTAAAACAAACTTAAATGCATGATCAGTTCATATTTCTCAGGAAAGTCTGTTGCAAAAGTCCCAGTAATCAGGCAGAACCATAACAGTGGCATAGACATGGGTGATATGTTACAAACTGTTAGTGTAAGTGGCTTCATCTCTGTGAAATGTTTTCATCCAGTTATTTTAAAGTTTTTGTTTTTCATCCTTGTAAGGTATAAAATTAAAAGTAAAATGATAGTGTTATTTAAATAAAGAGGTGCATCTATTTCTGAGACCTCTAACATAAAATGATAATAATTTATAAATGTTACTATTTAAAAATGCACCATAAAACACAAGAAAATCTAATTAAATGTGTATCTAATTGGGGAAAAAATGGATATCACTCCTACCTGTTATTGTTATTATATTGCTGAACAATTTTAAAATATTGACAAGTCCACATGCATTCCATAAAGCTTGAATCAATGAAAGTGAAAGCAATAAAACATAGACTTAATGAGAGATGAATTTCATATTAGATGTGTTTTTCTTTTGTGAAACCTTTGTATTTGTAATTTTCACCAAATTTTAAATACGTTTTCCTGTATCATTTGCTAGGCTTTAGGGGCTGAAGTTTTATATTTTAATTGAAATCATTGATATCACTTAATATTCAAATATGAACTACCAGTATTTTAAACCATATGCTTGTGCCTGTACTGTGTGTTAATAAATTTATATTTGTTCACAAAAAAAAGTATCATTTGAAGTGGCTAAGCCTATTTTGTTTTCTTCAGTTAAGTAAACTTTCAGAATTATTTGTATCATATATTTTCTTTCAGTTTCAGCATTTTTTTTTGGTACTAATTAATTGGAAAATGGACATAAAAGTTTCTTTAGACATATATTACGTTTGCCTAGCTTTGTAATTAGTTCTTGAAGCTGCAGATTAAAAGGTCAAAAGTTGAAGATGTAATACCACTGAATGAGCTCCATGCTATAGATGCATTTAAAATGTGACAATCAGTCCTATCATTGTGTTTACAGAGCTAGACAAAGCTCTTCCAGAATTGGTTTTTCTTCCTCTGTAGCCAATAATTAAAAATTAAGGATACTATTACTAAACCTGCCTATCTGGCCATGTAGCCCACATGTGCATAAAATTGTATCCAAGTTGAAAATTCTATTTTTCTCTCTGAAATTGAAAGAAGCTCATTAACTCAGAGCTTTGCCTGCAAATTCCATATTTTCCAGCCCTCTGCTACAGTGTTGTTTTTTCCTTGCTAATTTACATGATATTTGAGACAGTCAGAAGGATTCAAGGTTATTCTGAAAGTAACTTGTGTAACTTTTTTTATTTGTTTTATTTTTATAGCTGCTTGAAATAACTCAGCTAGATTAATCAGAACATTGCTTAGAACGTTTCTCACTATAATTCATAGGAAAAACATATATATTGTTTTTATGTGCTATTGTTATTTTAATCCATATATCTAGGTTTCAGTTACTTATTCTTTATTATATCTTTGTTTTGCATGAAGTGCTTCTATTAAGTTATAACTAGAATCAGGAGAATAAACTGCTTGATAGCTATAGTTTATTATTTTCACCCCTAGATGATTGACTGCCGTTTGCAAGCTACAATAATTCTCGATGATCCATGTGGGAACAGCTATCTCCAGGTATAAATAATTTTATAACTTTTTACTTCTCAAATTAACTATATTTCTTCTCTGTGAAAAGTCTCGTGTTTGTTTTCCAGATTTTGGCATTCCACTTTTAGAAATGCTGCATCATTGAATTTTTTTATTCTTCTGATAAAGATTTGTGAATAACTGTCATTTGCTAATTGTGAATTTGATTATTCTGTGCTGTCATCACATTGTCCCTCAAGCAACAAGTTTAAATGATTGGTTTAAAATCTGGTATTTCACACTTTTCTAAGCATTATTATTATAGGATTTCTATTAATGAAATATTTTTATAATGGATCACATACTATAATTTTTATTTCCTTAAGTATATTAAGTGTAAGTAGTTAAATTATTGCCATTATATTTATAATGCAAGAAGTAAAATAATTTGACTATTTAGATTGAAACTTCAATGTACATGATAATTGAATTCTTATGACCAGTAGCATTGTTAATGTTATTGCTGCAAGTAGCACAGTTAGCATGATGAATATGTTAGTACTACCACTAGTATTGGTAGCATACTCAGTGTGTTAATAATATCAGTATTGTGGGTAGTACTCTCAGTGTGTTACTACTACCAGTAGTATGGGTACTATACTCAGTGTGTTACTATTTCCAGTAGTGTGGGTACTATACTCAGTGTGTTACTATTACCAGTAATATGGGTACTATATTAAATGTGTTACTATAACCAGTAGGATGGGTAGTATTCTCAGTGTGTTATTATTACTAGTAGTATGGCAAATGTATTATGCTACCCATGCTTTTAGTACTAGTAATGTTGAATGTGTTTATGTTTGTCCTTATGGAATTTTAAAATTACTTATTTGTATTGTGTAAACTTCAACTTGATTGCAGTTGGGCATGTATTTCTGAAAGTTTGTGAAGACTGAAGGGCATATAAAAAGATAAAATGTACAGAGTCAGTTTCATGCTCATTTTTTGAAATTGTACACTTACTTGTCAAAAGTCATTTGTTTTTGTGGATGAGGCTTTCACTGAAATGCAAGGCTTGAAACTAGCAACCATCTAGCACACAGACCCTTAAGAGAACAATATTTACCAGTCAAGAAACACATGAGTGTTTATCAAAGAAAACATGAGGTGTTTTTCATGATCAAATCTGAATACAGCCAATTTTGACAGCAGCTGTTGTTGCTGTGTTAAACCACTATTTCATACTTTTCAGTGATATCATGTGGAACCCTACTTATTGATTAAACAGCAGACAGAAACATATGCAGTTGTTTACTGTATCAAACCAATCATACTTCAGATTCTAACCTCTAATATAACTTATGGTATTTGGAGTGTGTCAAATTAAATTTGTTATTACTATTTTGTTGTTTTTCTATACCCATAAAATGCTGTAACATTTTTGTTGGTTAAAATGAAAGAAAATAATTGAGTTTTTTTACATGGTTTTATAAAGCTGTGAATAATGTTGATATGTAAAACAGACAAATGTTTTTCTGTATTGGGGACCAAATGATAACATGACTAACTGATAGTGTCACTTACAAAAAAAATCCTTAACATTATTTCTGGTGGTGATCAGCATTTGTACAATTTATGTAAAAAAAACAGTTTTGACCTTTTCTCTGTTTGTTTTTTTTTAAGATAAAATATGTAGTATTCTCTTACTTATCTCATGAATTTAAATGATAAAAAAGTTTTATTTTTACTGATGATTTTAGTAATGTTTTTATTCAAAACATACCATATTTTCATGTATAAATAATATAGTAACCAGTTAGCCAGTTTATTTATATATATTCTTTGAATAACATAGACTAGTATTCAGTTTTTACTGTACTTGCTAAACCTAAATATGCTTATGTGATATCTTCTCATTGAAGAAACTTTCTTTAGCTTTCAAACAGGTATAATGTAACATGCAAACACTTTAGTGAAAAAAAGAAAATTTAAATGATTAAATAAAACAAAAAATTAAAGCTCTGTGGTTTGTTCTTAAGTCTTCAAAACTTTCTATTTGGCCCAGCATAGCCAGGTGGTCAGGACACTCAACTCTTAATCTGATGTTTTTAGGTGTGCATCCTCATCACACCAAACATGCTCTATCTTTCAGCCATGGAGGCATTATAAAGTGGTGTTCAATCCCACTAATCATTAATAAAAGAGTTGCTCGAGAGTTAGCAGTGGCTGGTGATGACTAGCTACCTTCCATCTGGTCTTACACTGTTAAATTAGGGACAGCTATTGCAGATAGCTCTTGTGTAGCTTTGCACAAAATTCAAAATAAACAAACAAATAAAACTTCCTGTGTAAATAAATGGTGAAATATCAAGGAGAAGAGTTTGGGCATACAACAAAAATACGAACAAGCTCAATGCATGTATAATGGCTGCTGCAAATATCTAATAATAATGAAAATTAAAAGTTGTTCATCAATAAAATTAAACTTGCTTTTTTTAATATTTTTGTTAAAACAGTGAGTCAGTTGTTAATAAAAAAGGGGGGTGATGATGTTAACTGTAAGAAAATTATCATTCAGGTGAAAGTAAAGATTTTCAACAAATTATATTTTGTTTACTTAACTTATTTTGCAAAGATTTGCCTTATACTAAAACAGATAAGATGCAAGTTTCAGGATTGTTTTTACGTACCTGAATATTTGCCTTTCAACATGCAATGTGACAGGCAGCTTCTGCTGGTCAAAACTCAGAAATAAATTTCAAGCCTTGAAATTTGTTGAACAACATTCCTACAGCAGGTTAGGCTTTATATCCCTACTCGTGTGATATCTTATATGAATCAAATGATATTTATTACGAATAGGGCTAATGTTTAGGTCAGTTGACAAAACTTCTGTGACACTGGAAAGGTTCTTATACTGTAGTATGCACATTAGTATTTTGTACTCTGCACACATTACATTGTACAGATAATATACATTCATAATTTCAGTTTTTCTTTTGGACTTGATTCTTTTCGAACTATTAAAAATAACATTCCAGTTTTAGAATACTTAAATAATATAAATCCTTCATAAACTGCCACCTTTATTTCAACATGTGACTTTACTACACTGTGTACCAAAACTGACATAAAAGATTTAATCAGGGTTTTCAATGGTTTGTTTGATAATTTTATAAATAATGAAATGACTATGCCTAAATTTAAAGTTAGTAAAATTCAAGGTAAAACTGTATTCCATTTCCATGTTTTTAAAAGTTATTTTGTTCTTAATGACAAGGTACATAAGCAAAGAGTAGGTATTCCAGTGGGAATGAACTTCTCTTTAAAGATAGCTAACCTGTATCTGTTCTTTTAAGAAAACTAATTTATGAAGCAGACTTTAAATCCTAATTTATACATTTACATTCCCAGTTACATAAATGATTTAGTATCGATAAATAATATGAATTTGACACCAAACTTGATATGTCCAACAGAACTTACAATAGAAAAGTAATAATAGTAATGAGGTTTATTCTAATTATTTAATTTGGACATTTTTTTTATAGAAGATACAGTGAGGTTGACTATTTTTGATAAAACAGAATTTAATTTTCCCATTATTAGTCTGCTCACACCTAACAATGTTTTTCTGTGTGTGGTGCTGAAAGATGTTATTATATCTCAACTAGAATAGTTCATAATAGTCTGTAATAACTAATTTTTATGGATGTTTTATTATTAAAAAATAAACTGAAAAGTAACTCTAAAGATGGGAATTTAAAAAAATTCATTACTTTATTTTTTACATAAACAAACTAAACTATTGACTGAAAAAAACATCTAATAAAGTAAAGAGGGAGTTAGTTACTTTAACTTACAAGTAATTAACAGCAATTTGTTCAAGTAATTTTTTCAGTTCCTGTGTTATACTTGAATAAATCTTCAAGAGGAAGTTGGGAGAAGAAACTATATGAGAACTCTTAATAAGGTTGGATATATACTTCTGCTTAGTTCTATTCAATATTTTATAGTTCTATTTAATACTTTCTGTAAGGGTGGAGGTTGGGAGTTTAATAAGTAGAAGTATCAGGGTGTCTTCATTTCTACTTTAAGAACTGGCTGAAGATGGTGAAAGGCCAGTTAAAGCTGAGACATTCAGGGTGTGGACACTCATCTTTGTATGCTTATATAAATAATTGTGTTGTTTTTTTCCCCCTAATGATGGTTGATGAGATTAACAATGGTGTTTGTATTTTGTCTGATAGATGGGATATTTTCAGTGCAGTTGGATGATATTACCACAGACATTATCTGTCATGACAATAATTTGATAACCTGAACTGATAATGGTAATATGATATATATCTGTGTGTGTGTGTGTGTGTGTGTGTGTGTGTGTATATATATAGACTCGCGCACACACACACACACACACATTTAGGAGAGACTGATGTACAGTTGATAGGATTTATTTATTTCTCTTACCTCCAGTAACCTTTAAAGAACATTTGATATTTTCCATGCAAAAACGTTGAATGATTATGTTGGTTATGTTACAGCATCATTTGCTTTTATAAGCTCTGTCAGTAAATGGTATTTTATATGATACGTGAAAAAGTGTCAGAGTGGCCCACGGTGCTAAGATCTAGGGTATGTTATTAATACAACTAGCATGGACTTTATGTCTAATATGTTACTACTACAAGTAGCATGGGTATCATGTTGAATATGTTACTACAACTAGCATGAATATCATGTTAAATATGTTACTAATACAACTAGCGTGGGCATCATGTTGAATATGTTAATACTATAACTAACTTGTTTGTTGTGTTGAATATGTTAATAATACAACTAGCATGGGTATCGTGTTGGAATGTGTTAGTATTACAACTCTGTGTATGAATTATTGTTTTTTGAACAGAACCTATATGCTCCTGATCCTGACCCTAACCTAAATATTAGTAATTATGAAAGGACAAAGGAACAAAATGATGACCTCGGAATAAGTGATATGAAGACTGAGAACTATGAAGAAGAAGCAGAGACTAAAACTACCTGTTTATAAAAACTAGTTATGTAAAAACCATAATATAACTGTCTAAGCAACAGTCTAGCACATAACTTCATTTCAATTTTTATTTTTCTGAAAGACTGAATAATGAAATAAAATTCAACTGATATGGTTGAAGTGTTTATTTGTATAGTTTCTCTTCATTCTTATGTTGAAATTGTTGGGCTTTGTTAGATAATGGTTTTTAAAATTGATAGACATTATAAATTGTTTTCTGTAAATTATTTTAAAGTGTTTTTCATGTTTCCACTGTATATATAACTTGAAGGCTACAACATGGTATTAAAATCATGCAGTTTCAGTATATGTGTTATTTTCCTTCTTTGAAACTACAAGTGATTGGTCCAATTTTTACTTTTTAATTTTCTTTCCTCTTAGAAACTTACTGTTCAGTGTTTTGGTCATAATTTGGATATAAGTTATGATATTGTTTAATATTACTTGACTATTAAATTGAGAATAGTTATGGTTGTGGTTCATGAGCTTTATAAACTGCAGATAGTCCAAAAGACTATCATAGAAAGAACAAACAAACAAAACTTGTTACTGAACTTTAAATTTAGGATGAAAGAATAGTAGTCTTTTATTTTCATAAAACCACCCAGTCTTTAGTAGCCTCTATGAACAAGCTGTTCTATGGACTATGGAAAAGATTTCATAATTTTATGTGTGTGAAATACTTTAAAATATTTACCAGAGAAGAAAATGTATATAGTTATTTGACATGAAATTACAGTATATAAGTTATTTCAAAAAATTGTATGTGTATTTTACAAGTTTTATGGGTTATTAATACTTCGGAACAAACACCTAGGATAGTATTAAACTTACACAGAACTATAGTATGATATTGGCAGGAAACTAAATATCTACAGAACAAGGGTTTTAATAACTATGACATCAGTGAGTTTTATTAGTAAAAAAATTATTTGGTGTGTTTAGAGCATGATTTCTGTGTAGAGTTACTAAAATTGTAAACAAAGTATTTTGCTTTAATTTTGTTGTATGTATCAGTAGTTAAATTTATTGATTCTTTATTAACATTTGGCTTTCTGTGCTGATCCCTTGGAGGAGTGAAAAAGTTTAATGTTTCCACATTAAACTGCCTGTTCTGTTTTGAATTAATTTTACTTCTGTTTGAGAGTGAGGTTATTTTGGTTTAGGTTTTGATTTACAAGATTCCAGGGGCATATATTCACTATTTACAGTTCTCCATTAGATTACTGTAGTTTTTTGTTTTTTTAATGGAAAACCTGCATAATATGCTTTTTTTTAATTCATGTTTTATATTCAAGATTTAATATATATTATTTTAAATAACTTTTTAGAAATGTCAGAGATTTGTTTTCAGTTAGAACATTCAACTAGCTCCTTAAACTTAACAGGTTTGGGAGCCAAAGATCAAGAATAGTACAACAACACGTGTTCATTAATCAGTTATTTTACCCTTGAATAATAAATGTTGTGATTAGGTATATGTTGAAGTTTGTTTGTTTTTCCAAAAGATCCAGGCCCAGCATGGCCAGGTTGTTTAGGCACTTGACTCGTAATCCGAGAGTTGTAGGTTTGAATCTCCGTCACACCAAACATGCTTGTCCTCTTAGCCATGGAGGCATGATAATGTGATGGGTAAAAGAGTAGCCCAATAGTTGGCAATGAGTGGTGATGACTAGCTGTCTTCCCTCTACTCTTATGCTGCTAAATTAGGGATGGCTAGCGCAGATAGCCCGCTTGTAGCTTTGTGCAAAATTTAAAAACAAACCAAACCAAAAAGTACATATTTATAAAATATTTTATTCGCTATGATGAAACTGTTTAGTTTGTTTTGTACCGTAATGAGTTGTCATTGTAGGTAAATGTCAGATTTTGTGAAACAGTCCACCATGTGATATGTAAAGAGCTTTTAATACTTTTTGGATTTTTTTTTTTTATTATTATATCTATGAAACAGAAACAAAGAACAAATTAATTGAAGAGTGCAAAGGCCTGGTGGTTAGGACACTTGACTCGCAATCTCTGGGTCATATGTTTTATTCCCATCACACCAAACATACTTGCTTTTTTAGCTGTGTGGCCATGATAATGTTCTGGTCGATTCCTCTATTCAGTAGTAAAAGAGAGCCAGAGAGTTGATGGTAGGTGAAGTAGACTAGCTGTCTTCCCTCTTCTCTATTGCTGCTGAATTAGGGACAGCCAGAGCAGATAGCTCTTGTATTGTCTTGCAGAAAATTGAAAACAAACCAAAATAGCAAAAATGTATCTCTCACTCAGATATAAACACTACTTTTGTGTATAAATTAAAAACAGTTCAAGATTTATGTGCACTGATTGATTTAAATTTGATACCATTTATAGAAAATAACTAAGAAAACTGTTTTTCTTACCATGAGACAAGAAGCTATTTTAAGAACCTTCATAAAATTTCTACCTTATTGATTCATCCAATTTCAAATGATAAAATAAGTGACTATGCTTTATGTTTGATCAGTAACGTGAAGTCAACCAGTCTACAACTAAATGTTTTGTAAGTCATGGTTTAAGTTACATTATTTCTATTAGTTGATTGAGAAATAGACCAGGCATACCTTTTTGATCAATGAGAAGAGTCAGAGAAATAATTTTTTACTTTCGACTGTGAAAACTTTATTTTAAAAGTATAGTGCTTCCAAATGAACTGGTTTCCCTTACAGGTTTGATATAATCTCCAAACAACTAGAGGTCCAAAACGAAAAGTAATACAGAGTGAAATGGAATTTCTTTGTTTGAATAAGTTAGAAGTAAAGCATGGTAAATCATTTTTATTCATTACAAAAACGAACGAAAACGCTGCGTGTGAGTGTAGACAGAGGACGCAACCTATAAGGGAGTTTTCAGAAGTCTACAGGTTTGTGTAAATCTCTTGATGACGAGAAACCCACTTGAGGTAAATATGTATTATAAAGAAGGCGAGTATGGGTATTAAAACTTTAATACCCATACCAGCCGTTGTTAAAATACGTTTTGTGTAAATCTGTTGAAATTTTGTGCCAGACTGAGAAAATTCAGTATTATATACAGAACTACACTGTACTATTTGTTTAAGGATGCATGGGCTAATCACGACACTGTTGGTTATTGCAATGGGAAAAATAAGGGAGACTATGTACATATTATAACACCCGACTTTTCGATGGAAGAAGTCGCTGTCAGTCTTTACATATGTTTTAACTTAACGTCAGTCCTTGAAGTGGGAAAGTGTGTACGTTACCGCAGGGGAATCTCTTCAACCAATAAGTAAGCAGAACGAAATGAATTCAGCTATATTATTTGGCCAGTGCTCTCCTTAACATATGCACACAAAAACATTTGAAGAAATATAATTCAAAATTCACTTCCGAGTGAATAAAGGACAGGGAGTACGACTACTATGTTTGCATATAACATATTTTATTTACTTTCAAGCTATCTCAAAGTTTAGAATTGAAAGCCCGACAAAATTTTTGCATTTGTCAAAAAACTGGTGTAACTTTCACAAAATACAAATAAAATAACCTAATAACAAAGTATTGCAAATTAAAACTGAAAATTACAGTGTAAAACAAACTGAACACAATGCAATGCCAAAGTAAATTTTACGAGGAATCAAAAACAATTTTTATCATTTAAACATCAATATAAAATAAATCATTTGATACTAAATGAAAAAGTAAATACACAGAAACTAAGAAAACAGTACCTTTAATATAAAAGGAAAAGACATCTCAGCACATTTTCAAAAGAAAATCTATTCCATAGTAAATTGAAGTTACAAATAAAACGCCCACCCTATACGTAAAATAAAATTGTAATACTAAAATAAACCTGAGTATATTTGTTTCTGGCTGCGAGAGATTTAAGGACTATTGAAGAGTTTAGTGTAGACGTTTGCCTTATATGAACATATTAACTTGCTTTATTTTAGTTTGGATTCCCAGGGACTCAAAGTTCAACATTTTAAATAAAGTAGTGATACAGTAAAATCGAAGATACACTTGAAATTTACTTTATTGTACTTTGTATCGATTTTAATTTTATCTTGTTGGGAATAGTCTTAGATTTTTGTGTTTAACGGGGATTCTCACACTTGAGTTGATTAGAGCTTTTCCTGCACAGGTTCGGTTTAGCACTATTATTTCTTCGACATATCTTTGTGATACTTTATCATTTGTTGTGTATTGTAGTGCGTTGTATTTTGTTTGTTTTTCAGTAATTTTTTTATGTTGCCTTTTGGCATTAATAAATATTTACGTTGTCTTTTGTATTTGTTATCCATCTGATTCCTCGTGTAACAAGCTTGTTGTAGATCAGGGGAAAACAAGCTAAAACTTGATGACCTAGAGTCTGCAGTTAATGGGTCTAACTTATTACTCTCAAAAACATCCATGATCAGGAAATATCGCAAAGATAAGCTAACAGAATAAGTAAAGGATTTAATTGGACACTACAAAAGGTCGGGATAGAAATACATGTGGGCACACAGATTCTAATTGGTTACAAGTGTAGGTTTGAATGTCATGATAACCCATTTAGATTTATTAACAACCACCTAGGTTAAGCGGCATTTTTACAGGCTGGAGTGTTTGTCGTTCATACAATGTGTATCCCTTGTACTCGTGGGCATCTTGATCCGCCAGTCTTCATTGGGTTTTATGCTTGATCAACCCTCAGTTGATGCTGCTTACTGTCTGTGTTTACATGACAATAGTTAACACAGCCGTATGTGTCCCATTTACATTCCCTTCAGTCTTTTCAAACATTTGTTTTTCATCTGTGCTGATTTTGCAAATTAGTGCTCCACGACTTTCTCCACATGTATATTGCTGAAATAACCAGTTCCTTCTTTATTTAATCATTATCTAAATTATCCATTTAAAAACCTTCTCCTTCAAAACACGTTAGCATATTCAAATAACAAAGCTTCTACAACTGTGTTGAATCTGAATTTCTTAAACAATTAGCAAATGGTCGTCTCATACATATTGGAAACTATGCATTTGCTCTGAAATGCAGGCAACAGAAGTAATGTTAGTAGCACCACTAGTTTCAATTACCTACTCTTTTCTTGCTGTGCTAATGGCCATTCCAATGGGAAACTGGATAGTTCACTGTTTATAATTACAAAACAATACTGGGACTTCATCAGTTCTTGGACAGATAACTATTTTAGTAAATGCCGCCTGCTTACTGTACAATTGTCTCCATCACCACATTACACAGTGAACATGCACGGGTATTCATGTGTATTATAACACCGAACACCACTTGTCTGTTTGAAGTTACTGTGATTTTCTTTGTAAAAGAAATATTCCTCCTTCCTGGTCCTGATCTGATTGTTATCAAATTACTTTTCTTTTAAAACATAATTCACCCGTTTCACAAACAAAATGGAGTGACAATTTCTGCAAGATATCCATCACTAAAATTCTAATGCCAGATCCAGAGTAAAAATTACCACCTTCATTATATTGTTGACATCACTTATACTCAGTTAGAAACAACGTCTTCATTTTCTTCTAGCTTATCATAATTTGTCAGAATGAAATTAGTATTAACTAGATTGAGTGATGGATTCAGTTGGATTGTCTAATACACAACTAAATCAACCATTAACGTGGCAGCTGCTGTATTAAGGAGGAATAATATATATTTCGCCTTTATACCTCTATTAGCACATACAGAGTACAACCTAACCATAAAAGAGCTGATCCTATCACCAAACCTTTCATCTTATTGTAAGTTTACTGAAGCTAAGTAAGAAGTAGCTGTCATTTATGATGATCTTCTGTTCTTGCTCTGCAATCAGGTAAAACTAATAGTTTCACCTGTTGTACTGTGAAACAGTACATAAGTAGTCCAATTTGCAAATGATTTCATCAGGATGAGTGTGTCTCTACCCACAAGCAATGTCTCATTGCTTTACTGGATAGCCTTTAGATGAGCTTCCTCACAATAATGTTTTGCAATTTGCCAAAGCCACTATAAAATAAGCTTCCCATAAAAGTGGTGCAACGTTTGTGTAAGTAGCCCAGCTTTTGGCAGGATGCCTTTTCAAACTTTGAAATTGATTTGATAGATATCTTTGTTCACCACTGGGTTGAAATGTCAGTGCGATTCTCAATGATTATATCCAACTCGTAAGGTTTATCTTTGCTGAAACGTTCAATAGAACACTGGATGATCCAAACCCAATATAAGAAATTGCACTGATTACTCCTGAGTGCAGCCATTAAAGCATTATCCTGATTTAATTAAACACTCCAAGAAATGATCCACGTCTTCTTTACTCACACTCTGGTTACAACATAAACATTTCTCACATAGGTTCTTGATTAAAACCAGGCTAAGATGTCAGAAACGTTGAGAATTTGGTAAATAGGGCATACTGAAGGTTTCCTAAACCTCAACAAACTTTATGTACTCACCTGTAAATGGCAAACAATAAGTTACTATAAGTAATAAGCCCGGCATGGGTAGGCAGTTAGGGTAGTCGACTCTTAACCCTAGCATTGCAGGTTCGAATCCTTGTTACACCAAATATGCCCACCCTTTCAGCCGTGGGGCGTTATAATATGACGTTCAATCCTACTATTCATTGGTAAAAAAGTACCTCTGTAGTTGGTGGTGAGTGGTGATGACTAGCTACCTTCCCTCTAGTCTTACACTACTAAATTATGGACAGCTAGCATAGATAGTTCTCGTGTAGCTTTGTGCGAAATTCAAAACAAACAAACTATAAATAGTACATCATTTCAATAGCATTCCACAATCATAGGTCTCTCCACTATCCATGGTCGTCCTGGCAGCACATATTTCATTATGGAGAGACTCTCAGCTGTCACATGGATTACATTTTTCACATTTCAATTTCTGCTGTCTTACCCGTGAATGAAACACAAAATAATTGACAGATATCATCTCTAAACTCATATTTAGTCTTACATGTGATTGATTAGAATTGAAATTAGGTTACTCTTGTTGGTGATTGACGGGGAGTTATAAAGAGATTATTTCATTCAACTGTAAGCTCAACAAACAGCAAGTTACCACGAAAGCCTTCATTTGCTCATACCTTTCGCGCACTGAAATCAATGCTCCAGGAAATGATTTGATTAATAGTTCTGGGTGCACCAAATTCTAGCAGTTCTCTTTGTCACACCTGTAGTTACAAGAACAATGAAATAATGGTCTTTACAACCTAGGCAATTGGTTGTAATCTGGGTTTTTAGAAGTAATACAAAAACATGAAAAAATGACGTAAAAGACCCCTTGTATTATAAAACTGGGTTAAGCAAAAGGCAAAGGACAGTTAGATAGCTAGTTAGTATATAAAATCACGAGTTAAGGAGAAATAAAATGTAAAACCAACCCCTAGCATCACGGAGGGACTAGTGAGAGAAAAAGACGTTAGTCACGAGTGTAAGTTACTGACGCTGATTTGGTAGTACAGTAAAAGCTAAAAATGTTTATGTTAACGCCTAAAGTCAGCGCCTCGAAGTCCGATTCATTGTAGTGGTACAAGTGAAGAGGCAACTGGCTCACTCACCATCATAGTAACCAATTAACTGAGAGTTTTGGTTCTTGTTTTAAGAAGGCCAGAAGAATTACAGAAGTTAACCAATGAAGTAAGAGATCTACTTGTGGGGAATTATGCATACTTCTTGATAAATCGTAAGAATGCGAAGAAAATCTCATTTTAAACTCATGTTTAGAGCTGAAAGTGCACTTCTGCAAGAAGACTTGAAGTTCCAGGCGAAACTCTAAATCTCAAGTTCCAGAATGACGAAGGTATCCAACCTCCAATGATACACCTCCTCAGCATTGATGCAGGTAGAATTGCAAGTTCTGTGGTACAATCAATGTAAATTAGAGTGGTATAGTAAACTAAATGTATGTTCTGGTTAAATGTAGTGAATGTGAAGAATATTGTCAGTAACATTTCATTCAAAGTTTAAATGTTTGAGATTTATCTGAGTGTCATTAAAATGTGTATTATTCTAATAACTTAAATAAAATTGATGTATTTTGTTAAATTTCTGCCTCAAAATCAGTTTCTGTAGTCTAACTGTAAGTTTCCTAGAGTTAGTGATCTGTGAGCTCCACTCGCCATTCCCTTCTTCATTTAAATAAATTAGGTGCAATTAACAGTAAAGTCAAAGCTCCAATGATTAGCCTAGAGTATTGTTTATTATACAGCATTAATATCAGTAGGACATTGAGGAGAGTAGTTCTCAAAAGCCAGTCTACTCTTTCTTACAACTATACATATATATATATATCGCGGGTTCAAATCCCCGTCACACCAAACACCTTTTCAGCTATGGGGGCATTATAATGTGATGATCAATCCCCTATTTGTTGGTAAAATTGTAGCCCAAGAATTGGCGGTAGGTGGTGATGACTAGCTGCTTTCCCTCTAGTCTTACACTGCTAAATTAGGGAACACTACCACAGACGGCCGTAGTGTAACTTTGCGCAAAATTCAAAACCAAATAATTTGTTTGTTGAATCTAGACGTGGTAATTTTTTGTTCAGATGATATGGATGAATGTCACCATAGAGAAACAGGTGATGCTTACAGTTCTACTTATTACTGTGGTAATCTGATTGTTGAATCAGGAGTGTTATTTTTTTTGTTTGTATGATATGCACACCGTTTATTAAAGAGAAGCAACAGATATTTACAGTTCTACATACTAATGTGGTTTTAAGAGAAATGTGGATAGACTGTAACAATTTTAGCAAAGTACTGAACAACTGTCTACTCACAGTGAAAAATTCTTCTTCCTAGTTATAAGTCCTTTCATTTGTGAAAAAAAAAGTCATTTTGTCGAGAATTAAGCCTTTCGGACTTAACAATACAGGAAAATACACCATTCAGAAAAGAAAAATTTCTATAAAAGCAAATCCAGGTCATGACATCAAACATTTTTCTTCTACCTTACTCTATAGGATCCTCTTTTTGTTGTTGTTATTATGGTGTATTCTTTCAAATATTCGACAGATTTGCAGAATACGCAAAAACTAAGAGGATAAACAAAAATGTTATTGGCTTTACATTCGGGACAGTCACTGATGAAATTCTCATTAAAAAAGTACAAGTGTTTACTTGTCAAATTATTTACACCATGGAGTTGGTGAACAGTTATGAGTTAGTTAAATGTAGAAATAACTATAATGTGCATCGTATATATATATTATTTTTAATTGTGAATACGGTCATGCAAACAACTTGGCACTACTTTATGCAAATGAACATCTTACCGCATATAAAGGCTTGTTTAAATTATGAAAACTAATAGTTATAGTACACTTAATGAGTGGTGGTTGGGAGTTATAATAGTTAGTTTAGATAACTGGTTAGGACCCTTCATACTAGTATAATTCATTTACTGGTCTACTTTAGTGCCTTATCACCATAATGGGGGCTGGAATGGAAACTTCAAGAGGTAAGTTTATTTAACTTACGTACCACCCAAGTGGTAGTAACTTATTTTTACTTTTTATGTATTTTTGATTCAATTATTTATTTATTTTTCTTCTTCTTCTTTACTTTGGAAAGCAGTCACCTTTCCACAACTATGTGTAGGCAGTGATATCGATGGAGGACGTTGTGAGCTTGAGCACCAACATCTTGCTCTCATAATTTCTATTTCTATTATTTTAACTTCTATTGCTATTTCTTATATTATTTCTTTATGTGAGAGTAGCGAACGGAGGTTAAGACTGATAGACGGTGTATCCTCACCGCAAAGAGGGTCGTACTTTCTCAGTCACCCCCCAGAACTTAGGGTACTTTTTTATTCCACGTTATAGCCTGTACCCTGGGGATCCTTTCAAATGGTGCAGCGTTTTTTATTTTTGTTTCAGCTTGTTTTTGTTTATAACAAACTAATATCAGTCAGATATTTGGATATGTTGGTTGTAACACAGATATTCCTTTTGATTTGGTTTATTTTACTTAACTCTTCAGCATTCTCTCTCTCTCTATATGTACACTGCTTGCCAAAATGTTAAGGCCAATGAACATAAAACAAAAATATGCATTTTGCGTTGTTAGACTCAACCACTTTTTTATTAGAACTTCGAAAGATGAAAATAAGAAAAGGGAAAATAAAAATAAAAACCTTTTTAGCATTTAATAGGGAAAATGTGAACACTATGAAATTAGCCTAAGTACTAGCTGATCAAAAGTTAGCTGAAACGAAGCGATCGTAATGAAAAGTCATTTTGAGACTATCCCACTGAAATCAGGTAAAACATAGCGCTTAATGACAGAGTGAACATGGCAGAATTTTCGTAATGTTCCAAATTTTAGTCATTTGATGAATTTCAAGCATTAGGCATTGTTCACCAAGACACCACATCTCCCTTAATCTGACGCAGAATAGCTCAAGAACTGTGTTACATCAGGCCACGTCACACCACAAAAAACATGAGAAGCATCAAAATGGGACTAAAACGTTGACAGAGTTTGAACATGGCAGAATTTTCGAAGACATTTTCTGCACAAAGGTTCCATCATGGCTTTATCTTCCTCAAAGTTCCATCTGGCAACACTGGCATGTTGAGATTGGGCGAAATGAGTCAGCAGGAAACTGCAATCCACAATGTCGTAAAGGCCTTTTCATTAACGTGATTCTTTTGGACCATCCAATAGACTATGAGGGATGCCAAAGCGAATGTTTGAAGTTATTCGCAATGACGGCTGTGCAAGCACTACTAAACCTCTTTTGGTCTTAGGACTTCTTTTTATACTTTTTGACCAGCTAGTATTTAGGCTAATTTCATAGTATTTACATTTTCCCTCTTAAATGCTAAGTTTTTTATTTTTATTTTCCCTTTTCTTATATTCATCTTTCGAACCTCTACTCAAATAAGTGGTGGAGTCTGACAACGCAAAATGCATATTTTTACTTTATGTTCATTGACCTTAAGATTTAGGCCAGCAGTGTTTCTTTAGATCTTATAATTTTTATTAGTATTGTTACAGTGCTCTGTATTTTTGTTTTCTAGCGTGTATTCATTATAATAGGCATAGTGACTGTTGTGAAATTATATCCATTGAAATAATTTGGCATTTTCAATGTGCTGATAAATAATAAAGACATGAAGTATAGCACTATTTTTATTCTCCATACATTAGCACCCTGGAACAGAAAACTATAATATAATTTAACCTGTTCATGTATAGTTATCAATATAAATGAAGAAATAAATATTTTTTTTTTGGTAAACAGCACAGTTTATTTTAATATATTATTTCTTGTAATTGCAACATTTTGATAAATAAATGTTTTGAAATCGCTTCTCATAATTTGAACGCACGTGGTGTGTTACCACCGATTACTCATGTATTAGTTTTTGCACTGTAACATAGGCTTAAATTGGGTTGTAAAGTTATAATTGTATTTAGATATTAAGTTAATAAAGTAATATAGTAATGAAAATAAGTGAAACCTAATGTTAATTAGCTTTTGAACAGTTATATTAATTTTTATCTGTGCGTTGTCGAGAAGAAGTAAGAACCAATTCTTATTTAATCCTTCTGTGATTACATTTGTCTGTGCACACTGAATCAGTGAAAAAATTGAATTGCGCTTTTCTGGATTTCAGGGAAACCTGTAAACATGGGAAATGTGTTAGCATCAAGTTTTTCACCATCTCCAGTAACACCACCAGCACCTCCAACTGGTGCTCCTCCACCTACTGCTGGTGATAGTTTTATACCCGATGAAACTGCAAAAATAAATGATCTTAATCCTGGTTCCTTAGAAGATTTGCATAAAAAATGCAAAGGTAAGGAGGTGAAAGTAAATTATTAAATGTTTAAAATAGTGAAAGTTAAAACTATAACCATAATCTGTGGACAGCATAGCTAGAGTCAACTTAGTCTTTTCAACTGTAAGTTGTAATATCAAACGTTTGGAGAAATAAGCACTTAAACCCATTTTTTTCCAGAAAGTTATGAAGTTTTCTCTTAAAATCTTGTCAGATTCTCACCTTCACTGTGCATCCCGCTAGTACAGCGGTAAGTCTCCGGATTTACAACGCAAAAATCAGGGGTTCGATTCCCCTCGGTGAGCTCAGCAGATAGCCCAATGTGGCTTTGCTCTAAGAAAAACAAACAAACTCACCTTCACTGTTACTGATGACAGCTGTTTCCGTAAGTCAATTACTCTTAGAAATATAAAACTTTATTAAATGAATCCTGGCTCGTCATTTTTTCATAATTTTAAAATCATGTCTTCTCTCCAAGTCTTAGTGCCATCAAAACACACCACAAAGAAATTAGTCAGCTTTAGAGACATTTAGACTTTGAAAAGATCTCGTAAACATCATTGAGATCACCTCTTACTCATTTTTTTCAAGAGAAAATCAGTTTGAATTTGTGAAAGTACAAGGTAATGCTTCTATTCTGGAATAATCTGACTTCATATGCTTGCCATTTTTAATTTATTTTACTAATAGAAACAAAGCTCTATCTTTTGTTGCATCAGCAGCCTGTCCATCACTATGCCAAGATCCTTGATCAAAAAGTTAGTGGTTTACTGATGGTATTAAAATTTAGGGTTGGTTGTGAGGAGTATGCTTTTACAAAGGGATTTGGATCATTTAATAGATTGGGCAAATAAATGGTACATGCATTTCATTATGCTAATTGCAAGGTAATACATGTGATCTTTCTTAAATTTAAACCATAATTTCTATCTTGATAGAAATCAACTCAACAGTGTTATGGTGGGAAAGGGTTTTGGTGTTTTTGTCAAACACTTTGTTAAGCCTTTCAGGCAGTGTGCTATTTGCAGTGGGGAAGTGATTAGTATTTTGAGTTGTATTTACAGTAATACTGAGTATAACATTATAAACCAAACGAGGTTATAATTTCTCTGTGAATATCCTTGCTCAAGTTATATTTGGAGAATTATGTTCAGTTTTGGGCACCTTACCTTAAAAAGAAAGTTGAGTACTTGAAAGGGTTTAAAATAAGGCAATAACTTGGATTCAGGAAAATTGGTGTTTGATGAAATGGACAGCCATTTTCCTTTGGTTACGACCAATGAAAGTGAACATATTGCATGGATTAAATGAAAAAATAAGAGCTTGTCTAACTTTTTATTTGCATTATTTTAAAACATTTACCATTTCTAACACATCTTGTTAGTATGTTTCAGTACAAGTAATTTTATTCATTATGAATGAGAATAACAATTAAGTTTATAATTTTATTATCATTTTTTAATATAATATTTTGGGATGTTGACACTGTTTGATATGATAGTATTAAAACCTTATATTATTTAAAAGACAATCTGTTTCATTTATTTGTTTGAGAGTAAACCTGAAGTGATGCAGTTATGCTTATGTCATCTGTTTCACTTCAAAAGATTTTGGATACAGGAGTTATAAAACATTTGGACTTTGGACAAAATTGCAGTGTTCCAGAGTACTTTTTTGAAGCATGCAACTATTTGTCTTAGTTATATATATAATATGATATATGCATAAAATTATATACCCATTGATAAACTTGGTTTGGAGCCCCAAATTATCATTACACATGGTATATAAATGCATATGTCATTTATGATTTCATTACCTAGAGAAATAACCTCTAAAAAAAGGGAGATATTGACTTTTTGAGAGGTATTTGCCTCCTTTGCTTGTGGGATAACGAAGGAGTTCATAGAGCTAGTTTGTCATTGACACAAGTTATATGCTCTTAATGACCTATAATCTCTACTAATTTTTCATCTCATTAGCAAATTAATATCTTCTAGTCGAAGTGAACTGTGCACTTAGATCAAAACAAGAAGTTAACTTAATTAGTATTAGTGATTTATTGTGGTGTTTGAGCATTTCTGTTTTTGCTTCAGATTTTGAAGCATACTGATTTATGATGAATTTGTATTTTGGATCTAAATTGTGAATCTTGATTTTAAAAATATTGGGAAAGTTAAATTGATAAAAGATTTCTACCTTGAGAATGGTTTTATGTCTGTAAGTTATATAATTATGAT
This sequence comes from Tachypleus tridentatus, assembly GCF_004210375.1. Lineage (NCBI taxonomy): Eukaryota > Metazoa > Arthropoda > Merostomata > Xiphosura > Limulidae > Tachypleus > Tachypleus tridentatus. The sequence continues at coordinate 32,746,943 of NC_134831.1, read as the reverse complement.
AGTTTTTGTAGTTTTAAAACACTAAATATGTTTCATTTGTTAAAAGTTTATTATTATTTATCCAATAGACATTTTTCCAGTCAATTTTGAAGGAGCTAAGTTGATGGTCAACAAAGGCTTGAGTAACCATTTTCAAATCAGCCACACTCTAAGTATGAGCTCTGTTACACCATCTGGATATCGGTTTGGTGCCACTTACGTTGGTACTAAACAGCTGAGTCCAACTGAGGTATATCAGTCATTGTTTTAATCTACCTTGTTTTTGTATATATTCATTAAGACTTGAAAGTAAAATAAGATGTCAAATGATACTCAGTGCCTACCAGTAAAAGAAAGGATAGATTTCATAAAGACGTTTGAAGTCTGCTAACTTCTTTGTCTATCAAATAACACTAGGTAACAAAAATTTTGTTCCTGGATAGTATGTGTTATTTCTTAATTGCTTATTTTGTAAAAGTACAGAAAATGGCCATTATTCCCTTCAAACTTTGCTTTTGTGATGTGGATAATGAAATTTAGAAATTAACCTATCTTCTATGTAAAAATGGGCAAATTTGCACATTTTCATATACATAAGGTCTGAATAAAACAACATATGAATCATGTATTTATACTAAAATTATACAAAAGTGAACAAAAATGTTTAGAAGTGAGTAGTTTTTTGAGATTTGCAACTGTAATGTAAATCACTTTCATGCATCAGCTCCAAATATAGTGTTCCATCATGTTTTTATTAGATGCTCTCAGGTCACAAAAGCAGAGTTTGTAGAGAAAAATGATTCATGATGACGAGAAAATTATATATGTAAAAAAACGGCTGATATGGGTAGAGAAAGCACTATGTAGAGGAGTGAACATTTCGACCTTCTCTACCCATACCAGCTATTTTTTTACATAAATAATGAAGAGAAAAATAGGTCTTCTCCACTTACTTGCATAAGCAATTGGGAAATAATACTTTCTGCTCAGGAACAGTAAAAAGTAAAATTTTGTTACATAGTGTAATCAGTCAGGTGTAGTTATTTCACTGTGTTTGCTTCAACAGATACACAAGTTTGATATGTAAAGTATCATATAATTTTATATAATTTCTTCTATGGTTTGACCTTCAGTGGCACAGCAGCAAATCTGTGGGCTCACATTTCTCACAAAAAAGTAGATTTATTTTTAACATTTCAGCCATAAGTCTACATAAAATGAAATTATATCTAGGACAGGGGTGGGCAATTTATTTTTCATAGTGACCACACTATTAAAAAAAAATAAAAGAAAGATATTAGTTTAATCAAAATAACTGCATTTTAACAGACTTTCACTGTGAAAATTGATGGGGGTTTTCATCAACTACTTTTGTGAAAATGGCTTAATATCTATGCTCAGTGAGTATCAACTTTGCAAAATGTATCAAATCATTGTTTTGTAATTGTTCTGCATGGAGGTTTAACTTTAATTGAAATTCATGAACAGACTGTGGTTGCTTGCTTATTATTTTACCTCTTCCCTGAAGCTTTGTATTCAGATTATTCAAGTAAGCCATCATTTTGCACAGAAAGTGCAAATCACACTGCTATGACAATGTTTCAATTTTGGGGTAATTTTCAATCTCATCTTTTTCAACAAGATACTCTTTTATTTGAGGAAATAAGAAAGTAAATCATTCCAAGACTTTTCCTCTACTTAACCATCTTACATTTGCAAAACCAGTAAGATCAAAAGTACAGTCACTGTTTTTTTTCAAAGGTTCAACAAACTGTTGATGGATGAGAGCTTCCACTTCTAATATAATTTACAATTTTTACAACAATGTCCATCAGATTTCTCAATTCATCACTTTTAGACATTTGAGTACAAAAATTTTCATGATGCAAAATGCAATGGAAAGATGGCAGCATAGATTTCACATTATTTTCAGTTAAATGCTGCTTAAAAAAGAAAAAATCTGAATTTTGCCCCAGTCATGATGGGAGCACATCTGTTGTGACAGAAACCAGTTGTTTTGAAATCTGTATTGAATTTTTTTAATATTTCAAGAAATTTTTCAACGATGTTTTACCACGTTCAATCTCGTAATCCACAAAGGCTAAGCGTTTCTTCCCTCACATGAAGATCTGAAGTTACATTTGAAGTTACACATGGGAGCACATCTGTTGTGTCAGAAACCAGTTGTTTTGAAATCTGTATTGAATTTTTTTGATATTTCAAGAAATTTTTCTACGATGTTTTACCACATGTTCAATCTCGTAATCCACAAAGGCTAAGCGTTTCTTCCCTCACATGAAGATCTGAAGTTACATTTCGAACCCAAAATATGAACTGTGCAGTGTCACTAACATCTGTTGACTCATCTAGTGCCAAAGAAAAATACAGTCTTTTAGTTATTCTTTGATAGATTGTTTAGGCAGAGTATTCATGATGAAACTTTGTTTAATGTACGGCAACTGCCTATCATGGAGACACAAGTGTAGAGTACGATGTTTCGAAAGTTTTCCACCTTTTGTCTTCAAGACAAGGCAGAAGACATTTCAAAATGTTGTCCTCTAAACTTGTGTCTCCACAACAGGCAGTTTCTGTTCATTCTACAAAGTTTCATCAGTTTTTTAGTTGTTCAAGCAAGTGATTTTCTATGTCTTTTGCTAACTCTAGCATTCTGCGGACAATTGTTCTTCGACTTGATTACAAATTATTTCCTTTTGAAGAATATTATCATTTATTTTTGAATCATAATTCTCGAATAGTTTCAATGACCACTATCAATATTTCTTTTACTAGTTCAGCATTGGAAAATGATTTTTTTTTTTTTTTTGAACTAGAATCCAAGCTACTTTATAGCTAGCTGACATAACTAGTTCTATTGATGATAAAAAATCTTTTTAGGGTTCCCTTTTGTTCATGATGTTGTGATTTCAGATGGCTAATTTCACTCGTACAGTTTTTGCTATAAACTGGAAATTTTATAGCAAATTTACTGTGAAAATTGTTAGTATTACTTAAATTTGTATACTTTATTATTTCTAGAAACTTTGTTACACAAAAGACACACTGGCTTAGTATTTACTTCAATCATTGCAAATTTCAATTCCCAACTTTCATTAAATTCTTGTTTCACGTTTTTCCAGTCACGCACCGTTCTCTTTTCTGTAGTACTGCCAGAATCAGTTAAATTGTCTTTATTTTCTGAGTGTTCACAATCATCTGGATTCTTTGGTTTTTGAATTATCCACTTATCCATATTATGGGATTAAAAACAAAATATATTTAAAAACTTGAAAATTGCACAATAAAAATATGTTTACAAGCACATGCTAAACAAATGCATACTCAATAACAAATATCTAACCCAGGCTGATGTTACAAAATGGATGAAGCCTGTGGCAGTGATGAAGTGCGCGACATTAGTGATGACATAAGGCAATGCAGTTGCTGATTACCAAATTTGTGATAGAAAAATAAATGATGGAAAAAGTTGATTCCTAAACTAGCTGGCCACAATTGTGCTATCCACTGGCCACATGTGGCTAGTGACGATGGAGTTGCCCACCCCTGATATAGGATTATGACTCAAACTTTGGTAATAAATTTGGTTTCTGTTGGAGAGATGAAGACATTCTATATCTAATTTTGATCTTTCTGGTTCATTTTCTTTACTTTAAATATGTATATAAACATTCAAAAGAAAATTAAAAGGTTTTAACCAGAAAAGAAACTTGTTTAAACACTTGAAAGTAAGAAGCTGTTTTTTTTCAAAAGATTTTTCCAAGAGAAAAACAAAGTAACAAAAGAGAAAATTTTATTTAAGAGTACTGTCAAGATATAACAGAAACATTGACTATCAGAAGTCAAAATATAAAACAAAAACCAAACATGCACATTACTTTAACAAGAATAACAAACAACACCACAGATATTTTATAATTAAGAATATTTTAGCAAATTTAATAGATTTTCTAATTGTTAATTACTTTGATCAGATAAATAATTACTATTACTTGCCTTAAGTTACATTATACCTAGACCAGGTATCAGACTAATGTTAGTCACTGTAAAACACCATTGTTCTAATACCAGTTAGAAGGATGAGATATTGGTCTTAACAATATTGTTTGAGACTTGATAATTGTAGATCAAAGCTTTCCAGTGGCTTAAAAGTAGTGCTGTTGCTGTAGTTTAGTGATATTGTTGGCTTTTGTATTTGATCCTTCCAGTGGCACAGTTGTGTGCCTGCAGACTTACACTAGAATCCAGGTTTTGATACCCATGCACAAATAGCTCATTGTGCTTAATTACAAACAAACATTTGTATTTGAAGAGTAAAAAACTTTCCATTAGATAAATACTTAATTTGGGGGGATTGTATTTCAGCCTTTAAAGTTTCTTTTCACATCTAAAAATTGTGATAACTGTGGTGAAAAAAAAAGTTATTTTTTCACTCTCTTTGGCAGTTGCCCCCCGCTAGTACAGCGGTATGTCTTCGGATTTACAAAGCTAAAATCAGGGGTTCGATTCCCCTCGGTGGGCTGAGCAGATAGCCCTTTGTGGCTTTGCTATACGAAAACACACACGTCTTTGGCAGTTAAAAATTTGCTTTTGTTTGATATGAAGTAATTTTCAGTGGTAAGGAAAGAAAAAAATGTACCAAAGTGTAGTATGAACCAAGATAATTGTCTCCATTAAGGGAATGTATTTTCATAAAAATTGTACTGACTTAGTTAAATTTTTCATTGGTTTTACCTGAAATTCATTTGTCAAAGATATGTGGTTTAAAACCTCAAGTTTGAAGCATTTTTCATGATTATTCTTTTATGTTTATTCTACTCTTTTGAAAAGCTGTTTGCATAAAACTGCCTTCATTTTCATCATTTTTTTTCATATTCCTCCATTTGTATTTAATCCCTATTAATTATAAATAGAGATTTTGTACTTCACTAGTGCAGAGTGGATTTTTTTGTTAGAAAGTTAGTAAAGTACTGCTGAGTCCCAGTGTTTTTTTTTCTTACTGTTTTCTAGTATCTAATTTATTTTCTGCAACATAGAACTACTTATATAAATCATGAATGCAAATTATAAATTCAGAGGAACTGAAAAAAAATGCAAAAAAAAAATGTTTATGCATACTTAAGCTGTTAGTAATTTTATAGTATGGAAACTATATGATAGTTTTTGTTTTTTCTTGTATAATTTGCTTTAGAAGTGAGTTTTGAATAACCACTACTCTTCTAGGCCTATCCTGTATTATTAGGAGACATTGATCCCAGTGGAAATCTCAATGCCAACATTATCCATCAATTCAATAAATGTATACGTACAAAGTTTGCTGCCCAGGTAAATGGCTTGATAATTGATAGCTCTGTATTTTTCCAACATACTCGGCAACTACTGAAATATGGTTAGATAAGTAACCAAGTTTAAATAAAAAAAACCTATTGGAATCCACATGTTAAACTAATGGGTGGTGGTGTAGGTATTTTATTAGGTAAACTTTGTTTTAAAACAGCTTATTTTTCCTATTTTTTTATGTTTGGTAACATTGCTAATAATAATTCTTATCTCTGTTTAATTGAATAAAACAATACTCTAGAGTTATTTTTAATCATTCCTAATGAATTGTTTTATTTTAAGCAAGGTTAATATAATTAATTAATAATTTAAGGGATTACTTAATGCCCTTATCACCATTAAATAATTTTGTAAGACAGTGATTAGTGTAATATTAATGTAGTGGCACATGGCTTAAAAGCATTCTGTATGCAGTAAGTCTTAAATGTTGTAAGTATAATAAAAGTTGATGTATGGTTTGGCATAATTGATATTAAATTCCAATTAAAGCAAGTTGTGTGTTTAAAGTGAAACTGAAAATCAACCTGATATTCAATTATAGCTAAATATACTTTTATTATGTTTCTACTTGTAAAGATTAAAAATATTCTTTCATGAGTTGGGTACCATAGTTACTAGTATTTTTACTGCAATCCCAATAATATCTTGCAAGGTTCAACAAACTTAGGAGGATTAGGCTAGTCCTAAATACGTGTATTAAAGTAACTATGCAAAACAGTTTTTATTAATAAAGTAATGACATTAAATATTCTAAATAGTATAACCAGCACTGGTAATGTGATGAACCTATTTAATTACCCTCAGATACAAGATTCTCGTTATGTTGCATCACAGTTAACAACAGATTTCAAAGGCCATGATTACACGGCAGCTCTTACCTTTGGTAACAATGATATTTTAAATGGCTCAGGTGTAGCTGTACTACACTATCTTCAGTCAGTTACAGCAAAGGTAGTGGCTGGAGCTGAGCTAGCTTACCAGTATGGTTCTCAAGTTTCTGGTGGTGAGATTGCTGTTTTATCCTTAGCAGGTAGATACTCAGGTAAGTACAACTTATTTCATGATTGATTGTAAATGTCCTAATAAACACACATTATATTAGAAAATGTATGCCTTTGTGGTTTGTTTTTGGCTGGACCTAAACACTTACCCTTTACATAATATACTGAGGTGTATGGTGACTTGGAAGAAACCATATAAAAAATTCCATATGCATGTGAACATATGAAGAAATGTGTAGACTAGTTATTAGATAATACTCTTCTACTTACTTACAAAAACCAAATGCAAGTAATGATAACTGATGAGCCAACAAACAAAAAATGTGTTTGTCAATGAATTACCTTGTAGAAATGTAGATGTTATATCAATCAGGAAAAATACTAGAATTAGAATGGAACAACTCCTAAATCTCAAGTCTTCCTTTGTACAATTTTTACCTTTTTCTTAATGGGAAAGTTTTGATATTAATATTGCCACATTAGGCTTAACAACACAAGGTATAGATTAAGATTTCTTGTTAACTTATATGTATGTATAAAATATAAATGTGTGTTTATTTGCACCCTAACTACTCCAAGCCTATTGAGCCAATCTCAACTAACATTTGTATCTAAACATTGTGAACTATGGGGAGTATCCTAAGGGAGTCAAAATTGAACATAACCCTATTTTTATATCATAAAGTCTGTTTGTTAATTACTCCCAGCCTATTGAATCAATCTCAAACAATCTTGAAAGATTGATGTTTTAGACAATGTTGCATATACTAAAGGGATTCCCCTCGGTGTGGATTCCTGTAAGTGGTGAGGGGACCTCCCAGGGAAGGTTCTGCCTTTTCAGTTTACCTCCTCTGGGATCTAAACATCCACCCACATGTTTGCCATGCGTGGCGACCCGTGAAGGGAAGGAGAGGATCCTGATGGTTGAGGGGTCCAACCCTAACACACCACTTTGGCCTTGAATTCCTCTTGGCAGGCAGCCTTGGGATGGCCCCCTTGGGTCAATTGGCTGGTCTGCGTGGGCTAGGGTCAACCAAATACCAGTGTTGGGTGTTCTCAAAAGGTGTTGTGGACATTGCAACTGATGCTGGTGTTTGGGTATAGTGCTCATGAAACCCTGATGTTGCTGCAGTATCCTCGTTTGATATTGTAGTATGTCCTCTCAAAGAGCTCCATGGTGGATGGTGTTGGTGGGCACAAATATTTCCTTTTTTCATTATGGATCCTCCATGGGAGAACTTAAATACAATTGTGAAAAAACAGTCCATAGATAAATGACCATGTCTTGGAGATTCTGAGTGGCAATCTTCAACATCTGTAACACCCATTGTACCTCATTTTCTTATCCTACATTCTCTTTCAGACAAATATTTAGGGCAGATGTGTCCCTTTTTCATACAGAAGGGACTTGCTGGCTCTCCAAAGTCTGTAAAGAAGCTTCAATCTGGTAACATATTGGTGGAAACATTCGCACCTCAACACAGTATACTCCTCTTGCATTCAAAGGCAATTGGGGATGTACCTATTGAGGTTACACCTCATGCTACTCATCATGAGGAGTTACTGTTGAGAGGGGTTTGAAGAACATCCCAGAGTCAAAGATTTTTGCTGGTTTTTCCACCCAAGGAGTTTCTTCAGTGAGGCATATATCCACTCACAAAGATTGAATTATGATGCTGACCAATGTCCTCTTTTTAACATTTACATCACTGCATCCACCTGCCATCATCAAGGCAAGTTATCTAAATTGCAAGGTACAGCCATACATTCCAAACCCTCTTGGATGTTTCCAGTGTCAGCTTTTCAGTCACTTGAAGATGTCATGTTGTGGTTTCTTTATGTGTGCTCGTTGTAGTGGCAAGGTCCATGATGCCTGTGAGTGTGGAACGGACCCTCGTTGTATCAGTTGCAATGGCTCTTACCTGTCCTACTTTTGTTCTTGCTCTAAATGGTTGTAAACGATTCATAACATTACTTACCCTGAGGCTCAAAAGTTGCTGTCTACCAATTCATCTTGGATGTATGCTGCTGCACTTCATTTCACGACTACAGTGGGAGTGCAGACAGATCTCTCTGTGCCTCCAAAAGGATTGTTCTCCAAACAAATGAAAAGTCTTTTAACCTCCATGGTTAAAAAACTTCAACTTCAACACCCATCTCTGTCCCTTACATACATTCCAACAAATCCCATGATCCACTTCCTTTGGTTCCGGGTACAGGCATTGTCTCAGATACACCTTCTTCTCCCATCCCAAGATGCAAAATGATCTTTCATTCACTGTCCTCAGTCACTGGAATCCCTTCCAACAGCAAAGACCTGCCAGACCTCTCTCGAATAAGGACACTAAGAAAAAAAGATGCGGTTGTAAACAGAATGGTTTTTCACCGAATTTGTCTTCACGTAAATAAAAATGGCCACCTTGATGCAATGGAACTGTTAAGGTTTATGTTATAATCTGGATGACATCAACATACAGATTGCTTCCGACCATCCTGTATGTCTTTCCTTTAGGAAACATTTCTGAAACCTGCTGATACAGTCACCATTTGGAAGTTTTCTTTGTACAGAAATGACTGGCTGTGTGATGGATGAGTGCATGAAGGGGTGGCACTATGGGTTGATCAGCATGTGCCCACCTTTCTTTGCCACTTGGCACACCCTTGGAGGTTGTAGCCATCTGTGTTTCCTTGGGTCATAGGATCACTGTTTGTTCTCTCTACCTGTTGCCTGGAGAGACGTGATCAATCAGATCTTGATGCTGTCAGTGAACAGTTGTTGTCTCCCTTTTTATCCTGGGGGACTTTAATGGACATCATCCTCTCTGGGGAAGTGCTGATATTGTTAGGAGGGGTCACTCTGTAGAGCGTATGCTCTCCAATCACAACCTTTCTCTTTTCAATACTAGTTCATCTACTTATTTTTATGCACCTAGTCAGTCTTTTACTGCTATGGATCTCTCAATTTGCTCCTTTTTATAATTTTCCCATTTATCACGGAGGGTTTACAGTAATCCATGAGACAGGGATCATTTTCTTATAATTTTGAGAGAGACTGGCCATGGTTGATGCCATCTGACCCATGTGACCCGGTGGAAGCTGGATCATGCAAAGTAGCCCTATTTCACTGCTCTCACAGAACTCGATCCTGCCATTGTCCATTGCTCATTGTTTTCCTAAAACCTTGGCATGTTTTCCACTATGTCCTCATCCATGGTGGAATCTTGTCTGCCACATGCCATGGAAGGCTCAAAAAACAAGCCTAGGATACTTTCCATAGATATCCCACACTCTCGAACCACATCACTTTCCAGCAGACTCGTGCATGTGCCCTGTGGATAAGACATCAAAGCTAGAAGATATCTTGGATTAAGTTCACAACCAGCATTATTTCTGTCACCAGTTCCAAATACATATGGGACAACATTTGAAAGGTCAGTGGGCAATATAATTATGTTCCCCTCTTGATCTTTCTCTCTGATAGCCAGGTGAAAGATTTTGCTGGATATCTAGCACTTCTGCTTCTTCCTCCACCTTCTTAGCCATCAAGACTCAGGCAGAGCGATTACCTCTTTCCTTTTAAACTGATTGTATCTGTGACTATAATTGTCCCTTTACACTGTTGGAACTCAAACTGGCCCTTCATCGGTCTGGCAGTACATCATTTGGACCTGATGATGTGCACTATGAAATGCTTTGCCATCTTTCTCCTGCTTCTCTTGCTATTCTTCTGATTGTTTTTAACTGGCTTTAGCAGGAGAATGTTTTTCCTGATGTCTGGTACCAGGCTATTGTCCTAACTTTCTCTAAGTCTGGGAAGGATCCCAAGATTCCTTCAAACTACAGTCCAATTGCATTGATGAGCTGTCTCTGTAAGACCTTATAGAGGATGGTTAATGCTTGTCTTGTTTGGTTTCTCGAATCAAACAACCTCCTCTCACTCACCCAGTGTGTGTTTTGCCGACAGCTCTCCATCATGGACCACCTGATTCAACTTGAAACGTAAATCAAAGAAACCTTTCTCAAATGACAACATCTTGGATCAATATTCTTTGACATGAAGAAGGCTTGTGATACAACATGGAGGTATGGCATTTTGTGAGTCCTCCATATATGTGGGTTACGTGGCCATTTTTATTAAAAGTTTGTTAATGGACAGGAGATTCCAAGTTTGTGTAGGTTTGACACTTTCCTGTTCTTTTCTTCAAGAACTTGGAGTGCCTCAGGGCTGTGTTTTGAGTGTCACATTTTTCTGTATAAAGATTAATGCCATTCCTGAACAACTTTCACTTTTGCGAATGGGCCCTATGTCGATGACTTTCACATCTTGTGTAAGTCATGGAACATGAGGTATATTGAGCGGCAGCTACAGACTGCCCTCAGTCATTTGCTGAAGTGGACCACAGCAAATGCTGTTAGCTTCTCTCTCTCTCATGCACTTTTGCTGCCAGTGGGGTTTTCATCCTGATCCTGAAATCTGTATTTGTGAAGTAGTACTGCCTGTATTCCCTGTGTCAAAGTTCTTGGGACTTATCTTTGACTGTAAGCTGACCTTTATATCACACATCAAGCAGCTACAGGTCAAATGTACAAGAGCACTGAACGTCCTCTGTGTCCTCTCTTCCACCACTTTGGGAGTAGATCAATGTTCTGTGCTAAAGATATATCGTGTTCCTCTTCGATCGAAACTCGACTATGGATCATTGGTCTATGGCTCTGCCAGACCCTCGGCCTTAAAGATGCTGGACCTCATTTATCATCAAGGATTTCAGCTCTGCACTGGGGCTTTCCACACTTCCCTAGTTCAGAGCTTATACCTAGGGTCTCCTGAACCTTCTTTGCACTTCTGCCTTTTGCAACTGATCTTACTATATGCTTCGAAACTTCGTTCCTTACCAAAGCATCCCACCTGGGATTGTGTTTTCCTTCCTCAGTGGTCCATACTTTTTCAGAACAGATGATCTGCCATTAATCCTTTTGACCTTCGTATCCATACACAGTTGGATGAATTTGGTCTGCTCTTGAATAACATTGCTGTATCCACTGGTCAGCCCATCCCACCATGGCTTCTTACAGTCCCCAAATGTGGCCTGTCTTTTAGTCATCTGAGAAGAGCAGACACTCCCAATTGGAAATATTGTCTGCTATTTGCTGAACATTTTTCAAACCATCCTTCCATTCCTATTTATACAAATGATTCAAAATCAGGTGACTGTGTGAGCTCTGCCATGGTTTGTTGTGGTTCAGTGGTTGCATGCAGATTCCCCTTTACAGCTTCTGTGTTGGCTGTTGAACAATATGCCATTTCTCTTGCCCTGGATCACATAGAAGCTAAGTAGTACTCAAGCTGCACCATTTGTACTGACTTGCTTAGTTCTCTACTGGCCCTGGAATCGCTTCACGTTAGTTCACACCGTGTTCTTGCTGATACGCAAAACTGACTAGCCCATTTCTTTTTAACATCTACCTCTATCCAGTTTTTCTGGATACCAGGCTACATTTGTATTCACAGGAACGAGCTTGCCGACACTGCAGCTAAATCTGTCTGCTCTGGCACTATCACTGCTGTGCCTGTCCCATATATGGACTATGGTTCTGTATTCAAGGCTCGGCTCCATGCCAGCTGGCAGTTGACTTGGAGTGAACAATGTGAAAACAAGCTTTTCCAAATAAAACCCCATATTGAACTTTGGCCATCCTGCTTCCATAATGAGCGGAAAGAGGAAGTTGTTTTTACTAGACTATGCATTGGTCTCAGTTTTTTAATTCATTGTTTTCTTTTATCTGGATGCACCAGTGTGTAGTCTGTGTAACACTCAGGTCACAATAAGCCACATTTTATCTTGGTGTTATTATAACTCTCAATGATGGCACCATTTTAGATGTGTTCTGTCACAAAGTTTGTCCATAATGTTAGACAGTGTTATTGGTGGTGGTGACACTGTCCACCTTGGTAATGTTTTTAGTTTTTTAAAGGTAATTAATCTTTTTAATACCATTTAAGTTTTTTAATTTATACTTTGTACCTTTTTTAATGTGATTCCATTTTAAAAATCAAAGTCCATCTAGTTTGATTTGAAATTGGCTGTAAAGTTTAATAACATGAAACCAGGACTGGAAACTTCAGGTGACTAGCACTGCTGTTTGTACTACCCATTAGTCATCCTGTGAAGTTATTATTAAAATTTTGCTACAAGTTTTTTAAAACTTTTATTACTTTTTTGAAAATGGCCATAATGTCAAATAACTCGGAACCAGGACTGGAAAGGCCAAAGTCAGGTGACTGATGGTGGTTTTGTACTTACTTGCTAGTAATTCTGGGAAGTTATGATAATTACAGTTTTGCTACAGAAAGTCTGTTACAACTTGCATTACTGTAGTTTTTATCTGAACATTGTAGACTAGATGTGAACATGTTTTATACTATTTATGTTTTTTAAAAACTTTGTTTTGTTTTACCTTAATTTCCTTTTATGAATTTTACTAAATTTAATTTCAAATTTTTACTGGATGTTTGGCACAGATAGCCTGGTTGCTTTGTGCTGTAAAACATTAAATCTACCAACCAACTGAAGGGATTCAAGATCAGAGTGTGAAAGTTGGTAGATTTTTTCCAAAAAACCAGGCTTTTCTCATGGTCAATAAGATGTCGGGTGTTCAAGAGTGGGATCACCTTAAAATCTTTATTTGATAGATGGATACTAATCTGTAAATACTGTTTATGAAGAACCTTTGTTATAATTTTAAAATTTTCAGATAAAGTTTATGATCAAGTTATTACTTTGACATATATGATTGCTGTTAAACTACATTATTTTAATGAAGTTTAAACATTCAGTTGAGAGTTAATTGCTTTCATAATTGAAATTTATAGTGTATAGCTCTTACAAAGTATTTTCAGATTTCAGAACACTTAAAATAGAAAATACTACCGTAAGTTATGTGTGAATAACATAAGCACATTTCCTGAACATTCAAGTTATTTAAATGAATTTATGTCAAATAGTTTTATTTCCTTACTCTTAACTATATTTATGTAATGTTTACAATATTTTCAAAAGGTCACCTTTGTGCTAAATCTACTAGCAATGACTTTTTTATTGCATGTAAAAAAAAATAAATTGTAATTCTGGGGTGCATTAGGACATTTTCCACACACTTATCAATTTTTTTAATGTACTTTACATTCAGACATATCGTTTTTATTCAGTACATTTTTCCTTTTTAAGGACAGAATTGTATTCTTACTGGGTCTGTGAGTACGGCTGGAGCCCATATGTGTTATTATCATAAAGGAAATGATCAAGTCCAAGTAAGTCAACATTGTTTTAGTTATCTTGTTTATATCCAGTCTTTTAATTAAAATGTATATCTTAACACCTGTGGATTGTAAGAATTACACAAACAGGACATTTAGGATTGATGTCTTAGTTTAGAACATATGCTGTTGAAACTGTGTATTTGTAAATTCCAACCTAGAGAAACAGTACTTAATGTATTATATGTGTTGTTTTATTATTAACTTAACAATACTAGTGTGTTTAAATAATGATGTGGTTGTTTTTGTATCTTTGTGGACAGTTTGCAAAATGAGCAGTATTTGTTTGGAGTGAATGTTAACTTAATGTATGATGCATAAATACTCTGGTTAAAAGTGATGTAAGTTCAGTCCGTGAGATATGTTACATTCACATGAGTGAAAAAATAGCACTTGTCATGCTTTGAATGTTATATATATTAATTGGTTTAAATAAAGTAAGGTTTTGTATTTTAATATAAATAGTTAACTTTGTTGTAAGATCAAGAATGGTCAGAAAAGAAATATTTAATTCTAAATTCAGAACTGAAAATAATTCAATAGCAGTACCCTAACTTTCTTAACATAAACTGTCTGAAAGCTAGGCAAAACTGTGGGTCTACAAGTTGTTAAAAACTACATGGTTGTATTTCTTTAGTTATTTAATTATTAAATTTTAAAATAGCAGTGATAATTTTGGACCACCCTGTATTTCTGTGTTTTTGTGTTGTTAATTGTTCAAAAATATTTTGGGGTTGTTTTATAAATAATAAAAAAAGTATTTGTATTTTACTGTATCTCCTCTTCTAACCCTTACCCTGCAACCCACTAGTGAGTTGAGACTCCCATTTGGGAACTAGTTATGAAGTAATTGACAAATGCTTTTAAATATTTATGTTTAAATTATGAAATAATGTTATGCAATTGCCATGTAATAGAAATGTAAAGATTCTCACTCTCAAACATACAAATTGATTTTCATTTGTTTATTTATTTAAAAAACAAATGCACTGTTCATTTGTAGTTTCTGTAGAGCAGCACCAGTAAAAGACATGTGGTAAAACAGTTTTTTGTGCATTGTTTTTTAAAATAAAGAAACAAACAGTTTTTATAGTTTGAGAATGAAGATAGATAAATCTCTGTTGCATGGCCAACTGTACCCAGAAAAACATTACATAAATGTTCGTGATGTTAAAACCAGATTTTGATACTTGTGATGTGAACAACACAGATAGTCCAGTGTATGGCTTATTGCTTAACCCATTCACTACACCTGGGATGTATATATCTAATGCATTGGGAAGTGTACATACTAGCTGCAGTGAAAGGGTTAGTAACAACAATAATGATATGGTTTAGGTAGATGTATGTGCTGCTACTTAAGGATTATTTATTGTATTTTGTTTTGTCTTTAACTGACATTCTTCAAGCTTAATCACTGATTTAACTAAATAGAGTTTAATTTATTGAAGAATATAAAAAATATATTAAAATAACATTTCTCAAAAATCATGAACGACGATAAATTACACTTTAGTACAAGCTCTCTTTTTTTGTTGATGCATTGTTGTAATTTGGTAACTGTGTAATATAGTGGCAATAAATATAGAACTTTTCAAACCTTTTTGATACAGATGTGCTTTTCTCCATATTACTAAAACTGGCACTGTTGAACTGACATAGAAATGCTGAAGCTTTAATCATATCTTTTAACTACAGAGAAAATGCTTTAATTTAAAAATTTGTATTCACAACCCAAAATGAACTTGATTGCAATTGGAAGGCACGCATAAGGGTAAAACCTCTTCATAATCTTAATGTCCACAAATTATTGACTTCTTTTTATGTACTCTTCACTGCATATGGTATACACATATTGCAGCATATAGAGTAATTTTGTTTTCCATCTGTTACAACATTCTGTGTGAAGAACTACTGACCATAACATTTAGTAAGATCATTCATTTTCTGAGTAAAGTATTTAATTGACCTTAGCAGTAATTGGTGGAATTAACTAGAAGCTTAAATATATACATATATATTTATTTTATATTTTTTCGTGGCTCATATATCATTAAGGACACTATTTCTAAGAAGCCATATACCTAAAGACGACCAAGTCTTGTAATTCTAGCAGTAATTTATTCAGTTTCAATCATTTAAATATACATTGTAACTGATTTACAAGGTTTTGTTTGACTAGATTTTAATTATAAAAAAACAGATGAACCCATCCATGAATTTGTAAAGAAATGAACAGTTCAAAAAATTAACTTCTAATTTTCAGGTTGGTGTGGAAGTGGAAACAAACTTCAGATTAGGAGAAAGTGTTGGAACTATTGGTTATCAGATTGACCTGCCCAAGGCTAACCTTGTGTTTAAAGGTCAGTTTGCCATCTTAAGTAATTTCTAAAAATTTATCTGAAAATTATTTCATTTATTTTTAACAAGATTATTCCACTTATGCACAAAATCTCATTTTGTTTCAACACTGAACTGGGTTTTATTACTTTGAAAACAATATTTAAAACAGGTTTAAGTGGGACTTCCATTTATTTATCTATTTTTCTTTTAAGGAAAACCTACATTTTATATTACATATATGAATTTATGTAGATCATATGTTGAAGTTAAAAGAAATAAAAATGAAGTATTAATCCATTACAGATTATTTAATGGAGGAAAATGAGAACTCAAAAATTTGTAAGAATTGGTTGAAGAAAATTACAAAATGTGTAACTTATGATTTTGTCAGTGTCAGTGCTAAAAGTTTATAACTACTGAAAATTGGTTGCAACTTTTAAAACTCAGTTTTGTTTTTCAAAGATATTAACAGTAAAAAAGTAAATTCAACATTCTCTTACTCACCAGAGAGAAGGAGCGTAAAAAATCCTACTATCATTATTCATGCATGGGCATCTGAAGTAGATGAGTTGGAAAAATGGTAACTAAATTAACTATCATTGTGTGGTTAGATTGGATATAAGATTCAGCTTTGAGATGCATATATTCTATGGTAATGATGGCAGCTTGCATTAGTTGTTTAAAAACGTTTTTCTTTTAAATTTTAGTTAGGTTAATTAAGGAAACCATCACAATAAGTTTTCAGTTGGCAAAACGTGATATTGAAAATTCCAGTTGGAAAAGTATGGAGTAAATAAACTTAATGTAACACAAGCTTGTAGTGAGGTATGATATTTTAGTTAATCTGAAATGTGAAATATTTTTTTAAGTAATATGTTGCCCATTGTATTTAGTAACAATGTTTTGTCAATTTTCTATCAAGTTAGTGAATCAATAATTGCATGAAGCCTGGCATTTCTTGGTGGTTAGGGTACTTGACACAGTCTGTGGGTCATGGGAATGAAACTCATTGCCAAACTTGTTTTTCCTTTCATCCACTAGGGTGTTATAATGTGATAACCAATTCCACAATTTATTGGTAAAAGAGTACCCCCAAGAGTTGGTGGCATTGACTAGCTGCCTTCCTGCTAGTCTATCACTTCTGAATTAGGAATGACTAACACAAATATCCCTCAAGCAGCTTTGTGCATAACTCAACAAACAATAACAATGATCACATAAATTATTGTTACTTTCAGGTTCTGTTGACAGCAACTGGACTATTGGAGCAGTTCTTGAGAAAAAGTTACAACCTCTTCCATTTACGCTCGCTCTGAGTGGCATGCTCAACCATGCTAAAAATCAGTCTCGGTTTGGTTGTGGACTCATAATAGGATAATCTGAACACATTGTATGTAGATTACTTAGAAGTGTTTTTAATGAAAATTGGCAAAGGAAGCTGAATAAAACTAGATTACAGAGAGACCAGAAAAATCATCTCAAGATTGCTATAAGAGAACTTACTGATCACCGTGAACAAGCCACATCTGCTTTCAATATTTTCATAGACCAAACAAAGTCTTGTAAGACCAGTGTTCTCGCATTACAAAGAACACATCCTCAAAGCTAATAAAAAAAAAATGTATTCCAAAGAGTACATGAGTCTAGTTTGTTGGGAATTATTTTGAAAATTCACAATTTTAAGTGCATATAAAAATAATAATCTGTGGTTATTTTCAACAAAGATTAAAAAATAAATAGCTTTTATATTTAATTATTGAAAGGAAATTCCAGATACTGTGATAACATATTATGTGAAAGAGAAAGTGTTCTAATCTGGGAATTTAAAAAATGCACTTTCTTAATTGGAAAGAAGGTGATGAGTTAATTTTTTTAGTTTTTGATAAAGAAAAGGGATTAATGTATAAAAGTTTGTTACAAAACTTAACTTGTAATTCAATATTTCAGCTATTATTTCTGATTATCTTAATACTTGTACTTTCACATTATTTCTCATATGTAAAATAACCACTGCACCCTATTTCTTTTATTTTGAGTAAATGAGGTTTTAGGTCTTATTTCTCAAAGTTTTAGTGACAAACTGTAATTAGTCGTGTTTTTCATGGATTTTTATTTTGAAGCTTCTAAATTAAAAGCATAATTTGTCGTTGAGAATTCATTTGATTGCATGATTCATGTTTGTTTTATTCATATTATTTGTACAAAGTAATTTTTCAAAGTTTTAAATATTCATGTTTATTTTCTGTACTTTAACATCATGAACTTATGGTGAGAGTTGCATTTACATTTTTTATTAGTTATTAAGTGAAGGTAAAATGTGATGACAATTAGAAATGTGTTATTTCCCTCCTTACCTAAGGCCTCGCATGACCAAGCTGTTAGGGTGTTCAACTCGCAACCTTTGGGTCATTAAACATGCTCACCCTTTCAGCTGTGAGAATATTATAATGTGACAGTCAATCCTATTATTCATTGGTAGAAGAATTGTCCAAGAATTTGGGGTGGGTGGTGTTGGCTAACTGTCTTCCCTGTAGCCTTTCACTGCACACTTAGGGATGGCATGTGCAAATGGTCCTCAAATAGCTTTGTGTGAAATTCAAAACAAACCCTTCATTCAAAAAAAAAGGAAAAAAAAAGGCTAAAATATTCTTCTTTTTCTGGAAAAATTTAATAAATCTTTCAAATTAACACAAATCTAACAGGTGTTATCCAAATTATAATAGAGAGGATATGACCAATGAATACTTGTAGGTTTAGAATCATTTTTAAATTGTATTTTAAATGTGTAATTAGATAACAAATGATTCAAAGAAAAAGTATAAACAATTTTTAGAGTTATATAAAATGATCATAAAAGTAAGTCCATAATAATGTGAGATGAACATGGAACATAAGCTTTCAACTTCATTACAACTTAAACTTTTGAAAAAAGAGTAAACATTTCAGATGTATGTATCTATGTTTATATAAAGAAACTGTTTATCACATTTTCTCTATAACTATTTATATTTAGAAACATGCACGTCAAACCTCGTAGTTAGTAGGTCTATTCCAACTTTAATGAAAGTAAATAAAAAAATTAGCCATTTGTAATAGGTGGTAGGTGAACTATTGAGACAATGGCAATGGCAACTTCAATAGTGAACAGAAAATTATCAGCAGTGTTCAGTGTGACCATCATTTACATCCACTATTAATGAGAGAACATTTTGCACACTAAATGATGCCATCAAACCTCCAACATTTATACTTTACTTGGTGTCATAAGATATCTTTCATATGTGTCAAGATAATAAACATATATACCATGGAAAACCAAAGTCTTAAGGTAGTCCAGTATCCAAAAGTCAACAAGAGTGAAATATAGAAATCAATCTGCTGATTACTTAATCTCTGGAAGTTTGTCTCCCAACATCTTGACAGCCCATTCAATATTAGGTGATGTCTCATCTTGTTTGCAGACTTCTTTATTTATATCAGTGTCCCATCCTACCTGAAGACTTATTCAAACATAACTGCTTTCTCTAAATTGTAGGATTGATACAACAGTGTTTGATGTTACTTTAACAACCAATTATTTTGTCAGCCCGTTATGGCTAAGCGTGTTAAGGTGTGTGACTCATAATCTGAGGGTTGCGGGTTCCCATCCCTGTCGCGCCAAACATGCTCGCCCTTTCAGCCGTGGGGGCGTTATAATGTGATGGTCAATCCCACTATTCGTTGGTAAAAGAGTAGCCAAAGAGTTGGCGGTGTGTGGTGATGATTAGCTGCCTTCCCTCTAGTCTTACACTGCTAAATTAGGGACGGCTAGTACAGATAGCTCTTGAGTAGCTTTGTGCGAAATTAAGAAAAAACAAAAAACAATGAAATTTGTCTAAACTTCATTGCTGGAGAGTACAAGCTATTTACTGTTTTCCTGTTGATATTACCCATGGATCACTAGGTGGCTGACTACTTTTCCATATTTGAAGCTAAACATAGAATTTTGCAATATTGACAATATGGCAACATCCATGATGGAACATGTATTATATTTTAGCTGTTACTTAATTTTATCATGTACTTTTTAAAATATTAAGTATTAACTTCTTTTGACAAAGTTCAGTTTTTCTCATGCTTGTATTAAGTAAAATCACTGATGTAATAATAGAAAAAAAAATTTTTCCAAAGAAATAAGTTTTTAACCATCTTTACACTAATCTATCCAGTAGCATACAAGGTGGCTGTGAATATTCCTAATAACCACAAAAAATCTGCTGCATGCTTTCACTTGATTTTCTTCATATAAATTATTATGCCAAATGATGTACATCTGTTGTAAGTGAAAAAACAAAAGTGTGATTGTACCACAGCTAAAAGGCATCATTTTCAGTGCTTCATCAAGTTTTGTCTTCAACACACAAATTTACTGTATGATGTGTATTTTTAAAAAAGTCGAGTGGCTACTTTGTATTTTTTATTTGAAGTACCTATACTTGTTCAATATGAACTAAGTACTTATTCTGTAGATGGACTTTAAAAATAGTTTTATTATGTTGTGCATATGAGTGCATAAATAAATTTAAGAAAGAAATAAGGAAAATCTATGCTATACTTAGAAAAGGCTTCAGAACTTTCAAGTATTCATATAATTGTAGCCTAGGAACTTGAAAACAAAATTATCAGATCAGACTGTAACATACACTTTTAACTTTCACATACAGTGGTAACAAAGACTAAAATCATGCACAAAAAAACTGATACATTGCATCCCAAGTTAACAAACATTCAACATGTTGAATGAGATATCTTTTTTTCAGGTATCTCATCAGTTAAACAGTAGGCACTTAATGACTACTTGTACAGTAAAACTGAGTTATTTCTACTCGTTCTCAATATCTAATCAAACTGGAACTTTTGAAAACAAAACAAAATTACAACAGTAATTAAGAGGATAGAAACAATGTCAGGTATTGTAAGATCATTTCAAGATGAAGCTCTTATAAATGTAGAATTAGCTCTAGCACCAAATGAAGAACTTGGCACAGAATTTCTGAAGTAAAGTAATTTGTGTTGGCTTTACATATTTATTCATCGTATACTTATAAGTTTATCAAATCCACTTATCTTTCCTGCCTTAGTCTCATAGTTTAACTGCACTTCAGTAGATTGTGAAACTGGACTTTTTCAGAATTATTTTAAGTACTTGTCTGAGAAAGAAACAGAAGATCCCAACTCTAGTAATTGTGATTATGCTTTAATTGCTAATGCCATGAGTTTACAAAAGAACACCCTATTTAACAAAATAACTGGCAATTTTGAAGGTTTTATGAATTATGAACCTGATTTATTATTAGAGAATCCAAATATCATTGCTTTTGAGACTTACTATTTATACTAATAGGTTTGTGCATTACCTCATTCACATATTTGAAATCAAAAAAATCTTGGCACACGTATCTCCCCCCCCCCTTTCACTCACCATTGTAGTCAGTCAAGTATTCTTCAAAGGCCGTATAACTGTCGTCCAGCATTTGCTGTATCTTACTATTTGCCACATTCCTATAGTACAAAATTTGCTTTATCTGATGTGCATCAGTGTTAGTTGTTTTGGGTAAATTCCGTTTGATAAAATTGCTCATATGGTTCTAAATATACTTTGGTATACTTAATCAAACACTCACATAGTCACTTTGGCTACATTGGGCCTCAGGTGCTCAATGAATTCAAATTTGTTAATAGCCATGTGCTTGATTTAGGACACTGTGTGATAGACACAACCCTAATGTCTGGACATGGTTACATCCACTTTGTTTACCTCACCTATAACCATTCCAGCATACACATCAAATCTATTGCCAGAACAAAGTTAGTATTCATTAGTAAGTGGTGGTTTCATTAGAAGTACTTGGTATAGTGCAAAATCTAACAGTATCCTGGCTGCTCTTGTGTTAAGCAAGAATTTGATCTCTCACCCTTTTACCCATAGGCATGTACCAAGCTCCATCTGACCAGGCTCAATTTGAATTCTCAGCAAAGTATGGGCACTGTTGGTTCTCCAGCACCTATTATTCCATCAGTTTGGGCCACTAACCTTGCTAAATTTTCTCCTTGGCAAAATATGGATTCTGTTGTCTCTACAGCACTTCTCAAGCCAATTGTTACAAGTGATAGCTTAGCCACATTAGCTGCTTAGTAAAGTACAAGCAATTTGCTCATCAGTGACCCAACATACCGTCTGCCTGAAATGCTGTAGGTAATAGTTTGGATTTTCCTTCACAACACCTTTGAACATTTGGAGTGACATTAGCTTGGTTTAACTTGCAGGGATTTATGACATTAGTTCAAGCCTCTTTCTTATGGGTTCTAAGTCACTATTGGCTGAGAAACTGCTGATGTCATGAGAAGCACACTCAAGGACTATGGCTTTTAGGTGACTAGTGATCTACTGTTCAAGGTAGTAGAATAAGTTCTTCTTGTCATGAATCTTTGATCAACACAAGTTTCTTTAAAAGCCACTGTGAGATGCTAGGGTATTTGGGGAGGGTCACTATCACACCATGGTTCACAAACTTTTCAATTGGTGTCTACTGGAGAATTGACTGGTAGAGTTTATTCACTATTGGTATATCCAGTCCTTGTTGATTGGTCTTGACAAGAGCAGGTTGTGTTACTTTATATGTTATCAGGCTAATCAGGTGTCATTCTACTTTGATGTTCTTCATTTGTATATTTTCTTTATATTAAAATCACTTTTCGTGGTCTGATTTTCCCGAGTCTGCAGTTGGAGAAGGATCAACACCAGGTACTTTTGCATCTTCATCAAAAGTTTTATGTTTCTGAGAGGATATCTCCTGCACCCCACAGCTCACTCTTCAGTGGCAGACATTTTCTCTAGGGTATGAGTACTTCTACTGACAAAAAATGACATTAATTAATTGTGAAGCTTTCCTTTAAATTTACTGACACAAAGTTCAAGTAAAGGCAAAACAATTATGGTGATCACATTATCAGAATTTTTTCTTCTTACCTGCTCTGTTGGTTTTTGGAGTTGAACAGATTATTAGGTATATTCTGCTTTACAACAAGAGGATAAACCAAGATGTAATGCTGAATTTAACTGAATTGAGTTTTGTCTAAGAAATAAAGATACTTGGAAAGATCTATCATATAAAATGAAAATATTTATTTATTTGCAAAGATAAAAGTATTATTGTGTGCCTGTGTTAATGACTGGACTGTATTTGGGAAATGATTAACTGATTTTTCCCACAAGATAACTTTCTATCAACCACCTCACTTGAAATTCCATGCAACTGTTCAAGTGTAACATTTATTACTTATCACATTACTGGTCGTTCTTATTCAACATAGGAAAGGTTGTAATCTTGAGATGACCAGTCTTACCATTGAAGGATACTTCTATCATCTTCATTTTTGTACAACATGCAGTGTTACAGCAACATTTTAATGGGCAGAATAGGCCAGAGGATAACAAAGGAACAAAAGCAGCTAAAAAAAGAGTGAAAAACTGTTAAAGTTCCCGGACCACTTGTTCTACAAGAAATGCATTGATTTAGAATAAATGAGAAATTTCCACGTGAAAATAGGAAAGTACAAAATGCATAATATAGAACTTATTACTTGGTCACTGGAATTGTCCTATTAGTTATATTCTGCGAGCAAAAGTATCTAGCAATACTTGTCTCTTTCATTGCAGATGCTTATCAAAAACAAACTAAACAAATTTCCTTGCTGGTGGAGAAGTCATTTCAAGTATTTTCTAAGGTATATATAAAAGCTCATAGGGTTGCCTAGAGTTTTAATTGCTTGTATCAGAGCCAAAAATAGGTTTAATAATGATAATCCTAATATAATTCAGTTAAAAACTAGCTTATGACACATCTATCTTAGAAAATTTCTAATTAGCTTTAAAAATGGCTATTGCCTTGTGTTTGAACGACAGCCTACTGGGTTATATTATTTTATGAAATAATGCTTGTGAAAATCACCCTGAAAATATTGTTTGCTGTGCTGCATGCATACAACAAATGTATAAAATGCAATCACAAACCTGTATTCTTTGAAACATCGATACAGATTTTCTAATAATGTTATGCTGTGGTATTTTTAGGATTTTTCTCAGAGTAATGTTAGAGTTGGACGAATACTATGTGATAAAATATCAGCTCGTCAACATAAAAATAGTTAATAACAAAACATAAAAGACTACAAAAAAAAAGTGTCGAACTGACAAGAGAGAAAAATCCTTAATAACAAAACAGCAAATAACAAACGCAAGTGTTTTTAATTATTTGCAATTAAGCACAAAACTACACAATGGGCTATTTATGCTTTGCCCACCTCGGATATCGAAACCTGATTTATAGCGGTATGAATACTACTCGTGTGCTACTGTGGGGCACACAAGTGTTAAAGTGGCAAGAGAGGAAAATCGTCAATAACAAAACACACAAGAGTTGAACTGACAAGAGAGAGTAAATATAGTTTTTTCTCACAAATTTGGGGGGAGTTCCCTTGTATATCTACGAGAAGTTAAACTACAATAAAAACACACCCCGGAATGTTAAACACAAGTTACACCGTGTTTTCAGGTACAACAAGCTGAGTGAAACTTTACAAAATCTCCAGTTTATATACTCTTTGAAACTTGTAAAAGACCAAGAAGACGTACATGAAAAAATATGCTTAACAGGATAAGTGTTTGTTGTTAAGCACAAAGCTACAAAATGAGCTATTTGTGTTGTACCCACCACGTGTTTTCGAAAACCGCTTTTTAACGTCTTAAGTCTTCATATTTACCACTGGGAGGCTAAACAGGTAAGAGCTTGGTTTTAAGTATAATGCTAGGGTCATAGACGAAATGGGGAGGAGGTTGAAGATAAAAGCTCCATAAGTGTCTTCCGTCTTGGTAGGCAAAAAAGGAAAAGAGAGAGTGAGGGAGATAAAGACAATTTTTTCTAAAGCATGCTGTGCGTATGTTATGGAATTTTCCCATCTAAGTTGTCAAAAATCAAAGCTAATTTTGTCAAAACAAAAAATACGCAAAAAGTTTACGTATAAATCAAACAGACTGCTAGAAATAATAACGTTTTGTTGTTTTTGAAAGATGGCTTTATTTATATACGCACATCCTCTACAAACTGAAATCCTGGTCACGGCCTTGTGCAATACATAAACAAAAACAGGCTGCTTATGACACACATTTTATACATGCGATGTGGAGCCTCAGCCCGGCATGGTCAGATGGTTAAACAACTTTACTTGTAATCCGAGGGTCACGGGTTCGGATCCACGTCACACCAACCATGCTTCCCCTTTCAGTCTTGGGGGCATTATAATGTGGTGGTCAATCCCACTATTAGTTGGTAAAAGAGTAGACCAAGAGTTGGTGGTGGATGGTGATGACTAGCTGCCTTTTCTCTAGTCTTACACTGCTAAAATAGACGGCGAGCGCAGATAGCCCTAGTGTAACTTTGCGCGAAATTCAAAACAAACCAAGCCATACAGTATATGTTCCAATGTTACGTTGGTGTGGTATTGGGTCGTTACATGATTTGCTAACAAGAACAATTCTCTGTATTTTGGTAATGGAGACAGATTTATAGTTAATATAGAAGAATATTCTTAATAACCAGTTAGAGTACCTTCATTTCGCGTGCAACTGGAATACGACAAACTAAGTTACTTATGTGACAAGTCTCTGTGTTGGAAATAAGGTGAAATAAAACACAAAATTCGAAAAATTATATAGCCAATAAAGGGGTAGCAAACATAGGTAAATGCAAGGGACACCTGCTTCAAACATGAACGAATACCAGAGGGAACTTGTTCCACTGAAAAATGATAAATATATTTTTATTTATTCAGTATATATAGATATATTCATTTAGACTTTACCTCTTCCCTGGATACATTTTTGTGGTGGTTATGGTAGCAAATACATGGTATGATCTTGTATCCCACTTGTGACTGTAGCTGTAAGAAAGTTCTTTATTAGCTCAAAATGTAACATTATTTTTGTTAGTATAATTCATAACATTGACTCTTGAGAGTGATAAGGAAAATTAATTATTATCCACATCTCGAAAAAAATGTTTTCTTCTTTCTTTTTTCAACTTACCAAAAATGAATATATGTTATAATATTTAGGTCAAACTGTTGAGACTAAAGCGAGGATTGACTGCTATTTTACATTTTTACGTGTGAACGCCCTCACAAGTTACAGGGTTACTCAAGAACACGACCAGCAAGAGCAAGAGATGATTATGAGATGTCTGGGCTATTAAATTTTGCTCTTTATTCGTTTTTTACCAACGAAAATTTAAGCAGTATTCCACATCTTGAATAGCTGATAATGGAAACGAGATCAAATAAGATGACTGTATTAATTCTGAGTTGGTTAAAAAAACAAAATTTGGAAGTTAAAAGAACGATAAGACTCCTGGGCCAGATAGTGTTTCCCCAAAGGTTTTAGAGAAGGTTAAAGATTGGATATGTGAGCCACTTACTACTAGAAGTACTGGAGGATTGGAAATTAGTTAATATAACTCCTCTTTTCAAGGAAGGTGATAAAAATTGTCTCAGTAAGTATAGACACATTAGTCTTACATCACTTGTTGAAAAAGTTTAGAATTTTATTGAATAATCAACATGGTTTTATTAATGGAATGTTTTGCCATACAAATCTTTTGATATTTTTTGAAAAGGTTATTGGTTATGTAGATGAAGATAAGGGTGTAGATTTGATGTATCTGGATTTTCAAAAAGCATTTGAAAAAGTGCCACATAAAAGGCTTATAAAAATATTTTCTACAGATGTGGGGGATAAGTTAATAATATGGATAGAATGGAAGAAAGCAGAGGGTTGTGAAAGTGAATTAATATCATAAATGAGGTACTTTAGAGCTTAATATTACGACTTTTGCTTTTTTTATTTACATCAGTTACATAGATGAAGTTAATAAAGTTCTTACCTTTGCAGATGATATTAAGGTCTTGGGTGTTGCCAACTGTGAAGAGGATGCAACATGAAGATTTAGATCATTTAGTGAGTTAGGTGAATAAATGACAGGTGAGTTTTAATTAGAGTAAATGCAAGTGGGTTATCATAATTTAAATTATAAGTATAATTTGGATGGAAATAACCTTAACAGTGTTACAAAAGATAGGGTATACTAATTTTAGAGCAAATCCACGTGGAGCTGTCTGCTGTATTCACAGCAGAAAATAAGACCCCAAATTGCAGTGTTGTAACTTCATAGATTTACCGTTATCTCTTTGGATAACGCATGGTCTTTATACTGTGATGGGATCCCTATACCCTTTTCTAATATGTCTGTATCCCCCTCCACAATAGATGCTCATGATGTGCGGCAGGTAATGATAGCGTTTAAAAAGTGTTTTAAGTTTATTTAATTATTAACAATAGCGTTAAAAGAGTATGTGTTTGCATGTGTGTTTATCAAAGTCTAGCTTGTACTGCAGAGCAAAATTTCTTTAGATGGTTGAAACATTATACATTGTCATCTCACAGAAGATTAATGATCTGTTTCTGCAAAATTAGGTTCCAGAATTTGTGGTTACGGATTCACAATAAGAATGATTGTCAAATTCAAACAGAACAAAGGGAGGTCTAGTAATTAGTATACCGGACTATGCTACAAAAGTAAATTGAATTCCGTATTTTTAGAGTGTGGGTATGTTTAAAAATCACGACTGAATACAGCACTTAGCGTTTGTGTTCGTGTTTTGTTATCGCAAAGCCACAGTGAGCTATCTGCTGTGTTCATTGAGAAGAACTAACCCCTCATTTTAGCGTTGTAAATCCGAGTACTTACTGCTGTCCCACTGGGGGACCCAGTGTTTCGAATAGAGTAGTCATAAAGGTCAGTTGCCCTCCGCACTTTTGGCTAGGAGGTGCGTTAAAAAAAACACACAATAAAGTAGCGTAAGAGTTGGCCACGAGTGCTGTTGACATGCTTTCTTTTCCCTATAGTTTTCAATTCAAATTAGGAACAACCATCACGAATAATATTTGTGTTGATTTGATGCAAGCATTCAAAAGAGACAAAACTCCCTCTTTTGTCTATACGCTCAAAACTCGTCACGACTTTGCAAATAAATCTCACGTGTAGTTTTGCGTAAAATTCTAGAAGAATATTTAGTTCATATTTGCAATTTCTTCCCTTCACATGAGTGTGTGTATAATGAATAGAAAACAAAATAGGTCATTTTATTTAAAATAAATCAATTTTCGAGTAACATTATGGTCAGTTTGAGCATGTTTTATAATATTTTGAAGAAATATAAGGACTTGTATATGTAGGCATACGGTGAAAGAAGAGTAATATTTAAGAAAATGACTATTAGCACAAACAAACTATTTACTTTAAGTTTATGGCTTATTCTTTACGAGTCTCGTTCATTAATGTATCTTGAAAAGCGTTCGTGGACATCCATTTTTGGTTTTAATTCAGGAACAATTATGCTTATCCACGTCACCCCATAGGCAAAATAAAAAACAGAACAAAAAACACCTGAAATATTAGTCTGAAAGAGTCATTTTTAGGTTAATGTACATTTTAGCAAGAAGTGAAACGTTAAAGTAAAATTAAATTTAAATTTTTTTAAATGAATTAAATGAATTCATTTAAAAAAATTATTTTGATAACTTCTGGTGTCAGAGCCGAACTTGGTACATTTTAGTTGTTAGTTTTTATTATGAAAGGGCATAGTATGGATATATATTATATCATATATGCATTTAGCGGAATGAGGAAGAACGAATACTATTTCAACTTCAGCTTGGTGTCGCAACTGGAATTAGTTTTGTTGAAAATGTTTATCTAAATTGCGGCAGGGTTGAACTTTTAAAGTATTTACTTGATTTTTAACTTACGTTTTATCTATGTTTTGTGTAATAGTAGAACAAGCAAACTAACTAATGTATATAAACTAACAAGGAAAGAAATATTACTTTAATTATGTTATAAGAAGAATCAACTCTTTTAGAGAATCGCCGTATGTAGTGATATATTAATTATTGGTAGATGAGGCCAGCAGATATATGGTAGAACGTTTAGTAACAGTTCGCTATGTAAGCCTAATTAAATATTTAAGTTATTTATTAATTAAAATTTATAAAATAGCGAAAACGTTGTGCTGTTTTTAGTATAAAACACAAATGCAAGATTTAACAGATAAGTTGATTTGCAAAGAAAAATACGCTCCTCTTATTGAAACTTAAGACAGTAATGTTAAAATATTTTGGCTTGATTTACTGATTCAGTTGTCGAGCTTTTTGATCAAGTTATTTTAAACGTGAAGCAGGACTGAGGTAGGCTTTAATAAACCAGTGTAAAGATCAACATTAAATCTGTCATACAATAAAATTGTTTCAGAGTCAAAGCATATTAATCTTGTGTAACCAGTTTCATCAGAGTAATTTATAGGTGTCTTAATTAGATGCTGGTGAGAGATTAAACTATCACTATCACTTAGTATCAGACATTTTTTGTGTATTCAGACTTTGCTTTAAAGTATATAGCCTTTTATTCAGTAATATTGGGTGTTACAATTATTCATTGATGACTGAGTCTTTTGGTTGGAGATTTGTATTATGTAGTTGCTGAAATGTAGGTTTATACAGTGTTAATATCTGGTTACAGGTGATTGTGCAGAGCTAGTTTTGCTTATTAGCAGGGAACAACTTTCCCTGTCATCAGATCAAACTCTTAGAGAAATATGTCAGGTTTGATGTTGGTAGCTTTATTGTAATGTGTGGGAACATACTTGTACATCCCCAATATAAGTTAACAAGTTAGTGTATAAGCAGATGAAAAAGCTAAACATACTTTGTATATTTTCATATGTTGGATTTGTTTGAACTTCATATGAAGCTTTAATGTTTTTTCAGGAATCAGAAGTGGCACATGTATTCATTCATTAGTTTGGAAATAAAATATACACATTTTATATATGTGCACTTTTTTAACTTAAGTTTGTAGAATTATTTGTTATACAGAAAAACCCCACAGTATTAACCATTTCTGTAAAAATATATGTAAGATTATGCTGTCATGCTATAGTGATAAGCCAGTAAGATAAGTTTAACACAAAGCAGTATGTTATGCTGTTCTTAATCTTTAAAAAAATTTTTTTGTTCTAGTTTTTATTATACAAGTATAGTGTAAAGATGCACTTGCAAGATTAAAACATAGAAATGTGAATGTGAGTATAATGTTATGGTTCATTGTAATACACAAGTTGATTTACCAACTTTTTGTTATAGGATTTTTGAACCAAAATTTTTCTTTTGCATTTTTTTAACCCTTCCACATTATGAAGTAAAAATTTGTAATGATGAGGAACCCACTTGAAGTAAATATGTATTCTTAAAAGAGCTGGTATAGATATTAAAATTTTATTTTAATTAAAGTTTTAATACCCATACCAGTTGTCTTGAAAATAAATTTGAAGTAAAGATATTAGACTTCATAATTTTATCTCTACCTTCATTAAAGTTGTATTTATTTATTGTAATACAGTATCTCTGAGACAGCCTGGAACAAGCTAATGCATTATGTTTCAGATCCAACAGTGGCTTTTTAGGAAAGCTTTTGTCAGCTTTAAGGTTATAGTTTATCCATGTTTGTCATCTGTAAATTTTAGAATTATTAAGTTGATGATGAATAACAGTATGACTGCAGCAACAATGAACATTTGACATGTTTTATGTTCATTAATGAACATTTAATTCTTGAATGTTTCAGAACATACATATTCCATTTTCAGCAAGCTGTATTGAATAGGGTATATTATTAGGTACAAATATTTGTAAGGTTTAAACACATTATAAAAAAGTAATTAAAATAAAGAATAAAAGGATGACATAAATTTAAAGATAACCAAATAAACAAAGAACACAGTAATGCAACAATATTATAAAAGTATTCAGACTTGATTGTAGTGAAGTTACAGTATTATTTAAAGTTTGGAGTTCACATATGATAAATAAACCTTTAATTAAATGTTCTATACTGTGTGATAGAGGTGAAGTTACTGAAGTTTGTAATCAAGACAGAGTGGTTGGTGTTTTCTCTGTGGATGGGGATTGTGGAGTCTGGTGGATTTGATATTTTTTTTTTACCAGTTGTACTTGATACTATCATATATTGGCAGGTGTAATTGGTGTATAGTTTTTTTCCAATGTAAGTGTTATAACAGCCACCATGTGTATTTATATACGATCCTGGAACACACAGGGGTTGGTAATAGGCTTTTAGATCTGAACAGATTTTGCATTTTGAAAGATGATTTAAAACCCATTTATAGTTTAACTTCTTTATAAAATGTTTTAATTATTCTTAAAATTTTTGATTTCACTATTTAACTTTGTTTACTTCAGAAAGAAGCAATCAATCTTAATTGGTATTTATCAACAGTGTATGGTTTCATTGGAAGGTCACATTTGTAAGAAAGGAATTTCTGTGTTAGGGCTTGAGTAAAATGCAAGGGAAAGGCATTGTTTATTAAAATGTTCAGTACCAAAAATGTAGCAGGATCATCACCTTGTTGTATTCTCGTATTCTTTATTTATTTGGTTGTTCTTTAATTTACCTCATTCTCTTATTCTGAATTTTAGTTATTTTTAAAAAATGTTTATACTTCATGAATATTTGTACCTAATAATCTGTTTTGTTCTGGGTAGCTTGTTGATGGTGTATGTATATTCTGAAACATTTAAGAATTAAAGATGTGTTACTCTACATATGTGTGTAAAATGTTCATTGCTGCTGCTGCTGTTTTGTAGTTCATTGTTAAACTTTGATTCTTAGTGAATGAATCTGTCACTTCAACTTAATTAACTGGGAGTTTGTTCAGTTCACAAACAGAACACCTCTTGGAGTGTAGTTTACTGAATTTTCAAGCAGTTTTTAAAAGTTTTTATAGTTAGTCATTTCTCTTCCTTTCACTTATAACCTTTACTGTTTATATTTCAAATTACTGCCTCACTGGAATGAGACCTGATGCTATGGGTTGCTCTACCTAGATTTCTCCGTAGAAATAAATTAATTATCATTCATCTTTGTAATATTAATTAGGAATACGAGGGTGTTTGTGACCAAAAACGTCTTTAATCTGTGTGACAAATTGTTTTTCGTCTATTTAATGGTAATGTATAAAGCTATTTTATTCAATAGGCATTTAAATATATTTCTTTCTCTAAGGTTGTTTTAATAATTTATGATGAGATTAAGGCACACCTTACAATTTTTCCAGCTTATTGTAAGGTTTAAGTTATTTATTGTATTTTGAATTGCATGAAACATTTTTTTCTGTTGTATTTCATTGAAGGGAACTATATTTTATTTGTACAGCATTAGAAATAATTATGGAAACTGTTAAGTAAAGTGTATCAAAGGCCAAAGCTGAGAATGGCACCTCATTATTGAATGGAAATGAATTGTATAAGAGTACTGTTAAATGTTGGTCGTTTGCACCCTAATTTCTATCACCCAACCAATTATAGAATGACACACCAATTTATACTCTAGGCAGTCAGTCATGTTATGCTTAGTACTGTGGTCCTGTCGTAGCTTCCAGGACTAAAATACTTTGTGATAAGTGTGTACAGATCAAAGTTCTAGCTTTTAATGAAAATCAGAACTGTCCAAAATGTTTTATATTGGGGTATGTTCTTTATACGAAAGATGAATGGTAAGTAGATATTAGTAATAATCTCACTTTAAAATACATTGAGATAAAGACCAGTATGGATGTGTTGTTGTGGAAGATTCTGATGGACCAGATTCATTATATTTCATAGAGTAAAGCATATTGATTCTATTTTATATGTTAAGCTTGAAAAAAAATTGTTATATGAAAATGTTTAGGTAAATGCTAGATAACAAAATCTATAATGAGACCAGCTGAAAAATTGGAGTTTCAAATATACTGGGTTTACACTATTCTTTTATTTTATGGAACCCTTCTGTATTGAGTAGTAAAGTGCAGTATTATGAGAGAGAAAGGAACACATTGCATTGCTTATTTTGTGTAGAGTGCATTATTGATTTTCTAAGCATTAATTTCCCATTTGATGAAAATGCTGAAAATTATCAATTACAGAGAAAGTGCTCTTTTTGGTATTCAGGGGGTAACTTTATTATCTACTTTTAGTCTGTCATTGCTAATCTTCAGCTGGATACAAATATATATAAACAATGCATGTAGTTTGGTTTCAAAACTTCCACTTCATTTGAACTTTTAATGTTTGGCCTTGTTATATTTATAACTAATAGTATGTAATTTAGTTTTGAAACTTCCACTTCATGTGAAATGCCTTGTTGTTATATATGTATTAATTTATAGTTTGATTGATTCCTTTATTCAACTTGGATTGTCTTCAAAGCAGTTTCAGGTAAATATAAGAACTAGGAGTAGTAGCATTAGTGATGTTTCATCTTCTGATGTCAGCAGTGGCATCTTTCTTGTTTTTGACCAAACAAAATATTAAGTTCTGTATTTATAATTAGATAAGAGGAGTACACGTTTTGGATATTGAGGTTTTTTTTTACAATTTTTCAGCTGTTCTGTATCATTCTACTGTGTCTGAGACACAGTAATAGTAATGAATATGAAAATGAGGGGACTTTGGCCAAAGAAAGAGAAACACAAATTAGTAGATAAAGTTCAAAGTATTGTAGCAACTGTGAAATAGGCTTAATGACCTTTGTACCTTCTAATGTGGTATATTTTAAGTGTTGCTCATATACGAGTCTTTCTGTAAAAAAGTAAAAATAAAAATGGATAACATTGATGTTAATTTTTTATCTTGTTGCATGTTTTCTTTCATCTCTTTTTTTTTTTAATGTGCACAATAACTTCAGCTCCTTAAGAAAAATGAGTATTGATCATGAGATATTTTTTTGTCTAAAGCATTTACATAACTGTGTTTATGGTGCATGCCAAAAAATCATTACCAAGCCTTAGGAAGTAGTAAATAAGTTGATATTTTTGTGATGAGAAGGATTTTCCTTGAAAACAATAATATAAATTTAAGGTCAGTTTGGTGATAGTAAGATTTACAGGAAAACACATTTACTGGCCCTTTAACTTAGTTTTACAGTTTTATATCATTTTTGTTCAAATGTTATCACATTCTCTGCCTACTAAATAAGGCCTACAACCTAGATCTCTTTCTGTCTAGTCTTCACAAGAATGTTTCTTTTATAAATGCATAATTTTTCAAAATAGCTGCCCTAATCACTTCTTGTTAAAACTAAGTTGCTCATTATTAACTAATATATTTGTTAATTCATTTGAGGTACTCACTGTTCCAAAACTACCTATATACACCTGTTTCCCATATCTTGGCAGACAGAGCTCTCTTATCATGAAAGAGTTGAAAAAACTTATTTAACCCTTAACATCTTCAAATGTACCTGAAAATTATTTTGAACTCTTTTTTTTTTTTTCAGATTAAAGAGTATAAATGTTGTAGTCGCATGGTAGCACTTGATGGAATTAATTTCAAAAGGAGTGATCAAATCAACAGATCATATGCAAATAATAAACTGTGAAATAGATTAAGTCAAAAATAAACACAGTGAAAATTACAGTAAAAAGATGCAAGTAATAAATAGTAGAATCGGTTAATTCAAAAATAAAGTGAAAAATACTGTAAAATTCATTCCAAATGCTATGAGGGAGCTGAAAATGCACTACTGTTAAGTAACACACAAAAGTGTTAGAATAATTGTGTGTGTATGTGTATTGTATATATCTTTTATATCCAGGAAATATTGTTTGAAGCATTTTGAAATTATGCAGCCAATGAATAATCTTAGATGGTGTTTGGAAAATGTCTGATAGTTTAAAAGTTTCTTGTAGTGAAAAGCTTTTATGAGTTGTGGAGAGTTTGGTAAAGCATGTGATTTAATATCTATATTTTTCACATAACATTTACTTTTTGAATAAAGAAAGAACTGTAAAAAAACAAACTTTTGTGTTCATCTGTTATGCTATGGATCTCTCATTTTGTACTTTTTTTCTTTGCAGAAGTGGTGATAATTCTTACCTCCTGTTTATGTTTAATGGGAGTCTGTAGTTGAACATGACTGTTGAACAGTCTCCTGTAGAACATTACTTTCACCAGGTATATTATTTAATTCTTTTTTTATGCAGATGTAGTATTATATATGATATGTGCTATGTAATTCTTGTTTTCCTTACCACTAACATCTATATAATTTCATATTTGATATTTTATTTTTCTGTGATCATATTAAGATTGTATTTATGAAAATAATACATGTAGAATATTTACTCAAATTATACTTATAATATAAGAACTACAATTTTATACTTATAGCAGCTACCATATTCATTGTAACACAATTTTTCTTAGTTTTTGTCATGGTTTTGTTTAAACATGGTCTGGAGATAGCATGGTAACATGCTTTTGTTTGAAATAATCTAATTATTTTAATTTTTTTAAGTCAGACATGCTTTAATAAAAATTAGCTTTTATATTTTTAACATTATTATACATGTCCATTCATAAAGAAAACAACTCCTCATCAAAATTGTAAAACCAGAGCATATCTTGTATCACGAAAGAAAGAGAACAATTATTTAAC
Source organism: Tachypleus tridentatus (assembly GCF_004210375.1). Classification (NCBI taxonomy): domain Eukaryota; kingdom Metazoa; phylum Arthropoda; class Merostomata; order Xiphosura; family Limulidae; genus Tachypleus; species Tachypleus tridentatus. Next base: position 32,711,304 of record NC_134831.1, on the reverse strand, counting down.
AACCAGAAGTTGTGCATGAGTTATTTTTTTAGTTTCTATATTATTTAATAACGGTAAATGGAAATATGCCCCAATTATACTTTGTGTTAAGTTTCATCGGGTATGTATAGAGGTTGTTTAAATGTTTTATTTATTTACAACTTCAGTTGCACGTAGTTTCTGTATAAAAGTTACAAATATGTAGTGTAAGAAACTTAATGCTATTCTCAAAATATGAAATATGGATTTGTTTTGTCAAGGTTAAAAATTCATAAACTGGTTCAAAACTAAATTGGTTTATTACTTTTTGTCAAACAATGTAGTTAAGGTATAGTATGAGGTGGAATTTCATTTATTTGTAAGCCAACTTCAGTAATAAATTATTCACTACAGCTGTAATCTTCTTGTTTATTAATTATGACTGTTTCCTTGTGATACAAGTGCATATGGAAGTGCCTTCTACATTCCCAGGGACCCTGCTAGAACAGTTTACAGGCTTCAAATTGTAACACTAAGTTGTAAAGAGGTCCTTTCAAATGTGCCATGCCTATTCAAAACTACAGATAAACTGATTAAAAGGGACTCGTAAGCAATATATATTTAAATGAAAGTTTTTGGAGTCCAAGATGGACCAACTCTATAACAAATTCTGTAGTACAGTTCCATTGTATAGCTCTGGATGTAGAAGGCCTAAAACCTAAGAATCTGACAGTTTTATTTTTTTACCTTTTGTACTTATTACATTGAAACACAGTTGTCTGTAAGCCAGTAGTGCTTTATAAAATGAGTTGATTTTCTAGTACTGGAAATTATTATAAAATATTCAATATGTCTATAATGGTGTGCTTAAATTACATTCTGCTATTAATGTTAATAAAGATTATTCAGATTCTTTGTAGTTTATGAATAGTGGTATCAGCTTTCACAACAGGGATTTGTAAAATTTAAACAGTTGTGAAAAGCTGTTGAGTCTTTTTTTTCTCTTTAAACAGCAAAGCTTTTGATGCTGAAAGGTTATACTTTAGTTAGCTGAAATTGATGAATTACTGTATTGCTTACTTTATGCTGTAAATTTAAGGGTGTTTCAACCACAACCAGCTTGAAGGTCAGTCTTATGTTTGTTATTTATGTCATATATTTATTTGCTGCTGCTGAGCTTCTTTGACCATTTCCCTTATACACATCCAGATAAATTGTCTATTCTTTCAACTAGTCACATACAGAACATATTCTTTGTTAAAATTTCAAGTATAGTTAAATCTTGGAAATTTACAGATCAGAAACTAAAGATCTCAATTTTTTTTTTGTTTTCCAGATTTGTTTGGTAATTTCACCAGATTATATGTGCTTTCTTGCTTTATATAATCATCTGTAAATATTAACAATATATTGAATTAACTATACTCATTACTGGGTTGAATTTTAGTTTCAAGCTAAGTAAGTAGCTTTTTCTAATTAAAGTTAATACACATGTTTTTGTGTTAATTTATTGTAAGGATAAACAGGTGAAACCACAAGAAACCCCAAAACAAGCAGGAAGTAGTGCAAGTGTGATTGATCTGACCAGTGAGGTGAGTGACAAGGAAGATGACTTGCAAAAAGCCATCGCTCTCTCTCTTCAAGATCAAAAGGGAGTGTTAGGAGGACAGATATCAATGGAAGAACAAGATATTAGTAGGTGAGCAGTGTCTAAAGAAAGTTTACTACATGAAATTATTATTAATTTTATTGTAACATTGTGGAGTAATAGCAAGTTACATAGAATGATGTAAGTAGCAATGTAGTGTGTTTTTCAGTTTTTTCATACCAAAGAGGAAAAGAAAAGAAACATAAATCACTCTTTTCTAAAAGTTTTTTTGATTTATTAATTTGTAAACACAACTTCAATAAAATAATGGAATATCTATTTGGTATAATGAGATTAATGGAAGTTGTAGTGCCATTGTGATCTATACATGAGTATGTATATACTAAGCTGAAGTGATTGGTTATTTTTAACAAGATAAAATTTAAGATTTTTTATTAAAAAGGTATTTAAGTGATGTAAAAATTTTAATCCTTCATGTATTTGTATTATGAATGTTTCAGCTTTCCAGTTTAGTTTTAACTAACACTTGGTTTTAATCCAATAAAACTAGCCACTTTTAATTTGCTGTCTGTTGCTGGCAGAAGAATGGCTGAGGCATAATTATTCAAGTTATTTTTTGTGAAATAACTGAAGGTGCTGGCCCACTAATGGCTCAGCTGTAAGTCTGGTAATTTATAACATCGAAAGTTGAGTTTCATTACCCATGGTGGGCACAACAGTCAGTTGTAGCAAGGGATTATTTCTTAGGAGATGATGAAATGTTTGTATGTACACAAAAGTTATGATTTTAGAATTATAGTGTGTTCCACATGGAAAGGAGTTTCTCTGACTTAATGGGAACACTGTTCTGTATTTTCTATAGAGTCCTTGAAGCAAGTTTGGCTGAAACTAAGGTGGCAGGGACAAAACGAAAGCGAGGAGAATTGTGGCAAGACCCTGCTAATCCTCATGATAGGAAGAGAAATAGCAATTGGCCAGTAGGCTTGAAGAATGTTGGGAACACCTGCTGGTTTTCAGCTGTGATACAGGTAAGTTTTATAGTTATTATAACTTGTTGTGATATATATGTTTGTGTGTGTATAGAATATTAATACTTAATAGTCAAGTAATTTAAAATCAAATCAAAAAGAAGGACTGTGTTAAAAAGAGCCAATCCAAACCACTAATTAATCGTATTTTTAATAATCAAAAACAAGTCTAAACAAAAAGGAAAAAACAACATAAAAATGAAACCAGATAGAAGACAACTTGCCCAATAACCATGTAGAGTTTCACATAAAGTCTGATTTATTACTGCAGAAAGTCTGTAAACTTCCTATTGAATACAGTAATATTTTGTAATGTAAAAGTATTTACAGATACTCATTTGTGCAAAAAGTCTATAAACTGGTTATTAAATACTGAAAGTGGTTAGTAAAACCAAAATGCTAGGGTATATTTTGTAATGTAAAAATGCATACAGGTACTACAATGAATAACATTTGAAATTAAAATATTACATGTATTAGAAAGGAAATTGAATAATGACATGAGTATTTTGCTTCAGTATATTGTATGCATTATACTTTCAGTTAATTCTTTATTTCATGTAACACCATTGCATGTTGTTGACCTTGTACATGTATATAAATATAGTACATTGTATGCTTAAGATGTACGGTATATAGTATATGAGCTTAACCAGATAGATTACTTCTTTTAGTATTTGTAGTAGTAGAAAAGTATGTGTAAAGGAGTATGGTAATTTTACTCTTCAAAAATAGAAAACAAAATTAAATTTTAATGGAAAGTAGGAATCGGTTAATTGTTTTGTTTCCTTTTTATAGCAATTCTATGAATAACGAATGATCACTACTTTCTGTTAAAATTGATTTATTTTTTCTGTTTATTTGTTCATTTTTGTGTGTCCATGGAATGAACATAACATATATAAACTTTCAGTATAGTCATATCCCTGATAGTTATAACGATTACAATAATTAAAACAACAATTAAAAATTTGTAAAATGTAATCCTTACTTTGACCTACAGGTAAGCTGCCAAAGTAGGGATTAGGTTTTATAAACTTGTAGTCATAGTTTTAACTCTTGTTCCATTATTGTTTGTGGCAGAATCTCTACTTCATTTTAAAATTTATAATTTTTTTTAATACTCTTGTTTGTTTTCTTTTCACATTAAACCTGTACAAAGTATGTACTTTACCTTTGTAAAGTGTCACGTGTCTATCCAGTAATATATAGCTCCATCTTTTGGGTTGAATTGGATTGAAAAGATATTTAAATATGTGCATGATATGTTTACCATTTATATTATACCTGTTTATATTATACCAGTTATATTATATTATATATGGATTTTTATTGGAGTATCAGAAGTGGAAACTCTGACCATTTAAGTAAACCAGAGACATCTTATAGATATAATCCTAGCTGTTTAGGCATTAACCCCACTGATGTGATTAGGTGGGTAGGTAGCAGATAAAAATGTTGCTGTTGTAGAAATGTTTGAATTTTTATACTCAAAATGTGAACAACCTGTTTAGTGTGTTGTTAGTATATGAGTGCAAAATATATCATAACCAATACTTTGAATGGTCAGTTTTTCACATGGGAAATAGATAGGCTGGTTTATAGGCATGTCAATCATTTGGAATCCTTGTCAATCCCTACTATTAAGTATTACCTTACTTAAAACAAATAGCATTTAGTTTCAGCTTTGAAAATTCATATTGTTTAATATTGTTTTTTATTGCATTCTTCATTTGTAAATTTTCCAGAATTTTGTCAGAAGGTACTTTTTGGAAAAAATAAGTATACTTAATTTTGATTTAAAATTTCAATTTTAAGAACATACCTTCACATACACACAATTGGTACATTCAGTTATGAGATTTTCTTGCCATTAGTGCCCATTATAGTGCCTGCCTCTCACTCTGAAAGGGTTCTTCCTGTGATGTGGTCTCTCTACTCTGTTTTTTTTTGAGGGGGAATTCTCTCAGTGAGGCACATTTCTCATCACTGTCTTTTGGTCTTCAGTTTTTTTATCCTTTGGCCATATTGGCTGATCCTTTTAGCCAAGACCAATCTTACTTTTTTTTCTATACCTGTCCTCCTTCAGGCCAGGAAATTCATGATTTTTAGTGCAAGGCCAGAAAAAATTCACTGGGAGGGCACTATGACCAAGTGCACGTTAATGTTAATGGAATAGAAATGACTTTCTTAATTAGTTTAGTAAATATGGCATTAATTTTTTCATTGGTGACTTGGGAAGCTGGCCTATCCTTTCAGGTTATATTTATCAGGTAGGTGAGTATTAACTTTTTTAACCCTTTTGCAACAGGTCACTGGTCAAAGGCCATGTCATTACGTTTGTTGATTTGAATTCAAATTTTGATTGAACTACTATTTTATGAATTTATTAATATATTAGGTATCAAACCGTAGGTTATAATTCAAACTCTAATATTATATATGAGTTAATTTCTTAATTTAGAAGTAAATATTAAAAAAACACATCTAAATGTTGATTTTTGTGAGACGTGGTATGTTGAATGCAGTACTTGTTAAAATTAGTTGTTTGTGATGTCAAAATCTAAGTCCATAGTTTGGTACAAATTAGGAACTAAAATGACCAATATTGAGAAGTTAGAACATAAAATATAAGAACCTTATATCTTTTCATCTTTTTGTTTTGCTTATGTACTTTAATCAAACAGTGGCCCTGTTCACATCTTTCCATTTTTAGAAATGGTCACTTGTACACACTTACTACAATATATAATGTGAATAAACAACTTACAGCTCAGAATGTTCCCATAGTCATTTTCTCAGCCATTTTAATCTGTGAAAAGGCTATGATGCTCTTTCAAACCAAGATTTCATGGAAGTAGGTTGTGTAATTAGTCTACTTGAAGTTTCTTACTTTATGTATATCTAAATACAGCTTAGCTACTAAGCTTAATAGCTTATAGCAGAATTTTGTGGTATCAGTCTAGTTAGTTATGAATTTTTGGTTATTAAACTGTTAATAAAAAAATTTTGTTTTTATATCCTCCACATGCCAAATTTTAAAAGGCTTAGCAATTTATGTCTGGCAGCAACTGAGTTCAGAGGTTGTAGCTAAAAGTTTCATAACTTCTTTGGAAATAGTAATAATCTATATGCACATGTCTGTAAAAATATAATTTAAATGTTACTGTATAATACAAAATACTAGTCCACTCTAACATTGCCAAGATCAGGTCAGTTGTATGTTACTGGATATGATAACATAAGTGCATGTGCACTGCATCAATGCAAGATTTAAACTACTTAGACTAAACATTTGTATTTTAATGTTATAATGTATAGGCATTCTAGCATGAAAACAAAAATGTATTTTCTAATTTTCTATGGTGGTTATGAGTTCAATCAATTGGCAGACCCCACAGAGGGTTCAAACATATAAAGTTTTACTGAAAACAAATATTTGAAATGTATTTAGGAGGTTTTAGAGATTACACAAATAACATTTGAGTTTTTTGGGACAAAGAATAGTTTTTTAAATCATAACATGAAATCACCTCATGCTTGGACTAGTAACCAAACAGACTCAATAATTTCACAAACAAATCTTCAGCAAAATATTTCATTAAAAAATATGATTTTTGAATACAGAACGCTTATAATCTTTCATAAAAATTTTGTGAACTGCACATATTTTATCAGAAGTTATGGTGTAAATATTTAATGTGTATATGTATATGAATTCGTACATGTGGTACTGAGGTCGTTGCGAAAGGGTAACCAGTGAGATTTATGAAGTAGTAGTACAAAGCTTTAAGATAAAAGAAAAAGAGGTAGTATACTGATCTAAAATGTCCTCTGACCTTAATAAGATTTCTAGTTTTTACCCCATCCTGACCTCTCTTCACTTGTTAATTTGTTTAACTTTGAGAAGAATAAAAAAAAAATCTCTGGGAGGAAAAGCAAAGTGTTTTGGAGGTTTTTGAGGATTGGTCATCTGATGACTTTACAAATTTCAGGCATCTCTATCAACTTACTAGTTTATCCAATTTTGATAAAGATCAGTGTTACACATAAAGAGAACAAGTGCTTTTATAAGATTTCTAGCTTTTGCCTCTCCTGACTACAAATGACCTTTGGCCTAAGAAGTGCATACAACTTTTATGCATTTATTACTTTCCATTTATTACTTTGTCTAACTTTGAGAACAATCAGACAAAATCTATGGGAGGAGAAGTATAAAGGCCGAATTTCTACCAACAAACTTCAACACCATTGTGCCTCTCTACGTAATAGAGATTGATGAAAATCAATTACATGGTCTCCAAACAGCAGCCCTTTGAAAATCTTGATGGCAAATAGATAGATAGAAAGATGTATTGCTACAATATAAGATCAACATCCCATTTACAAACAATATTACTACTGGTATTTTTTTGCTTCTTTCTAATGAGGGGTAGTGCTTATAAACAGCAAACTGAGCAAAAACTACAGCACAGTACATGGTCATGCATTGCACAACTTGCTACTTATAATTTGGTAACACTAACTGTAGCTAGCTTATGTAGTAGGCCTGACCCTTTGGTGGTTTTGCACATAAAATTGATCAAACTGAATCGTTGAAACTTCCTTTTTCTCTTTCTTTTATAAAAAAAATTGGAATGTAATTTCATATTTATCAATGGGGGAAAAAGTTCACATTTCTGGTACTAGAAAAAGTTTCATGGCATTCTTCCATTAACTTGCTCTTTCTTTTTTTGGCATATTTAGTGCAGGGAGTATTTGCAGTTGTATGTTTCACTCTGACCAGCATATGTACACACTGACTTTGATTGTCATGTACTGCTGCTGCTCTGGGTCTTTGTGTAAGTTCTGAAGATTTCTTGTTAGATTGCCAGTTTGAATTGCTTGCTATTGCTAAGAGCCTGAGTTATGATATGACTCAATGGACTGCATTAATGTTTTATTGCTGATCACAGCAAAAACTTCGCTCCTTACACTATGTGCATTTTATGTGACATATTTATTTCAAGATAGTTTCTGTAAGTTGTGAGTGTAGTATTTGTGATCCCTGATGGGTTTTCCCCTTTACAGCTGTTTGCAATACAAATTTAGGTCATGAGGGCACAACAGTCAAAGGAATACTGAAGGGTGGTCTTTGTGATCATAGATTTTAGTGATTTTGTGGAGGCACTATGGCTTTTTTAAAAATATGGTAGCAATTGCCACTATGGCCACTGTGAATTTCCTGCCTAGCTTTCTGTTGTCTCCTGTCTCATGTCCTCACTTTGATACTCAAAACTGTTTGTCAGTTACAGTTGGTGGTGTCTCTTTGGCAGGCTCAGACTACATTTCCTCTGTTACTTCATTTGGTATCTTGGCCTACTCCTTCCCAGCTGCTTTCACACACTTCTCTGGCTTTGACCACATCACTTTGCTAGGGGTATGGTACTTTCATTTTCCCCTTGGTGTGACTCCTATATGTGGTGAGGGAACCTCCCAAGGGAAGTTCAGTTCTTTCAGTTGACCTCCTCAGGAATCTAAACATCCAACCATGTGTTTGATATGCATGGTTACCCATGAAGGGGAGGAGAGGATCCTGGTGGTTGAGGTGTACAACTCTTAACACACCACTTTGACCTTGAATTCCTGTAGACGGGTGGCCATTGGGAGGCTCCTCTAGGGTCAATTGACTGTTCCACTTGGGCTAGAGTCAACCAAGTACCAGTGTTGGATGTTCTCAGCATGTCTTGTGAACATTGTATCTGATACTGGTGTTTGGGTAAAGTGTTCACAAAGCCCTGACATTTTTGCAAAGTCCTTGTTTGGCATTGTATTGCATTCCATGGTAGTGGGGTCAGTGGGCACCAAAAAAATTCTTTTTTTTATTATGGATCCTACAAATCCTAAAAAACTTGAATAAAATAATGAAGAAACAGCCCATAGGTAAACAAACACATGCTGAAGATTCTGAGCAGCAGTTTTCAACTTCTGTAACACCTGTACCTCATTTTCTTATATTCTCTTTCAGACAAACCTTTAGGGCAAATGTCTTCCTTTTTCATTCAGAAGGGACTAGAGGGACTTGCTGGCTCTCCTGTTGGTCAAAAAGCTTTGCTCTGGTGATATATTAGAGGAAACATCCACATCTCAACACAGTGAACTCCTCTTGCATTTATAGGCAATTGGGGATGTATCTGATGAGGTTATGCCTCATGCTACTTTGAATTTGTCATGAGGAGTTATTGTTGAGAGGGATTTGAAAAACATCCCCGAGCCAGAGATTCTCACCGGTTTTTCCACCCAAGGAATTTCTGCAGTGAGGTGTATCTCCACTTGCAGGGATGGAATTATGATGCCAACCAGTGTCCTCTTTTTAACATTTACATCACTGCATCCACCTGCCACCATCAAGGCAGGTTATCTAAATTGCAAGGTACAGCTATACATTCCAAACTCTCTTGGATGTTTCTAGTATCAGCAGTTTGGTCATTCAAAGACATCATATTGTGGTTCCTTGATATGTGCTTGTTGTGATGGCAAGGACTGTGATACCTATGAGTATTAATGGACCTTCATTGCATCAATTGCAATGACTCTCACCCATCATACTTTTGTTTTTACTTTAAATGGTTTGAAGAAAAAGAGATGCAGCATATGAAGGCAATGAAAAACGTTACTTACCCTGAGGCTCGAAAATTGTTGTCCACCACTTCATCTTGGGTGTTTGCTGCTGCACTATGTTCCCCTACTGCAGTGGGAGTGCAGAAGGATCTCTCTGTGGTTGTAAAAGATTCGTGCTCAAACCAAATGAAAAGTCTTTTGACCTCCATGATTAAAAAGTTGATGAATCAATGTTAACACCTATCTCTATCCCTAACATTCATTCCAGCAAACCCCAAGATCCACTTCCGTTGGTTCTGGGTATGGGCATTTCCTTGGGTACATTGTCTTTTCCCACCTCAAGATGCAAATTGATCATTCATTCATGTCCTCAGTCTCTGGAATCCTTTTCCAATGACAAAGACTTGCCTAATCAACCCAGGACAGGATCCATGGAGGTCTCGAACGAAGACAATAAAGAAAAAAGACATGGTTCTCCATCCAATTTGCCTACAGATAAATTAAAAACACTGTGGCTTTCTGCACTTCCCCAGTTCAGAGCTTATGCACAGAGTCTCATGAACCTCCTCTACATGTCTGCCGTTTGCAACATCCCACCTAGGGGATGCTTTTTCAGAACAGACAATTTGCCATTGCTCCTTTTGGCTTTCATATCCAGGTGAAGTTGGATGAATTGGGCCTGTCCTTGGATAACATTGCTGTATCAACTGGTCAGCCCATCCCACCATGGCTTCTTACAATCTCCAAATGTGACCTACCTTTATGTCATACGAGAAAAGCAGATACTCCCGATTGGAAGTACTGCCTGTTATTTGCTGAACGTCTTTCGAACCATCCTACAACTCCTATCTATATGGATGGTTCAATATCAGGTGACTCTGTGGGCTCTGCCATGGTTTTTTGTGGTTAGGTGGTTGTGTGCTGACTACCCTCCACAGTTTCTGTGTTCATTGCTGAACTGTATGCCATTTCTCTTGCCCTGGATCACATTGAAACTAAGCAGTACTCGAACTGCACTACTTAATCACTTAGTTCTCTCCTGGCCCTGGAATATCTTCATATTAGTGCTCACTCTGTTCTCACCAATATTCAAAACCAACTAGCTCGATTCTCTTTAACGTCTACTTCTATTCAGTTTTTCTGGATACCAGGCCATGTTGGTATTTGTGGGAACGGGCTTGCTGACATCACAGCTAAATCATTCTGCTCTGGCAATATCACTGTTGTGGCTATCCCATGCATAGACTATGGTCCTGTAGTCAAGGCTCAGCTCCATGCCCATTGGTAGTCAACTTGGAGTGAAAAATGTGAAAACAAGCTTTTCCAAGTAAAACCCTCTATTGGACTTTGGCCATCTTTCTTCCATAAGTGTCAGAAGGAGGAAGTTGTCCTAAATAGACTATGCATTGGTCACAGTTCTTTAACTCATCGTTTTATTTTTTCTGGGACTGATGCACAAATTTGTTGTCCGTGTGTCACTCAGGTCACAGTAAGCCACATTTTACTGTCTTCCTGTCATTATGACTGTCAGTGATGGCACCATTTTAAATGTGTTTTGTCCCCAAGTTTATCCATAATGTTAGACAGTGTTTTTGGCGATGGTGACACTCTCCACCTTAGAAATGTTTTTTGTGTTTTAAAGGCTATTTAAGTTTTTTATTTTATAAATTATATATTAATGTGATTCCCTTTTAAGAATTAAAATACCTCTAGTTCAATTTGAAATTAGAAAATGGCTGTAACATCAAATAACTCGAAACCAGGATGGGAAAGGCCAACTTCAGATAACTAACGCTGCTGTTGGAACTACCCGTTAGTCATCCTGGCAAGTTATAATAATAACAATTTTGCTACAAGTCCTTTAAAACTTGTATTACTTTACTTTCTGAAAATGGTCATAACGTTGAATAACTCAAAATCAGGACTGGAAATCCCAACTTCAGGTGACTAATGCTGATTTTTGAATTTCCTGTTAGTCATCCTGGTGAGTTATGATAATTACAATTATGCTACAGAAAGTCCTTTACAACTTGTATTACTGTAGTTTTTCTTTCACCACTGTAGACTAGACATAAAAATTGGATTTATTGATATTTTACTTTAATTTTAATTTTGTACTGAATGTTTGGTGCAGATAACCTAGTTGCTTTGCATCATAAAACACCAAACCAAACAAACAACCAACTTATATTTTCATGTGTAAGCTTTCTTTAGTTCATTTTCTGCAGATTTAATCTTGTTCTTGTTGTCCTTTACCATTGTTCATCTTTTAATTTTTTCAGGATTTTTCTTAGTCTATCTGCCTCTTCTTTCCTTTGAGCCAATTTTGTGTGACCCATCTTTCAGCCCTTTTCACTTGATTGTTTGACCATGGTTTGCCAGTTTTTTACTCTTGCTGCTCTTCAATCAGCTTTATCTTTCACATTTTACATTCCCAGTTGATGTTTGGCTTTCTTTTTCAGTCCTTTTTATTTTGATCTTTCCTTCTTCACTGGCCTTCTTGTCCTACTTTCATGTTTAGCTGGGACTTTGTTGCAGTTTGCATGCTTTTTTGCAGGTTCTGTTCAATCCATTAATTTCACATTTATTGTTTTATCTTTATTCTCCTTTTGCTTTATTGTTGTCATTTGGATGTCTGTGCCTTTTATGTTTCCTATACTCTCTTTCACCACACTTCTTTTCTTTATGATGACCAGACATTTCTTCCTAACACTTCAGCTACTTTTCACATTTTATCATATTAAGTTCATCAGCTGTCTTACTTTCATATACTTCATTCTCACTTGCCCTTGGATGAGGCCCTTTGGGTTGGCACACAGATGATTCTGCACACAATTGCCTCCCTTTATCTTTGTCATCAGGCTGTTTCTTTTCCTAGGGTTTTGATTCACTCCATTTGTTGTTCTTTACTATATCTTTGAGAAGGGAAGTACATTTTTCTTTAATGAATACCTTTCTCCTTTTTGTTGGATCCCTCCAGTTGTCTGTTATTGCTTCCCAGAGAATGCATATTTCCCAAAATCTGCATTAGGTCAGGTGTAACTAAAACTGCTAAACCAGTTCACTCTACTGTTGTTCACTGTAAAACTGTGTGTTCCACAAGACCACAAGAGGTGTCCTTGTGGTGTACAGTTTTACTCACTTGTCTGATCCAGACTTTATTAATTCCTTGGCGTGTCATTGAAACACTAGCATCATGGAAGTAACAAGCCACTTTTTTGGCTTGTCCTCTTTTAAAAAAGGGTTTTACTGTCACTTGTTGCACTTGTGTCCAGTAAAAAATTTTTTTTCTCTGATCAGTCTGTTGGGGATCCTGATGTTTTCTTCAGGTCTTCCCAGAACAAATTGCCTCCCTCCCATGCAACTTATTGTTTTTTAGATACTGAGGTTTAGAAATCTTGGAGAATTCCCACTAGTTGGGTTTAGTGCAATGTGGTGAGAATAAGGTTTGTGGTGACTGTTAGTGCGGCATGGGTCATTTTTCACACAGCTAATGTAACCTTTTCCTACAGCCAGAACCTTTTCAGTAGGTTCAAGATGAGCACATACTGTATGGTCTGAACATGCCCTAACCACACTAAACATATTGAATCACAGGTAGTTGTTGGCTATATTTGTATTCCACTGATCCATGCAATATGTGTGGCTCTTTTGCATCTTTCCACTTTCATTTTGGACCAAGAATTTATCGGGGTTTGGAAAGATGTGGCCTTCCATTGATGTGTTCTTCTTGAGGCCCTGCTATCAGGTGTCACAGTCCCTGGACTTTCCCTTTGGGTTCTTTCTGAAGGTGCTCATCCAGGTTTAAATGTTGCACCAGAACCTCTACTACTTCAGTAGTTCTTGGCATGGATGTGAGATATCATCTTTTAAGTATAAGAAGATTTTTACTTTTAAGGAAAAACAAAATAGAAGTGAGTATTTCAGGTGGGGACATGCAGAGGAATATCTTAGCATTAGAATTAGGTAGGTGTTAGCTCAAGGCTAATGTTATGCAAATCTCTTAGGCATAAAGATAGCAATTATGTGTAAAGCAGTATCTGTTAGAAATATATTTCAATACAGGAAAATGTTAACTTTTTTTTATTGTTGATCAGTAAATTCCATTTTACATATCCAGTGAATTTCTACTTGATTGTTTTTTGGTTTTTTTTTCATGCCATATTTCTTTTGATACTTTATTTTGCCAGTTGCAGTATTTATCTCTTCTGGCTATAAATTGTGAAAAAACAGCAAAAACTGACAAAGATTTATCAGTAACCTACATCCTGACCTTTCACAATTCCATCACCATTACATTTGTCAAACTAGATCAATTTATATTTAATAAACCCAATTTCTTTTCATAAATAATAAGTTCTTTTATTCATTGTTTACAATTGGTTGAAAATACATTAAATCTGTTATTTATAATTTGATCGTGACCAAGAATTTGATTAGCGAAAATATGTTTACTTAACTTGTTGGTGCTGTTGTGAGAGAACTGGTAATAGGTTACTGATAAATCACTTTTCAACATATATTTTTTATATATATACAGTTTGTAACTGAAAATGGTGAATAATGCCATTGGATAAATAAAATGGGATTGTAATTGAAATTTAAAAATAGTAGGAAGTATTTTTAATAATGATAAATCACTTATGCAAGGGTGATTACACAGAAACCTTTTGGGAATAAAACAACATGTACACCAAACACGAAGATTTGTTCTTCTTATTGTATCTTCCCTTTCATAAATTAATCTGTAACTATTGTGAAAGTCAAGACTATGTTGTTTTTATGATAGTCATTAAAAGGTAAAATTACAGCAGATTTATAATTTGTATACTAAACCTCACAGTCAATGTTTATTGTGAGTTTAATCTCTGGTAAAAGTTGGAAGGTAACATAATTGTAGACCACTGTACAATGCAAAAGCCCTGTAAAAGCTAAAGGCATAATTTTAGCTTACTCACTTTTAAAAATTGCTGTGCATAATGACCAAAATAAGGAATAAAATCAGTTTTGTTTTGGCACTCAGAAAGTAAAGATTGAAATTCTAATTGAACTGCTTTCACTTGAGAAGTTGAAGCAATAACTCAGTCATATATTTTAAGCATAAGATATGATGTGACACTTGTAAGTAGTATTTTTTTTTACACTTTTCAGTTATAAGTACATCAGTACTTATTGTAATGTTCACAGTCTAAATATTGTAAATTTGTAATTATAACGTATGTTTATCCACAAAAGATACTTTTGATTGGTATGAAACCATATTATTGGGTTTTTTAAACAACAAATTTAACAACATAATGATGTTGATCTACAGAGAAAGAAAAACTTTATAATTGGCTGTTAAATTATTTCCTCCTTTGCCTTTAAAAGTAAATAATATGAGCATGCTAAATTTGAGAATTTAGTTCACCATTTTGCAGTGAACAAGCAGTGAATCAATTGTGTGAGTACATCAAACTCCAAAGTAAAACAGACTCTTGATATAAGGATACTTGTTCCATTGGACTAATTTTCATGTTTATAACAAGTTTGAATGTAGTTTCTTACTTGTCTTGGGCTGTTGAGTTACTGTTGATGTTAAGCACATTAAAAACACCTATGCGAAGCTGAAATTTGTTGATTAGTGGCAGCTGCATTTGATTACTTAGAATTATTAAGTAATTATAATTTGGATTTAAAAGTTTGTATGCAAAAGCTTAACTGTTTGTTTCAGTTAGTGGTAATTAATTATACAATGTAGAATTGTTATATTTTTTTAATTAACAGGGAAGAACAAAACAGTAAAAGTAATTCTTATATAATACAATATACACCCTTGTGCAAATTATTTGAAACAAGACGGAAAATTACGATTTTTTCAATTTTTTGCATTTTATTTCTGAGAATCCAAAAAATTACTCACAAATTAATACATGATATGACCACCTTTATTTTTCAGAAGATCATTAATCTGTTTTGGCATCGAGTCCACGTGTTGACTGCAATCTTTACTAATATTTGGATTGCGGTACCACACCTCAATTATGGCCTCAATTAGCTTATCTTTTATAGTACAGTCTTTTCCATGAAGTCTTTCTTTACAAATCACCAAAAGATTTTCAATAAGATTTAAGTCTGGAGAGTTTCCAGGCCAGTCCAGCACCTTTATTTGCATTGTAGTCATAAAATTCTTCACAATTTTTCAATGTGTGGCACGGAGTTAGATCTTGCTGAAAAATGCCAGATTCATCTGGAAATCTCTTTTTTAATTTTGGAACTACTCTTCTCTGCAAAACTTTGATGTACTTTGGTCCTTGTATCATACCTCCTACGATATGTAAGACTCCGATGCCATAGTAGTTGAAAAAGCCCCAAAACATCTTCTTTAAGGGATCTTTTACAAACTGATTGATGTGAGATTTTCAAAGTTTCTCACCTGGAGATCTGCGAACATGCAGACTTCTTTGACCCTGTACGAAGAAATGAGTCTTGTCACTGAATAACTTCTTCCTCCATTGTTCTTGCATCAAGTTCTTGTATTTCAGACCCCATTGATACCGTTTTTTTCTTCATTGAGTTGGTAAGAAGTTGTTTTTGATTGGTCTCCTTGCCCTTCTAACACAATTTCGAATGATGTAATATTCCTCAAAATTTCGTCATATATCCCAAAAATAGATCAACTGAACTGCAAAACACAGCTAATGATGCCGTCTGTGTAAAAAAATGACTATTAAAGGAAATCGGTGGGTCAAGCGAGCCTACGCCGGCTGCTATGCTCAAAATATTGTAAAATGACCATTTGTTTCAATTAATTTGCACAAAGGTGTAGGTAAGTCTACTCAGCTGAAAAATAAATCACAGAATTTTATACTTAACACACCAGATGTTTAGGGTGTATCAAATGTGGGTAGATTTATAATTTTTGGTGTTTTTCTTTTATAGTCTCTCTTCCACTTGCCAGTTTTTAGGAGGTTAGTTCTACATTTTTCACCAAAGATAGATTGGGAAAGTGATACTCAAAATACAGTGGTAAGTGTCAGGTTTGTTTGTAAGTTATTTTTATAGATTTGACTCTTTTTGAATTGAGTAAAATTGTCTGTCTAGTAGAAAGTATAATCGTGTAATGACCTTCTGAGTTGTGTAAAGGTTAAAGGTGCCTCTGTAAAGGTCTTTTTACCTGCAGTTACTTTTACTGCATTCGAGTTGATATCACTGAATGTTTTGTGTGTTGCCCTAAAAAATTTCAACTACCTCATCATACCTCAAAATCTTTGGGGTACAAGCTGCTTAAAGTTAGAAAACAGTTTAGCACCTTCTCTCAATCAATTATGAGACTTTCACATCATCATTACAACTTTCATTTCACAGCTTTCAAGAAAGAGACATGAACTGCAAGAATTACTCAGCTTTTACATGTTTTTCATGGAAAGATTTATTTTGGGATTAAAAAAATGTGCAATGTACATGTAAACAATAATTTTAACATGAGGTTTGTCAAAAATAACATTGCAGCATCCTTATTGTATTGTATGTGAGCATTTACTACCATAAAGAAGCTTTCTTTAACTTTTTTTCTCTCTTCAGAAATCAGAACTGAGAAGTCATTACTAAAAGCAGTACAAACATGAAAACAACTGATTGTAAATTTATAATAAATGAAATAAACCATATATACTGTGTAGAAAATGTCTGTTTGTTTACTTTACTGAACTGAAAACAAATTGTTTCTTTTAGTGCCTGCTTGTCAAAGTCAGCATGATGTGCAGGAAAATACTTGGAACTCACTCCTGCATAATTTAAGTGGAATACAATTCCAAGTGACAAAAATTGCCTTGTGGAAACCAGCCTTTAAATGTACAGTTTATAATAGAGTTATTATGTGAATTAAAATGGCATAAGTGAGACTAAACTAGCAAATTTAGTTAATTCTTAATGTAGTTTTCAAAACATTAGAAACAAAGTACACTGAGATTCCGTTATTCGTTGCATTGCTCTGAATTATTTCATTCTCAGAGTGTTCATCAATTATTACCCATGTATTACCAACATTGCCTTGTTTCATTAGTAAAGCTTTCCAACATCATTGATTACCTTTCTAGTTTACTACCAATATTTTTGAAATAATGCCATTTTGTTTCATTACTTGTGTTAACATTGTTGGGCTACTTTACCAGGTGTTGTATTTACTAATTACTGTACAGCAATATACTACCAACTTGTGTGAAACAATGTTGCCATGTTTTGTTTCTAGAACATGCTAGGGTTATCGGACTAATTTACTGAGTGGAGTGTGATATGTCATCCACTGGCCACGACGATGTTGAATCTAAGCGTATTGTGTTCATGTGCAATTATTTCAAAACCTTGTTTTCTCTGTTGCAGAAAAGCCTGGTTTCAGTCCTTTTCAATATGGCTTAAAAGCAATCACTAAGTGATAGTAAAGCACCTCTTGTCAAGAAGCCCAGGGAAATAATTAACTTTAGCATTGAACTGTTTTGTTTTTTATTTTTCTCATATGCCTGTTTTGTATTGTACAGTGTAGTTAAAAAGCCATATTACACTCTTTAAAAATGTTATTCAAGAGTGGACCAAAATTTGTCATAAATGTACGTTACACTTTCATATGAAGATTTGTTGCTTAATGTTGTTTCAGATATATGTCCCACTTTCATGTAAAGATTTTGTTGCTTATTGTTGTTTTAGATATATGTCCCATTTTCATTTAAAGATTGTGTTGTTTAACATTGTTTCAGATATATGTCCCACTTTCAAGGAATGTATCACAGCATACATAACAAGGATCCTCTGTATAAATGTTCATTGATCCATTTAGTTATGAAAGATTAAATATGCTTAATACACTACACAAAGTTGAAGGATTATCAGATGTTTAATATTGTGGTTACAAAGCAAGACCACTGTTATAAAATGTCAGTCAGTCATCAGTTCATTATTGTGAAAGTCGGGTATCTGTTGATCAGATATGTGATCTGAAATATAAATGGTTGATTGTTTTGCATACGCTGTACTTAGTGACATCACACAAACGTTTTTCCTTTTTACTCATCAGTTTGGTAGGTATGTTACAGATCATCATTGCTTCAAGTTGTTCATAAAACATGGAAAAATGCTAAAAAGACATTTGAATGATTCTCTCATGTGTATAACAGTCATCCTAACAAAACCAACCAATAATAGCATGATGTTGTAAATTGTCCAAAATGTCATTAGTAAAATTTGGTGATGCTTCCAAAACAATGGTATATTTGCTTAAACACTTGGATTGGGACAGAATATTATCTGTAACACAAGTACCTTACCATTATTTATCATATATGCCTTACTTTGATTATACAGAATTTACTGCAACACTGAATCGGATGCTTTAGTTGCACATGAATGATGTATTTGAGAATGGCCAATTAGAAACAAAACTTGGTAAGACCAACCTGTTAGTGTGACATCTAGTGAGGGACTTCTACTTACAGCAAAAAACCAAACAATTTATGTGTAATATACAAAGATCATGCCCATTAGACCAATGGCTTGTTAAGAAAATTTTTTGCAAGTAGTGTATGCACTCATGAAGTGAGGTATTAAAATCCAGTCAGACTTTTCTTAATGGAACGTGGTGCATAAGATGATGTTGAAAGTATGGTGTGGATAGTAATAAGCGTTGCCAGAGGCATAAAACTCTTCATCCTTTCAAGTAGTAGTACTTTTTTTTCTGATAGATCGTTTAGGCTGAGTGTTCATGATAAATAAAATGGATGGAGTGGCACACACCTGTTGTAGACGAAAAACAAGTCTAGAGGATGACGTTTTGGAAGTCTTCCATCATTCATCTTCAGCATCTCAAGATGTTGCATGTTTTCGGAACCACATCTTACATCCTATGACCCTTTGATAAAGTGTCATATGCTGGTGGTATGATTGATACCACTATTCAAGACCATACTAAACTAGTCAACACATTTCTTGAAGAAGAGTTTTATGGAATGAAATAACCAGTGTGCTCATCACACTTCATGTGTGTTGAGTGCATGCAGAACACACTTTAGAGAAATACTTTCTCTTTGTCAAGTGACTAGACTTTCAAAACATCCCCAGAAAAGTGGTAAAGAATATCTCAAGACCATATAAATATGTTGACTTTAAGCATGTAGTATTGGTGTCAGGTTGTTCACAAGTTGAACACTTGATGTTAAATCGATATGTAGTGAACTGTGGGGATGTCAGAAACCAAGCTCTACCCAATGTTCACATATAATCATAGGCTGGATAACTTTTTTTTTTTTTCATTTTAGATTGTACTGTAGGCCTGTTTTTGTAAAATGTTAGCTGATGGCATGACTCCTATCATTTTGTGCCATTAGCTCTTCTGAAATATTATATATGGGAGGTATCATTTGTTGTGAGCTGTGTCTGTACTTTATAACAGAATGATGTAACAAATCATGGAGTGGTAATTAAAATAATAAATTCTCTTAGGACTCACTGAGTACAGAAAAGCTTAAAAGTGCTTGTTTAGTATCTTACATAGTTTATACCAGAGTACTATCAACTTTAAAATTGTAATGGTTGATGATTGTATTGTATGATTTGTGTATAGTTCACTCAGTAATGAAAAGTTCCCAGTTTAATATGTTATAAAGTCTATAGTAGAGTAACATGTGAAGCATTAAAGGGCAATAATTAGTAATTAGAATCCTCTAACAACTCATAGGATAGTCAAAACATTATTTGCCTGTTTCATACATCATATAGTAAAGGATAGTGATCTAACAGCATACATTACTCATTTTTCTATATCTTGGTTGTTTGCAGATCATTAATGTGTTAAAATGAGAGTTATGGAAAAGTTATACTTTTTGGAAAATTTAAAGAAAGGCAAAATTGTTGTGTTGAATAATATTTCTGATCTGCATCTTGGAGATGTTCTTAAAATTTCAATTGAATACCTGTATGCAGTTCTTCAAATCACAGTTTTAAAGATATTTTCATTCAGTTCCTTGTCTTTGATCAGGATTTAACTACTGCATTAAGTCACAAAGAAGAATGTTTGATGAAGTATGGATACTTACTTTCATAACAGTATTCAGATATTCATAAATTATTTTAATGTAAATTCAGTATGAATTAATGCGTAATCTTTTCCATATTAATTAAGTTTTATGTAAAGGTTGTAGAAAGTGAAAGGAGTGATCATACTTGCATGTGAATTTTCTTTTTTTAATTCCAGGATAACAGAATACTTGTATTTCTACATAAAATATAAAAATATCCTGATTTTGGTATTTTATCATTTATGTAACAACTGATGTAACACTTGGAAGTTTGTTAGACTCCATTAATTTGCCCATGATGGTCTCATTGCTTATCCCTTTACAAAGTCCTATTCCTCAGGTAGTAGCAATTTTGATGATAGATGGTACAGAATTCAAGCTAGATTGTCCATGTGGCAAATTCTGTAAGACAGAACTGAACCTTTTTATTTGAAATGCCACAGGAAAGATTATGAATGTTGTAGTGTTGAATCAAAACAAATTACATGTAAATGATCTAAATCTTATTGAAAACTGTGAGATGGTGTGAACAGGAATGAAAGATAAACGTAAAGGTAATTTCAGTTTTCACCCTTAGGATGCATTATGAAGCTATTTAATGTTATATTCTGCATGAAAAATGCATTAAAGTGAACACTTGGAAATTAATAATGCCTAAGTCTTGTAATCGTGTTCTTGAAAATTTAGTTGAAAGAAGCTTAACACTGCATGTTTTTGAATTGTTTAATTTTTTGCTTCTTTTTGTTATGTGGACAAATTGAAGAATTGAAGTTCTGGACCAAAAACAAATTCACAAAAAGTGGTAGATTATAAGTTATTGATGTTCTGTAATACAAGTGTGAATACATTACAGGATAGTTGTTCTGAGGTTCTGTAATGCAGTTATAAACACATATCAGGATATATGTTGTGGAGTTCTGTGATACAGTTATTAATTTAATTTAAGAAAGATGTATTGATGCTCTGTGAGGCAATTGTTAATACATTTCAGGATAGACGGAATCTTGAATTTATGCGTGAGTTAAGAAAACTGTTTGGTTTGATGGTGGCTAGTAAGAGAAAATATGTAGATCCTTCTGAAGCTCTGGATGTGCTACGTGAAGCATTTCCAAATAGTAGCAGTACAGACAGTCAACAGGTATGTGGTGCCCCAGAACATGTAATAGTTATAATAACAAAGTGTAGAACAACCAAACTACATGCACTGTTTAACTTAAATTATCCTATTTCTAGCTGGGAATGTAAGTAATCATTAACAGTTGATATTATATGGAATAATTACTAACCAGTTGTTTTTGTCTTATGTGAATTTTCAAAAAAACAAGACGCATTAATGTAATTCAAAAAATAGATGTACGTAATTTTGTGCAGAGAGGTGTTATTTCAGAAAAAAATTTAAAATATTTAAGAAATATTTTCACTTAAAACTTATCACACTAAACCTTAGTTATCAAGATTTTCTTTTGTTGGTGCATAGGTTATTATTATTGTTTGTTGTAGAACATAGGTTATTATTGTTTGTTGTAGGACACAGGTTATTATTTTTGTTTGTTGTAGGACACAGGTTATTATTTTTGTTTGTTGTAGGACACAGGTTATTATTATTGTTTGTTGTAGAACATAGGTTATTATTATTGTTTGTTGTAGAACATAGGTTATTATTATTGTTTGTTGTAGAATATAGGTTATTATTTTTGTTGTAGGACACAGGTTATTATTATTGTTTGTTGTAGAATTTAGGTTTATTATTGTTTGTTGTAGAATTTAGGTTTATTATTGTTTGTTGTAGAATTTAGGTTTATTATTGTTTGTTGTAGAATTTAGGTTTATTATTGTTTGTTGTAGAATTTAGGTTTATCATTGTTGTAGAATTTAGGTTTATCATTGATAGTTGTAGAATTTATGTTTATCATTGTTTGTTGTAGAACAGGTTATTATTGTTTGTTGTAGAACAGGTTATTATTGTTTGTTGTAGAACATAGGTTATTATTATTGTTTGTTGTAGAATTTAGGTTATTATTGTTTGTTGTAGAACATAGGTTATTATTATTGTTTGTTGTAGAACATAGGTTATTATTGTTTGTTGTAGGACACAGGTTATTATTATTGTTTGTTGTAGATCATAGGTTATTATTGTTTGTTATAACACATTTGTTAGCTAATTTTTTAGAATAAAGATTGAAAAGAAGCTCAATTATGATTGTTATTTTTTAGTCACACCAGTTTCATAAATGTGGAGTATTTGTGTGCATTTTAATCTAATTTTTGTGATAAAACTGTCCAATAGTCATTTGATTCAGTGTACTACTAAACTATTTAATCTTTACTTGGTAAATAGATATAAGTGTTTCCATGGTATAATTAGAAGGGAAAATTACCTTGAGTATTAATAATATACAAAATGGTCACAAAAATGATATAAAACTTTTAATATTTTGAACATTTAAATTAACATTTCATGTTGTTGATTGTGTCAGAAGTGTTTTAATTTCTGTTGAGTGTGATGAGCTCAATTAAATGTGAAGTTTAACTTTTTTATCATCCTGTATTTTGTTTAAACAAAAATTTTGATTTTTGTTTTCATTATTCTGTAGGATGCTAGTGAATTTACTCACAAGTTATTAGACTGGTTAGAAGATGCTTTCAAACTGGATTCTTCACTGCACCTGGATTCTTGTCAAGAAGAGTGAGTAAAAGAGAGACTTTTATGGTTTTCATGTCACACATATCCTAAGACTAACTGTGTTCATCTTGAGCTTTTTCTTTGTTTCAGATATAGAATACTAAAACAATTTTTAGAAATATACATTGTGGTCCAAAATTATCTTTCCTATTTCATAATTTAATAATTAACTAAATAAAATACAACCTTGTAGTTTTCATTATCTTGTAGCCCAACTGAAACAGTTGTTATTGACATATCAGTAGACTTGTACGTGTTCACTATTAGTGGGTCTTAACACGTCTAACCGATATTTGATTTCTGTCCATGTTTGATATAACATGTTCACAGTTACAGTGGCGATGGCATCCATCATCTTGATGTATGATATGTGATATTTTTAATCTAATTTTCATACTTCTTTCCTGTACTGTAATTACACTACACATCAGTCACTGAGTTGGTCTCTGCAAACCAAATGATGATTACCATTTTACAGGGTTATGTTACTCGTTGTAAAAAACAAAACATACAAACAAACAAAAGCATGACACAGAAACTGTTTGAGTTGGGCTTCAAACTACTAAAAACTGCATGGTTTATATCCTTGGTTATTTAATTACTAAATTTTGAAATAGTAAAAACTACCCTATTTAATCCCACAGGATGTGAACGATTTAAAAAGAAATGAATAATTTTAGGATTAAATATAGCATAAAATACAGATGTAGCAAGAACAACAACAAAGAAATGAAGTTGAAATATCAATTACATTAGCATCAATTTTACATTATTTTCGCTTTTTCCACATGCAAGGTCTTATGTCTTTTGTGTTATTGTTCATTGACATAATATTTTCTGTCATACTTTCTGTAACCCCAAGAAATTGTGAAATTGGATACACAACATGTTTATTTTGTTAAAGTTAAGCAGCAGTTTAGAACTACTGAAGCTCATGTGAAGTTGTTGATAATGTCTGTGCTTGTATGATACTTATCTCTTTTATCTCAGTGCATCACCAACTGATCAGAATTCATCCCATTGTCAAAATCCCATGTTGAACCTTTTTTATGGACATTACAGGTCTGAAGGACTTAATGAAGGTGAGTGTTGGTTAGAGCAAGGTACTTTTTCATATGCTTAAGAATATGGTAATCATTATAGTTTAATTACAAGTGTTGAATTTTTCATTATATTGGGAACAACTGCATAAATATTTGAACATAACCATTGGATTTTATTATCACAACTAGTAAAACACAGTAGAAGAAGTTTCAGTGTAGCCATTGTCTTATCATATTTTTTAAATAATATAGTTGTAAAAGTTTCAACATAACCATTGGTTTTTTCCATATTTTAGAATGTTACAGTAGTAAAAGTTTCAATATAATCATTTTTTGACAGATTTTATAACAATATGGTAATAAAAATGTATTTACCACTTTGTATGGGATTGTTGGAAAAAAGGACTTTTGATTATGTGCGATACGAATGTCAGTCATTAACATCTTGAGCAGTTTTCTGGTTATAGGCAGTGCAGTAAGATGAAAGCATAATCAATAACATGGTTGTTGTTTCTAGTGACTTATAAGAATGGTTTGTTAATTGCTGTCCTGATGTTGGCCTGATGAAGTAAGTCTTACTAACTGGACAGTTTCACAGTTTGTCATGAATACATGACACAAATGCTAAACTGAATGCATAAATTTCTTTCTGCACTTTTCTCATTAATTGAGTCAAAATAATGAGTTTTTTTTTCATATATTCTGAAAAAATATTGAATAATGTTAAGTTTTCTTGAAATACCAAAACTTAACTGGCTTGGCCTTGTAGATTTGCTCTTGGTTTGTGTAATGAATCTCTCTCCCAACCAGTTGTAAGCACCCATGTTTATAAGTTACACATATTATTTTTCCCTTTGTGATATCCTGTTGTATATATTTTTTTCCAGCTTTGAGCAGCATTTTTGGTAAAACTGTTGATCAGAGACTTCATCATTTATGTTGACAGATTTGTGTGACTTTTGTTTTCATGGTAAACTTATTTTGGTTCGTTGTTTTCCTGTATTTTTGGCTTGCTGTGGCCATTTGTTTAGGTTGTTTGACTCACAATTTGTAGATTACAGAATTCAAAACTGTCACTGGACATGCAGTGAGAGTGTTATAATATGATGGTTATTGTAACTGTTCACTGGTTAAAAATGTAGCCCAAAAAGTGATGATGAGTAGTTGCCTTCCTATAGTCTATCACATCAAAATTAGAGATAGGTAATGCAGATAGGCCTCAAGTTGCTTTGTGCAAAACCTAGCAAACAGACAAACATTTTTCATTATTTTGTTTTATGTTTATCTTTATGGAAGAAAAAAACTTCAAATGCTTAATTTTATCTCTTTCTTTTTTACTGAGTTGTGCTTTTAAAGATACACTGTTTAAAAATGTTCAATGGCAGAAATAATTACTTATCAGTAACATTCAACTAGAACACTTAAACATCATTTGATTTCATGTACTGTTAAATGCTACAAATTTTGTAGGCATACATGCTACTTAGAAACATTTATTAATATTCCTTCAGGACACACCTTTGAGAATGAAGAGGCATTTGGCCAGTATCCTCTTCAAGTTACTGGTTTTTGTGACATCCATGACAGCCTAGAGGCTGCTATGGCACAAGAGATAGAGTCCTGCTATGGAGATTCTGTGACAAATTCTGGGCAAGAAGTAAGAGTAATATATTAAAATATTTATAATTCCTTATAAGTAGCATGTTTTTAGGATCTTACCTGTTCATGTGCCATTTTGAGATGTTAACACAGGTGGTGTGGGTCAGTGGTCTTCAGTCTTTTTTACACTAACTTTAATGTTAAGATCTGCCATTCAAAATGTTATTGGATAGATAGTGAGTTTATAGAAATACAGCATGAAATCTGATGTAGAGCAATCAAATCAATTGCAGTGCATGCTGGGAGTCACAAATGTTCAGAATTAAGGATAAAGTGCTTTTCAAAACTGAGCTTGTAGAATCAGGTTGAAAATGCAAGTGCACACCTTGTTGATTACAAATGGCTTATGCTTACAGTATGCTAATAAAGAAAGCTGAATTATAATTCTTGCAATCTACTTTCTAAGGTGCTTGGAGACTGCTAATTGTTGCTGAGAATAAGCAAGAATGAAAAAGAAAATACATATTAATTTATGGTGTAGTTTTTGATGAAAAAAAGAGGTATTATAAGGCTGTTTTTTGCCATATATTGTAATTGGTAACAAAGTTTTGACCCATTGAAGTGACAAAAGAAGATAAAGTTACAAATATTGAACTTCCTAAATCTGGTAGAAATTACTTTATTAATAACAATGGTTAATGATACATACATTTGTTGTTATTAGATACCCAATGTTTTATTTGTAAGTAGCTTGTATTTTCTTTGTGTAGACTTGGTTCACTCAATTACCACCAGTTCTCTTGTTTGAGCTATCCAGATTTCAGTTTAATCAGCAACTGGGGCTGCCAGAGAAAATTCACCACAAGTTGGAATTTCCTGAACTCATATACATGGATAGGTGAGTAAATTCAGTTTCTACATGCATGTAAATTAATTTTCTAAAGTTTCAGTCAAATGGTTTTTGTCCAAAATATGTGTTTTGGTATTCCCCATAAATTGATCTATTCTATCCCTGTCATCCGCTAGTACATTGGTATGTCTTCGGATTTACAACACTCAAATCAGGGGTTCGATTCCCCTTGGTGGACTCAGCAGATAGCCCAATGTGGCTTTGCTATAAGAAAATGCATCTATTCTATCCCAGTACCTAGGTAAATAAAGACATTTATGTTTGATTAGTAATGTGATGTATCCCCCCTCTCAGTTGACCTCCAAAATAGAATTATAACTGAATATTGAGATTTTAAATTTTCTCTTGAGGTACGTTTTATTAACATTTATTTTTGATAAAGTAATTAAAAAGAAATCAAAACTGCTAGCTATAATTCTATATTTTTATCCTCTGTTAGGACAGTAATAGATATAATGGAAGTAATTAAGTTTCTTACCTGTGCAGGTACAGCTTGCCAATTGGCAAAATTAAATCACACATCTGTAATTTTGTACACCCATTTGAATCTTATTTCTAGCTAAAATGGTTGACAGTGAATTTTTTTTAATTTTGTAATGGAAGGAACTGTAAGAAATTTCACTGTCTGCTTTTTTGTATTTATGCCTAACAAGTTTCTGAAGTTAACAACATTTTATATATATCATCTGAAATCTAGAATTATTTTTTCTCACAGTTTATTTTCTTTGGATCTAACTTCCTTGTGTAACTACATTGCATTTTAAAGTTGAAAATTTTCTTACGACATCCTGAGGCACTTCGAGGCTATGTAAGGCATTTGTATTTTAATTTAAAAATGGTCTTCTGTGGAAAGGTGTTTAATTAACTTAGAGATCTTGCTGTGTTTAGTTATTTTGCTAAGTAATGGTTTTGGCTGTTTACAATAACTCAAGTTTTGTAAATGTAGGCCATCTTTGGTACGTAGAATTGTATCTTATCTTCCGGCAAAGTTATACATGACATCTCTCTTTTTGAACATGTTACATAACTTAGTTAAAGAAGGACATATATGAAAAATAGTGAGATAAATATTTATTCTTTTTAGTTTTAATGCTTTAAATGAGTTTTTATCACAAAAACTGGCTTTTAGATCAAAAAGTACGTGGTTCATGTCACAATATAATAAATAGCTGTGTTACACAGTATTCTTTATTGTATTATAAAGAAAAATTATATTTTAAAACATCTCATAATTATTATGCTACATGGTTCAAGTGTCTACATTTCATACATGATGACTTTTATGAGTTAATAGTTTTTGTAAATGTAAGAGCAGAGGTGGCATTATACCAGTCAGTGGGCTTTAAATTGTTAGACTGACAGTTTTGGCATTATTATATTTTTTGAAGTGATATAATTTCAAATATTTATATGTTTCAATAATTTATAATGTATTGCTCAATCAGATTATTTTATGCTTACAAGGTAACATAAGAAAGATTGAAATTGCTGTAAAATATGAGCATTGTGTAGGACAGAAAAATTAGGATATGCATTTGTATCTACACTTCCAGCTGAAGTCTGAGGTGAAGCTTCTTGAATCCTGTCCAAGATATGAATACAATTATCCCATGATCATTGTGTATGTTCAGTTTCATAATTATTCATATAAACATAAAGCCAACAAAACATGGAATTACAAACATGGACATTATACCAGTGATCAAGTTCATTTTCAGGCACTGTATTTTGATAAGGTAATCTCACTAATTCAGCTGTAGGTGCAAGTATGTGTCATTTGTTATTAAACAACTGGAATCTTTGTTGTTTGTTTCTTTGTCAGCCAATGTACCATTTTCTGACTCTTTTAATGGTAACATCATAATGGTTGAAGCTATGTTGTCTGGGCCAAAAACAACTGGATTGATAACAGTTACATTTCTATCATTGTTTCTTTAATCAGCATCATTATGGTGAATATGTAATTCAAGCATTAAATCTAGACTCTTTAGCAGTTAAGTTCTTTTATAAGTTTTGCAGCAGTTCGTCTGGATACTGTTCACTGGGCAGTTTTATAGATATAAAGTTCTTGTTAAGAATTGATCTTGAGAATAAACATGATCCTGAATAGTCTTTCAAGTAATAATGTTAAAGGATTGAAATATTATTGGTGGTTTCAGGTATATGGAGTATAATAAAAATATTATAAGGTCCAAGAGAGAAGAGGTATGGAAGTTGAAAGAAGAGCGTCAGAAGTTACAGAAAAATTTAGAAAAGTGAGTTTACTAGTATATAGTTTCATTGAGTGATGATTGATGTGGAAAGTGCATGGAATTATCATTCAACTGAACAAATAATAACTGGTAATCATAAAAAAAGTGGTATTACTTTATTATCTTGTGACAAAAATGTCATCACATAGCATTGTTGTATTATTTAAGTAATTCTTATTGTCATATTATTTTGAATATTTTTTAATTGATCTGACTTGAATATATAGAATAATTTATTTTAGGTAATAAGTATTTCTTATTGTTCCAGTTTTTTTAATTTGCTGTGACACTGAATTAAAATTTTTAAATTGTCCTTAAAACAGGTGATTAAGATATTTTGAGACTGGTTCAGTACTTTAATTAATATCAAGGTAGAAAAAAATAATGCATGGGGCTAATTTTAACAATATTGTTTATATGTAAGTGTTGAAGATTGATTTGCACTTAATAGAACGTTAAATGACCTGATACTTCGAAGAAGTAAGTATTTAAAATGTTGAAATACTTCAATTAAAACAGGAATGACAGCTTTTAATTTTTCTTTTAACTTGTACAAGTGTCACTCTTTAGGTATTTAAATTATGGGTCAGGACCTAAACGTGTCCCTCTACAAGATGTTCTGCAGTATACTCTTGAGTTTGTGGAGAGCAAGTCAGATAATTTTCATCATACAGCTGAAGATGTTGTCATGACTTCTCCATCATCAGCATCCAGGTATTTCATGTTTTTATTAAAGGTTTATTTTTGCATGATCTCTGGATGTAAAACAAAATGTTCAAGAACTTTAAGTAGAAAGTACATAACTTTAAAATAATTCATCTTAAAAATTTAATTTTGTCATTCACTACGATTAGTTTTTTTAATTTTCTGTGTTAATACACTATATTATTTAAATGCTGCAAACTGTTGAATGCTAGAGAAAGATAAGTGTCTAGGTAATTTCGTAAAGACTCAACAGATAATATGAAACCAAATGTGCTGATTTTCTTCTAAATCCTTAAGTTTTTTTTTTCCAGTGTACTGAAGAGTAAAGTATTAGTTGGCCAGCTAGCTGTTTCAAAGTTACTTATCTAGTATATTTATTTTATTGTTGGAACAATGTTTCTCTCAGGCATTTTATTTTAATTATTTGGACAGTGTTTTTACCAGTTTCTAATATAATTTTTATTGTATAGCTTTAAACAAATGATCTAATATAAATGCTTTAACTAGACTTTGTAATTTAATTGCTGGAACAGTGTTGTGACCAGACTGTCTAATTTGATTGTTTGAACAATATTTTGACAAGGCCACCTAATTTGATTGTTCGAACAGAGTTTTGACCATATTTCATACTTTAATTATTGGGACAATGTTTTGACCAGAATTTCCAATCTAATTTGAATATAATGTTTTAATCAGACCTTGAAATGGAATCAGAGGACATTATTTTGATTAGGCATTCTAATTTAACTGGTGGAATATTGCTTTGGGTAGTTATACACATCTAGCAAAAAATGATTGAAACCTTAAGTTAAAATATTATTCAGTCCTAACTACTAAACCATATTAAATATTTTTTGTAGTTGAATTGGAACTTAACCATAAACTAATAACTGTTTACAAAATTCACATAACTGCTGCTTTTTTCATATGTTGTCTAATGTAGCAATTGTTTGAGGTTCTTATTTCATATTGTCTTTTTTGTTACCCAGCAATAAACCATTGTAGTATCACACACAACTTTATGCCATATTTACTCTAATTGAAAGTAATATTTGGCCATTTGAATAGGAACCCCTTATTATCAGTTCTGTTATACTACTTATTCATTCAGTTTCAAAGAAAGTAAGCTTCAAAGAAAAGAAATATTCATTTATTTCTACAACACTTATGTTTGAAAGTAAGTTAATGTGATATCCTAAAGTTTGCTCCAAGAAACTTGGAACTGTTCAATATCTGCACCATGTTGCATTAAACTGCAGGAGCTTGTGTGAATATTCTTCTCCAATGTTAACACCTAATGTTGTGTTGTGTAAAAGTAATGCATAGCCTGTGTTTCTCTGATTCAGCATAATAGGTGACTCGCCAAGCACATCCCCTACAAAAAACGATGCCACTTGGAACAGTTCTACAGGGCAAAGTAAACTTGACCAAGCTTTTCAAAGTGGCCTTTCCCCAACCCCAAGACATGTATCAGATGTTGAGCTTTCAGTCCTTCAACAGTGTTTGAAACGATGGAGAACTGAGGTTGAAAATGATGTACGAGGTAATTTGAGGTTGCTACTGTTTCAAGAATCATCAACTTTATATTAAGTAAAAACCAAAATGCTTGGGTCAAAAATAATTACTTTTTCTAAAGGAGTCACAGTATTTGTTGTATTGAAGCTGGATTTTAATGTTTTATTATAGGTTGCATTAGTTTTTTGGTTTTTTTTAAGAATAGAATTAGGTGGAATATAAATTATTATTATTTTATTAAGGAAATTTCTGTGTATTTCTAAAGTTAGTCTATTGATTTCAAGTTAGCTTTTTTATAATTTATTATTTTGCCTTCACTACAAATGTTGGGTATATATTTATAAATCTGTAAAGCAACTATTGCTATAAGAAACAAGATTATGTTTAAAAATAATGTATTTACTGTTCTGATTTCTGTTAATATAGGTGACAAATTCTTCATGGATGTTATTTTTAATGTGTAATGTATGTTGATATTTAAAATGACTTCTGACATTAATAGTTGTATTGCATGTTCTTCTGTATCATATAGTTACTATGATTGTGAACAGGTTCATTCATAGTGTTTTTATTGCTTGCAATTTAGATGCTACATATTATACTATATAATGCATTAAAATATGTATGTAACTCATTGGTTTATTTCTGACATCTTGTTCTAGGTGTCTAGACATGACAGATTACTCAAAGTTAAGATAAAAATTGGATGACATTTAAACTTTGTAAGATAGAAAAGTTAGATTAGTTTCATGTAAGATAGAAGGTTAAGCTAGCTCCATGTAAGATAGTAGTTTCAGAGTGTCAGAAGCTGTACAGTTTGTTTGAAATTTGCATCATAATTTGATTTGTTTTCACTTTTCTTTGTCTACAGAACTCCAGCAAAAGATTGACAGAATAGACAAAGTCATCAGAGAGATATACAATGAGTCCTCTTTAAAGCAGGTGAGATGACAAATGTGTTAGCAACTATGCAGTATGTAGTTGCAAGAAACTACATAAATAGTCAGCTGTACACCATGTGAGATAATAAATGAATTTAATAGTATGAAATAGACATTATTAGAGACTTCTGTAGCAAGTCAGTTTTGCGACAGGTGATAAAAAATCAATAAGTGTGAAATATTCAACTTTTCAGCAGGTGAGATCATAAGTTTATAAGTATGTAATAGACACTCATTAGAGATTGATGCAACTGTTAGGCTTTATAAAATGTATAATACTAAATAACTAATAAGAAACTGTGAAGTTTATGAGGGAGACATACATTAATATTTGTCACATAAGAAATGTGTTTGTAATTATGGAATTAGTTAAGAATATTATAAACCAAAATTCAGTGGGTGAATAACTAAAAGGTTCAGTTAATGCTTTACATGTAAAAGTTGTAAATATTCATTTATTATTTATATGAGCTTCATGAAGTGCATGTGTTTTATCATAGTATTTTAATTAATGAAGACTTAATTATCATGGTCTTGTGTGTATGTGTGTGTGTATAAGTTTGTTATAACTTAAAAAACAAGCCAAAACAAAAATAAATTAAACAAAAAAAATGTACTAATTGAAAAGATCCCAGGGTACAAACTATAATGTGGGATTATAAAATGTACCCCATGTTTTGGAGGTGATTGTAGATATAGGACCCACATTGTGATGGGGATACACCATCTATCAGTCTTAACCTCTGTTTGCCAGTTTCACATAAGAAATAAGAGTAGCAACAAATATAGAAATAGAAATTAGGACAGCAAGATGTTGGCAAGATGAAGTCAACAATGTTCAACATCTATATTGCTTTTCACTGTTTGCAGACAGTTGTGGGAAGGTGACTGCTCTCCTAAGTAAAGCAGAAAATAAACTGAAATAAAAATATGTACTACCATTTGGGGGTAAATAAGTTAAAAACTTCACTCTTGAAATTACTGCTCCAGCCCTCAGTATGGTAGAAAGGCACTAATTGATAGCACAGAAGATGAATTATACTTGTATGAAGCATCCCATCCAGTTAGCTAAACAAGCTAGTGCAGCTCCTAACCAACACCCATTTATTAAGTCTACTGTGACTATCATGCTCTAAACAAGCCTTTACATGTGGTAAGGTGTACATCCATATAAAGTAGTACCATGTTGTTAAATGACCTTGTTCATAACTAAAAATAGTTATTAGAAATTTAAAGTAAAATTTCTCTAATTTTTATTTCTTTATATTTATTTTATACATTCTTATAATTTCTTTATTAAATCTGTTAACTATTAATTTTTTGTATCAGTATTTCAACATTACTGATAAAATATTGTAATTTATTACAAATGTTACAATATCTGAATAATTGCAAAGTTATAATGCTTATGTGTGTGTGTATATGTATATATATATTTTTCTCCCATTGTTGTGGGAAAGCTTCTTGTGATATTTGCTTATACTTCTAGTTTTTTGAGTTCTTTAAAGACTGTATGAAGTAATAATTATTATCTCTTATCCTATGATTTTATAGTATTGTACTTTGTTTTCTCTTGATATGAAGTTTGTTACAGGATTAAATTTGATGAATTCATGGTGCTTGTTTCTGTTATTGTTTAGGTTCCTTATAGACTTCATGCTGTGCTTGTTCATGAAGGTCAAGCAGCTTCAGGCCACTATTGGGCATATATTTTTTGTCCAGAACGTAGAATGTGGCTGAAATACAATGATGTAACTGTGTCTGAAGCATCATGGGCAGAGTTAGTGAAAGATTCAGTGGGTGGTCTTCACCATGCTTCTGCATATTGTCTGTTGTATGTGGATAGTAAACGAGAGGAGTTATTTACTGGTGAGACATGAATTTAATAATGTATTAATGGATTAATATGTCCTATAATGACTGTATGAAATAATACATCAACTCATTCTTATTTTGTAATGAGTGCAGCCTGCCTGATGCTAAA
Organism: Tachypleus tridentatus; assembly: GCF_004210375.1. Classification (NCBI taxonomy): domain Eukaryota; kingdom Metazoa; phylum Arthropoda; class Merostomata; order Xiphosura; family Limulidae; genus Tachypleus; species Tachypleus tridentatus. The sequence goes on along the minus strand of NC_134831.1, from coordinate 32,677,432 downwards.
TTCGTGTGTTTGTTTCACTGGATAAAAACAATAAATTTAAGTTATTTAAAATACTTTAAAGTAGCTTACAGTGAAACAGAAGTGTGAATGAATTCAAAACTTGTACACATACAATGTGAAAACTAATGTACAAGGAAGTATGTACTTGTGGTAGCTGCCAATCTAAATCTTGCCTCTTGATCTTAATATATAACCACAACAGTAAATACCAGTATTTCTTGGTCTCAATTCTTGATCTCAACATGTAATAACAGTAGCTAGCTAAGTCTTTAGATCTTACTTCTACATGTAGTTATCTAAGTCTCTAGATTTTACTTCTACATGTAGTTATCTAAGTCTCTAGATTTTACTTCTACATGTAGTTATCTAAGTCTCTAGATTTTACTTCTACATGTAGTTATCTAAGTCTTTAGATTTTACTTCTACATGTAGTTATAGTAACTGAGTCTCTAGATGTTACTTCTACATGTAATCAAAGTAGCTATCTGCATCTCTAGATCTTATTTCTACATATCATAGTAGCTATCTGAGTCCATGGATCTTACTTCCACATATTATAGTAGCTATTTAAGTTTCTAAATCTTACTTCTACGTGTAATCATAGTAACTATCTGAGTCTCTAGATCTCATTTCTACATATCATAATAGTAGCTATCTTAGTCTCTGGATCTGACTTCTACGTGTAATTGTAGTAACTATCTGAGTCTAGATCTTATTTCTACATTTAATTATAGTAGCAGCCTCAGTCGCTACATCTACACTATTATAACAGCTATCTGAGTCTCCAGATCTTACTTCTATGTGTAATTATAGTAAGTATTTGAATCTCCAGATTTTACTTCTACATGTAATTATAGTAACTATGATGGGTTGGTGTCTTGGATATAAAGTTCTAAAGCTATCTTGCAGGCTTCAGTTGTTGAGATATCTGTGAAGAGGGAAGTTACATCAAAACTGGCAATTAAGGCTTTATGATTTAGTTGATTTAGAATATATATATTTAAGGTTGAAAGAGTGTTTGAAAAGAAGCCAGTTGATGTTACATATTTAGAAAATGCTCGCGCTATGTATTTACCGAGATTGTAGTTAAATGATTTGTAGGTCGACATTCTGGATCGTAGTGGACAATCAGGTTTGTGAGGTTTGGGGCGCCACATAGTTGTGGTGTGCGTGAGTCGGTCATTCGTAGGTAAGAATAAATGTTTTCTATGATTGTGTTGGTTTTTTTATGTATAGTAGCATTTTGTTTAACTGGTTTTTGTGTGTTTTCGTTGGATTTGTTTTAGTAGTTTAAATTTGTTTGTATCTGACAAGATGTTGTACATTTTTTAATGTAGTCATTGTGTTCATTGTAACTATAGCATTGCTTTTGCCTCCTTTTAGAATTTTGATGTTGTCTTATTTTAAGTTGTTTATAGAATTAATATCTTTTTGTGTGAGGTTGTTTTTTCAGATTTCTTTTCTGTGAAATTGTTTTATTGGTGTTTTCAGTTTGTGTAGAATCGATCACCAGTCTTCCAGCTTTGTTTTCCAGGCAGGCTTTCATTTCAATGGATGGAATATTTCTAGGTGTTACTGAGTCCTTCGTTGAGTAGACATATATCTTTATTCCTTAATTTTCAGTCGGATCTGTTAATTACAAGGTTTGTTGGTGGTATGTTGTGTTGGCATTTTTTTAGTTGTTGGCACTTTAATTTATCTAGTTTCATGTTCTGGCGGACTTTCTTTTCCTTGTTGTTCTTACTATTGAGTTGATTGATGTTGCTTTGTATGCATTGGACTATAGTGGTACAAGTATGTTAATGATACAATTGCTGGATTCACATCTACAGTACACACACTTAGTTTTTTTTAATCACATTAACTCTATGTACACCCCAACATTAAGTTCGCCTGTGAACAGGAAAAAACTAACCAAATAGCATTTTGTAACCTCAAAATCACGAGAAGTGATACATAATTCAAAACAGAAATCCACAAAAAAAGTCACCCATACTGGATTATACATTCCCTGGGACTTAGTGCGTGAAAAAAACCAAAAAGTCAACAGATTAAGAAACCAAATAAACACAACCACAAAACTATGTTCACCCAATAAAATTAATGATGAAATCAACAAAGTAAAACAACACTTCATCAACATCAACAAATTTCCTTAAAAACCAAGGAAAAAATCATACGTATACACATTTTGACCAACAACAAACAAACAACAATAAACCTCAAGATACAACAAACTACAAAACCTTATACAGCTGCATACCATATGTTTCCGACATCAGCGAAGAAATAACCAACATTTGGAAAAAACTTAAAACATAACATTCCAGTAAACACCAAATTTATTCAAAAACCAGGTACAAAACTAAAGTTTATACTATGTAAAAACTACACTGATAAACACAACACCAACATAATTTATAAAATACAATGCAACAACTGCCACAACTTCTATATTGGAGAGAGAAGCAGAAAAATGGAAGCTATTTTAAAAAAAAAAAGACCTGTACACGTATTTGAACACTGCAAATCAAAAAAACAACATAATCATAGAAAACACCCAGATATTAATTCGGGAAACAAATATAAACAAAAGCAAAATCAAAGATGCCCTACTCATACAGCAACTAAAACAATATAGAGGAACACCTTTATAGCTGTACTAATTAACAAACTATCATCCACCTGCAATGCCCCATACAATCCCATACCCATTTGTACTCGCATCCCTAATATGTGTCTCTCAATGGTCACATTCAAACTCATTCTTTCGTAAGCTGAAGATGACCTAGGAAGGTTGAAACGTTGTTCTCTGCTTTATTAATAAAAATGTTAATACCCATACCAGCCATTCTGAGATACATTTTTATTTCAAGTGGGTTTCTTGTCATCAGGAATGATTCTCTAGATCTTATACTTCTACATGTAATTATAGTAGCTGTCTGAGTCTCTAGATCTACATTATTATAGTAGCTATCTGAATCTATATATGCTACTTTTACATGCAATTATAGTAGCTATCTGAGTCTCTATATCTTACTTTTACATGTAATTATAGTAGCTGTCTGAATCTCTAGATCTTATTTCTACATGTAATTATAGTAGCTATCTGAGTGTCTAGATCTTACTTCTACATATAATTATAGTAACTTTCTGAGTCTCTAGATCTTACTTTTACATGTAATTATAGTAGCTGTCTGAATCTCTAGATCTTATTTCTACATGTAATTATAGTAGCTATCTGAGTCTCTAGATCTTACTTCTACATGTAATTATAGTAACTATCTCGATCTCTGGATCATACTTCTACATCTAATTATAGTAGCTATCTGAGTCTAGTTTTTACTTGTACATGTTATTACAGTAACTATGAATCTCTAGATCTTACATCTATTTGTAATTATTGTAGCTGTCTGAGTTTCTAGATCTTACTTCTACATGTAGTTATAATAACTATCTGACTCTCTAGATCTTACTTCTACATAATTATAGTAGCTACATAGTCTCTAGATCTTACTTTTACATGTGATTATCTTAAGTATCTGAGTCTCTAGATCTTACTTCTACATGTAATTATAGTAGCTATCTGAGTCTCTAGATCAGTGGTTCTTAACCTTGTTGGAGGTACTGAACCCCAGAAGTTTTGTACTTGCATTCACTGAACCCTTCGTAATTGAAAAAATAAAAAATGATTTTTTTCAAATTCAAAACATAAGTAAATATTTTATTAGTGCACAAAATGAATCATGCATCAGTTGCACACAGTATCACTGTGTTCACGTTTTTTCATGTCAGCTGCCTTAGTTGTTGTTGTAAGAGGCTTACAAAATAAAAAATCTTCTTTTATCTCGTCGTTCTTCACATAGCGCACGAATACAACAAGCTGGCTTAGATTGGAAACGTTGGTGATCTCGTCGAGTTGAAGGCTGAATTTTTCTGGGCTTGAAATCAGATCTGCAACTACTTGAGCCAAGATGTCATTGCTCATGTCATCTCTTCTGCTGCTGATGGTATCATTTGAAAGAGGAATTTGGGATAACTTATTTTCAGCAGCTTTTCCCAGCATGATATTTGGCATCTTCAATGCAGCTTGTTTTATGAGTGCTTACCAATGGTGTGTGGTTTGCCCTGCTTTGCAATTAAGTACGCAACTTTGTACAATGCTGTGAGGATTGGTTTGTTGATGAGTACAAAGCCGAGAACAGGCAAAGTAACCTTTTCATTGAACCCGGCTCTCTTTACCTTGAATTCAGCAAGCGTTGTGTTCCCCTATTTCCCATTTCCATGCAGCTTTAGGGGGTGTTATCTTAGTTTTGCCAGTGCTAGACTAAAATTGCTCAACTTGGCATTGCAAATCATGTATTGATGACGCTGACCCCATCATGTTCCGTTATACACATGAATCCATATTGTATGTATTCGTCTGACCACTTTGTTTTTGCTTGACATAGCTAGTATGAAGGGATTGAAAGATTAGGAAGAAAATCACAAATGACGCACGATTACTACAATCACAAGTCGACTGCTAAGCGCACAAAGTTCTCTGCAGCACTGATATTAAGGCAGAGTGATGTGACATGATCAGCCATAGCCAATGATGGCCAAGTGGAGCATGACGTCACAAATCATACAAGTGGGGTAAACGGAACGGACACACACACAATGTGTGAGTCTTGACCTACTCCGAACCCCTGGGATTCGATTGAACCGAGGTTAAGAACCACTGCTCTAGATGTTACTTCTACATGTAATTATAGTAGTTACTTGAATCTCTTGATCTTACTTCTACATGAAATTATAGTAATTGGGATAAAATATGTTTATAGTACATACACAATATGTTTACACATTTTAAACATTGCATTAGTAGGTAGCATCTTATTTTAAAGCATACTGCATTATGAAAACTATCTTATGTGTTATTATCAGACTTATTAATTCGGGTTTCATTTGGGTGGGGGTTTAATTGTACATATTCCAACCTTTTACAGAGATACTTTCACTACTTCATTAAACAATTTTATTATCACTTGATGTCTGAATTTGGCACATATATATTACACACTAATATCATAGATATTACTAAAATATGATATAAATCTATAACCTCCAGGATTCTTGCTTTATTAACTTTTTTCAAATCAAGAATGTCAAGATTTTTATGACATGCCCTCATTTCACATCCTGTCTCTCAAAAAATGTCCATAATTCTCTTTGACTTTTATTGTTGTGTAATTTTAACCAGAGAAGATTCTAGGTTTATGGATTTACTTATGAGCCTGGCTCTTTCTGATGAAAAGTATTCAATTATTTGTCCCCAGTTTTATTGTTTGCTGTTATTGAGTTCACTTTGGCCAACTAGTAGAATTTTTCAAACTAATTTATATCCTAATTAACAAGCCATTTAAATTATAATAGTTTTATTAATGTCTGGTTTTTATGTGTGGATAGGCAAGATTCTTTATAAGGTGTCTGTGACATTTTTATCATTGAAATTTCAATGATAAAACTACACAGTTTGTTTGTCCATCACAATATATGGCAAATAACAGAAATGTCAAAAATTGCTTTACAATGATAAAGTAGTTTTAGAGCCTTTGAATAATGTAAGTTTTGTGTTGGTCAGTTCACATTTTACAGACAAATCGTTCAAATACAAGTTTTTTCTCTATTTCTATCAAGGTTTTGATGAAAACTTTCTTTTTGCAAAGTATTGAATATATTTTTTGAAAGTTTCATTACATGTTTTCAAAACAAGAGATAGAACACTAAACTTATTCAAATATTGTTATGAGAATTTGGTATGACATGTTTTCTATTATTGAAAATTGTACCAAAGCATCACTGTTCATGATTTTAGAGTTAAGCTGTAAGTCATGATAGGATATCCTGTTCAGTGAATACAGTTGGTTTCAAAAATATTTTAAGCTTGTAAACGTTTTAAAGAATGAAAGAAATAATTTTTTATCTCTTACTTAAGAATTTTTAAAATATATTTAATTATTCTAGTTATAAATTTCACTGCAAACAATTTTCTTGACAAACCAGATAAGGAAAAGGTTCTGAGTTATCCTCCAGCTAATCTCAACATACTTCCTGATGATCTGAAGAGCTTTGTTGAACAGGACAACAGATTATTTGAACAAGAAATAGAAAAATGGGACACTGAACAAACATGGAAGAAGGATGTAACTACCATGACAGTAGCCAGTGGACAATCTGGAGATGATGTACTTCTAGAAGAAAAAAGTATAGGTAAACAAGATTTCCATGTTTTTTAAATTCATTACCAAAAGCTGGTTGTAGCTGTTTCTTCTTTAAAAAAATTTTGAGGGAAATTTAAAATGGCATTTTTATTAATTTTTTCAAATTTAGCATGTCTGTTGTAATCCAATAAATATGAGTTGCACAATATAATATTAACCTCTTAAGTATTATAGAAAGTCACTGAATATATTTGGCTTGTCTTATGTAACAAAACCTACACTGAATTACGCTAGGCTTATATCTTAATCTTGAACATTCAAATTTTCCCTGTTTTATCTTTTATAAGAAGTACAACCTTTAAAGTTGAGAAGTTGGAATTAAAATGTAGCTTTGTCTTTTACAGCAGCTTTCCAGATGGCTAAGTTTATAATCTTAAAAATGAGCAAGATTTGATAGTCAGTATTTCCTGTAAAAATGAATCTTTAGAACTACGTTTTAAGGCCTCATGTATCTTCAGAAAGTTTTGGTTTTTAGGAAACTTTAAAACGCAACCTGTTACTCTGTATAAGAATATTTTATTTGAACTTGTGTTCTGCTATTACAACCTTACTGGAACCAAAAGGGTTTATGTGAAGTTCATGGACACATACAAAATATTCAGATAGATTTATTCAGAGTGAAAAGTGGATTTTATTTATTGCTTTTATAAAGCAGTATTGAAAAAATGTATATCAGTTTGTGTTTGCAGTTAAACGTGAAATATCAAAAAGATAGAGTAATTTTTTCCCTCATTACAAATTAGCAGTCCAGTATTTGGACTTGTATTTGTTGTTCAGTTTTGTAGATTCCAAAGTGTTTAAAGTATTTAGAAAAAAAGGTGAAGACCTTTACAGTAAGCTTATTTTAGAGTAAATTTTAGTAGTTTTTAATTTAATATTTTGACAGGAAAAAACATTGGAAGTAGAATTGTTCAGGGACATATTGAGCATAACTCTCTCCAAGCTGAGCATGCTTACCAAGTCCATAAAGCTACTATTGCTAAGGTCCAGCAAGTAGCTGGCACTATATCAACCAAGGGACCAGAAGCAGGATTGGATGAGGTAAGGTCTAATAAATGTTTTTCATTGTAAATATTTTGTTCCTGAAGCAGAACTAAATGAATTATGACTCAAAAAATGTTTAGTATTGTAAGTATTTTGCTCAACTTGGGGCATTATGGTGGTAAAACAAAATATTGGTATCTAGTGAATGAATTTGTTGTTAAATTCTTATCAGTGCTATAAGTATGGCCAACAAATTTAATTTCATTCCTATAAGTTACAGGTTCAATTGTTTTGGCTCTTTTTTTTTCTTTCTTTTTTTTTACGCTTTAGGAGTTTGTGATAACGTGATGACTTTTTGTCAATATGCACCAACAAGCCACAGCAAGTAAGAAAGTGACAGTTGATAGTAACTAACATTCACTCTAGGATTGTAACCCTGTTATTCAGAACAGACCTATATTTTACAGAACCAATCACATTGTTTAAGATATATTGTGGTAGTTTTTCCACTCTGAAACAATGTTAATAACTTCTTTTATAGTTATGCCATGGAATCTAGATTAATAGTTTTTTGTCAACACCCATGTACAATTGGTACAGCCATTTCAAGCATCATTATTTATGCTAATTGCTTAAGCTAATATATATCTCATGATGCTAAATTCTCTTTTATTAGGATAATTTCATAAAATTTACTAAATTTGTGCTGAAAAGTTGCCAATAAATAATCAGTGACAACTGTCCACGTGTATTCTTTTGAAAACTTGAACTAGAAACTGTTAGTCTAGTTTGCTTTGCCTAACCAATACTTTTTGGTACAACCTCATCAAGTATTATTATTTATGCTAATTGTTTAAGTTAATATGACATGATGCTAAATGATTTTTAATTTGGATAATTTCCTAACATTTGGGCTAAAAAGTTGCCAGTGAATAATCAGTGGTAACTGTCTGCCCATATGATTCTTTTGAAAACTTGAACTTAAACTGCTAATCTGATTTGCTTGGTCTAACCAATACTTATGTATCTGCAAGTGGTTTCACCTTATAGTTTTGCTGCTCTAAATCAGCTTTCTTTAATTTGAATGACAAAAAATTAAAACAGTGTACTTTACTTTTGATATTTTTACATATTACTTTTTGCATAGTTGTGAGCAAAACATTTGTTTTTTTAAATACCTATGCAAGTGGTTTCACCTTATAGTTTTGCTGCTCTAAATCAGCTTTCTTTAATTTGAATGACAAAAAATTAAAACAGTGTACTTTACTTTTGATATTTTTACATATTACTTTTTGCATAGTTGTGAGCAAAACGTTTGTTTTTTTAAATACCTATGCACATTCGGCTTTTATTTGGATCCGTTTGACACCTAATTATTTAATATAAAAATCTATCAGTGTACAAAATTTAAAGCAAATTTATGAAAGTTAAATATGTTTTTATATCCAATAAATTTTCTGTACTTTTTTTGTGATGGTTAAAAAGAAAAGGAAGAAAGTCAATCAGAATTAGAGATGTTATATCCCAATATTTCTTAACTGATTGCCTTAAAATTTGGTGGAGCACATCCAATGACAATATGTAATAGTTTGGACTACCGCAGTCTGAGATACAGAAGGTAAAAACTATCTAAAGTATAATTCCTGTTAACAATAGTTTTACTGCAGCTGATTTTATTGCTGCATAACACACTACCAATCTCAAGAACAGGTCTAGATGAAGCATGACTCAGATGCCATGTAATGTAGATATGGGTGGTAACAAGAAACCCATTTGAAGTAAAAGTGTATTCTCAAGATGGCTAGTATGGGTATTAAAACTTCAATTAAAATAAAGAACAGACAACATTTCAACTTTCTTAGGTCATCTTCAGGTTTATCTAAGAAGATAATATCTAAACATTGTTTAGTACTTTATTTTAATTAAAGTTTTAATATCCTTACCAGCTGTCTTGAGAATACAAATGTAGATACTGTATTCCAAGAATACAGATGCAACATTCAGAGACTCAGATAACCTTGTATTCCAGTATAGGACTAAATGAACAGTGAACTAGAATGGGTCTTGCAGCATAGGTTCTTTATTTAAAAAGTCTACCAGTTGCTGGTGTTATAGGCCCTGCTCTTTATTGGTCTTCAGATAGGTGGAACAGTGAATTTGTTTTTTAGTATATTTTAAGATGGAGATTAGATAAAAGTCTTTCACTATAGCTACTGTACTCTGAATCACAACTAGATGAGGTAAAGGCCAGTTAGAAACAATTAACTGTAATCCATGACACATGATTCAGAAGATGTTTTGCAGTGCATAATGTATTCTAGAGGCACGATTAGCTATAAAATAAGACTATAGGGTCCTGATATTTTCTGGATGATGATTAGTATTTTAGTTGCGTGAAGAAACTACAACAAGACACAGAAGATGTCTTGTTCTGCAGCTCAGTAAAGGACAAATATGATCATGAATTGTTTCTATACCATAGTGAAAAAGTGAGAATGATGAAAAAGGAAACTTTAACCTAAAGTTTGGTATATATCATACATTGTAAGTGGGAAAGCTCGTTAAGTCAGTTTAAGTGTGATACAAAACATCACTTTAAATTTCAAATATATTTTTGACACATTTTTCTATCTTTAATTGTTCCTCATGCATTTGACACTATGCTATTTTTTAATCGTATTTCATTTCAGCTCTGGTTTTTCTCTTTCAGGAATGACTGTTCAAGGCTATTTACACAATACAATTATTGAATTAGTTAAACCCACAGCAGTGACAAATATCTGTTAAAGCATTGACTCTTTTTAATCAAAAGTTTTGGGTGATGAATTTAAATAGCAAAGGAAGTCATATCTGAAATTCTGTTTTTCAGTTGTTCCTCTAGAATAGTGAAATGAAATGTAGTTAAAAGCATAAAAGTAGACTTTAAGGATTTTTAACTAGGCAGAGCATAAGCTAGCAAGAAGTAATGTTTTAAAACTTTATTTTTATGTAGGCTGTGCAACTAGAACTTTTCAGGTTGCAGAGGCTTGTGAAACTAGATGGATCCCAGACAGAAGACCCTCGTCTACAGCATATTGGTGTTTACATGCTACTAAACGGAGCTGATCTTGATCCGTTCATCCACTTGGTGCTGTTAGAACAGTTCTCTGAGAGAGAGCTTGAATCAGATGCTAGGTATGACTGGTAACATGGTGGGTATAATGCCATCTTTATTGGAAAACAATTTTCAGAAAATTAAACAAACTTCTCTGGTGGGGTAATTGTTTATTATTTCTGTGATAAGTTTTTTGTTAATAATTATTTTCTGTGACTGAAAGATGTGTTTGAGTTGTTGTGTGTGACTTTTGTTTTTTTATACTCTGTAGTAAGGAAAGAGATGATGAATTGCTATTGAAATATTTTGGTCTCCTTAGATTAATCACTTAGTATGTGTGATGTGTTAAGTTTGACAGTAAACAATTTGTAACATTGCATGGATAACATGAACATATGTGAATTAAAACATGGTATTTACCATCCTAAATATGCATCTGAAAGTTTTGATAATACACATGTAGATGTATATGTAGGTACTAACTAATTTTGGAACAGAATGTCTTATTTCTGGTTTAGAGTTATACTTTAGATAAAATGAATGCATGGTCACAGAAAGACATACTCTGTAATAATACTTCTTGGAATGCTGCAGGTGCATTTTAAAAAATGTAACCATAGTTTTGTAACAAGTAATGTCTTCATAAGAAGCACCTTTTAAATGTTTTGAAGTAGTTTAGAGTAAGTCATATCCTTTCATTGAGACTGTAAAATGTCACTTAAGTTGCCAACCATAGAATTAAATTATATATTCTCTATTTGTAGCAAGATAAATAAAATGCGTTTTTTTTTCTTACTTCCTTTTCAGTCTGTGATACCTAAATGATTTTAAACACTTGGATAGATTTTTTTCTTTTATCCAGTTAATGTGTTTCAATAATTTTTTTAGTCACATGGTGGAGAAGCATGAAACAGAAATCATATATTACAATTGTTTGCTGGAAGTAAATTGAAAAATGTCATACTAATCATTATAAAACATCTTTTTTGACTTTTTTTTTTTTTTCTATGATTGATTCACCTATTTAATCTTTGAAAAAAATTATGTTGTTTGATCTTGTTCAAAGAGGGAGCCAGCTCAGAAAAGTTGCCATTAATGTTCTGAGAAAGTTGAAGAGTAATCTAATGGAGGGGCAGGACAAAACGTACCAGACTTGGCATAGGGACTACAGCAACTTTCGTAAATTGGTAACTCTGTTTGTTAGTGGGGTAGAGAGATTCCACAATGAAAGGTAATAATAATTTGTTTATTTATACTCATATTCAAACCTTGTTTATTATTTGTGAAACTGAAAGTAATATATTATATTTTCCACCTTCACACACATTTCGGAAGTTTAAATTGTATTGGTGGTCATTATATGTAGATGAAGCTGGTACTAGAAAATTAAATTGAAGCAAATGTTCTGTTATAACAAAATCTGTGTAAATGTTAGAACTGATACAGGTTTTTTTATTGAAAATACACTTTTAATACTTGTGTATAGTATTCTTTTTCTTGGGCTATCTTTAAAATACAATGTCTTGTAAATATTATTAAAAGTATTTTGTATAATTAGTATCTGTGATAGATATCTTGTTATAAATTCCCTTATCTTTAGGTTTAACTGTTTTTGATATTTTCAAATGAAGGTTGAATTTGGTTGTATACTAATCCTGTACCATAGATACAATACACAGTTACGGTGATGTTATTTGGAATAACATGGAAGCACTGTCTTCAATTTAAAATGTCTAAATCAAAATATTTTCTATAACTTTTTGATTTTAAAATGACCTGAACATAACCTAATAGTTAAGTTATTAGACTTGGAATCCAATGCATGGTAGTACCAAATGTAATTTGCACTTTTAGCTGTATGTTCTATAAAAGTGATACTCACCCTTGCTGTTCAGCAAGGAGTAAATTTTTTCTGGTGGTGGGTGCCACTGATTGAGCAACTTTCCTCTTTCCTGCAGTTCAAAATTAATGAAACCAATGTTAACCAAACAACACCCTCCTAAATCTACATCAGCTGTTCTCCGTGAAGTATTTTAATTATGTAAGTGTATATGCATACTAAGCCTAACGTCATTATTTTCCATTTAAAAGCATAATGAGGTTTGTCCTTGTGTTTTAGATACCAGGAAGCATTACCTTATCTAACAAATGCTTGCAATCTCAATGAGAAATTGGCTGGAAAAAAATTGGACAAAAATCGTGGGCTGGAGCAGCGACTACTAGCCTATTATCGTCGTCAGTGTTTGTTGGTAAACCACATTGTATATTGTAATTGAATGCTAATCTCACTTTTTTTCTGTTGTAAGATTTATAAATAAACTGTATTACACAGTATGTATTTGAGAGAAGAAAGAAAAGGCTATAGATTAGATGAATCATGTTATATGATGAATTAGTAATAATTTTTTATTGTGTACAAAATTAATGCAAGTCAGTAGTAGCCTACACAAAAAAAAGAATTGTTCCCTAGGAAATTGAGTAATAATTTTGTTGTTCTCACTGCACTTGTAGTATTTCAGTGGGATACTGCAAGTGTGATATAAAATGCAGTTGCTTAGTCAGGTACATTTTATTTAATTTTTTACAGAACTTAAATAAAGTGGCAGCGTCTCAGTTTGGGTCAGATGACCTGAAAGTTGCTTCTGATGCTTTGGTGTTGTTGAATGACTGTTTGGTTCCAAGCATGGCTTTTCTCACAATGGATTCTTCTTACCAAGAAGATAAAGCTGCAGCAGAAGAAATTAGAGGGTTTTGGTGTTCTAAACTTGGAGAAGACATCCAGGGTAAGTCAACTATCTAAATTTTTTACTGAGTTTTTACCCTCAAAGTAAATTATTAGTTTCCATATTATAACTTTTAATATGTTCAGAGCATTTAACAAAAGCTGTTGAGCTTCTGGTAGACATTATGACTTTTTACTACAAAATAAAAATAAGATTTTTTAATTTGGTATTTTTACTGAAAATTTGTCAAGGAATACGTAGATTCAGATTGTTAACTGTGTTGAGTGCAAATTGATTTTCATGTTCAGATGGAAAATATATTTCTTCACCTGACAATTGTCAAATTCTATTTGCATAATTTCAAAAATCTTATAAATAAATATCAAATTTTTTTAGTAAAATTTTGTATTTTATCTATTACGTCCATTATCCTAACTCTATATGGACGTGATCCATATGAATATCCTTGTAGCCACGATAGAAAAATAGGAAATATATCTAAATTACCATTTTGTTCTTTTTAAGGTGTTTGGAAATTGTAACAGGAAGCAATAGTTGTTTATCCTAATAATTAATCTTAACAATCTGCATTTGTTTGTACTTAAATTGTATTGTTTTATTGCTCTTTGACCTGTGTCTGACTATCACAAATATTTTAAATCATTTGGTAAATGTATGTCCCAAATTGTTTTGAATTATTTATGTAGAAGTTGTTTGTGAGCAAAATTGATGAAAAATGATTATTTTTCATTATTTTACCTAACCTAACTTTATCTATCATAATAAGTTTCTAATTTGTATGTCTTTAACTTTTATAATAATAAAGAATGAATATATGTTAAAAAACCAGAAATATGGTACTTACACATGTTTTGGTTTTTTTATTGTTTATTGTCAATGGAGGTTAAACTTTTTTTTATACCAATGGTAGTAGTACACTAACAAATTTTTATTTAAATAAACAGTGCTCCTAAGAACACAGAATAATATCTTATAACTATCATAACTTTTCTGGTTCTATAACTATCTGGTAAGAGCCTATAAAATTTAGCTAAGCTTGTCAGTGCAAATAGTGCAGGAGAAGTTTTCAAAATAGGGCACTCTGTTCAGAAAACAATGTAATATAATATGTCATTTGATAAATTAAACTTTGGTTTTCTCTTGGTTATAAATATAGTATTAGACATCAGAGAGGACTTGATAATTTGTGAAAGAGAGGATATAACAGGTGGGTGTGGCAATTGGGATCTGAGTTTCTATATTGTAGCTCTGTAAGACTGAAGGGTGTGAAGGTTAGACTTTTGCTCAGTAATATCTACATTATTATAAATAATTTGCATTAAATTTCATACTTCTGAGGAGGATGGTAAATAAAATAAAGAGGGAAGACCTAGATAATATCACACTGACACTTCCTTTTTGGTTTTAGCTTTAACAGTAAAAAAAGTACTCAATCAAGTTGCAAGGGAAGACCTAGATAATATCACACTGACACTTCCTTTTTGTTTTTAGCTTTAACAGTAAAAAAAGTACTCAACCAAGTTGCAAGGGAAGACCTAGATAATATCACACTGACACTTCCTTTTTGTTTTTAGCTTTAACAGTAAAAAAAGTACTCAACCAAGTTGCATGTAATTTGTTATAAATCCTTCAGACAGTATTTAGGTTATACAATAAGAAAAATAAATAGTATTTATTATTATTTATTGTTGTTGCAAAATTCCTGGAAATATGTTTAGTTGACTGTTTTTAGTTTTATGTTTTTATTCATGAATTAGCTGATAAAGTTATAGTTTTTATCTAAGTTTTTGCATGCATGTCAGACATGCTTGCTTCTTGTTTTACTGAGTGCAGCACCTAAAGCTTATTGTGTAGCTGTGTTTGCTAACACAAACTGACGTTTGGAGATTTTGAAAAACTCTGTGAATGGTGGTTGTGCTATAATTGATTTATTTTATGTAATAAATTAATCAAGAGTTGTGATTGACTGTCAAGTGTTGAATTCTCTTCATTCAGAAGTATTCAAACAGAAACAAATGTTAAATGGAAAGCTAAAGTTTGTTTTGAATGAAAAAAGTAATTTAACAACAATACTTTACAAATATTGCTATAACAACAGTGGCACCTTTGTTTAATTGTAGTGTTACAGTAAGTTTATTAATTAGAATATTTTTGTAACAGATGAAAAACAGCAACAACTTCAGGATTTTTTGGGAAAACTTTTGGATCCTAGTGACGAACAGAGTTTACGAGCTACAGCACCAATACCTCGGCTGCATGACCTAGAGGCAGAATTCCATTCTGCTATGAAATTAGCTGTTGAAAGGGGACACTTAGAAACTGCTCTGAGAGGCAAATGACACACAGTTGGTTAGAAATATATGATTCTGTGGTGCAAAAAATGTTTGTATAGATGAGTGGCTGTTTCTCAATGAACTTAATAAAGCAAGAATGAAGGCAGCATCTAGGCTTAAGATCATTTGTGAGCAATTAGTGAAAAGTGGATTATCAATTGTAAAGAAAGCAACAGTCACCTATCTCTTTTTGGGACAAAGTAAAGCATGGCTGCTTATGTAGAGATCTTGTAATAAAGTAAACAGCCTTTATTTTTAAAACTTTAACATTTTACATCATCAACTGAATTAGATTTTTGTTAGGATTATTTGAGTATGCAGTTACATAGATATAAAGCAGAGGTTTTAAATCAATAAATGTTTTATTCTTCGTTTATTCGCTCTTTGATGTGACTTTGTTGTTGATGAAAGACAATACTGTGAGTGACAAGTGTGTAAGCTATGATAGCAATCAGTGCATTAAAATAGTTATCAGTGAATAGTAACCTTTAACAGTGTTAGTAGTTCCTTCTGCTAACCAGTGGGTTGGATTTGATTTAAAAGATAAACTCTTTCCAGCGTTAAATGTTGACAGATACACCAAAAAGACTTTTGTGCTTGTGTGAACTGATTAAGAAAAAACTTTTCACCTTTAAAAAGGAAGATCACAGTATTAAATGCTATATGAATTTTTAATAAAGGACTTAGTGTCAGCCAAATTAAAAAGAAACAAAATATAAACAGCGAGTCATGGATATATTCAATAATGAAGGTTACTTATAGGAAAATAACATGTTATGACTATTAATGAAGACCAAATCTTAGCATTACAAAGCACAGAAAGTAAAGTTATATCAGTAAAAGTTCTTGAATGTAATATTCTTATCTGTTATTTCAATAGTATTTAACCCATTACATGTAGCACTACTGAGTTCTATTGCCCTTAGTCTAGTATCCATACATTGTACAATAAATGCTTGGTGTTAAAAATGAAATAAAACAAATGCTATTTAAAACATTTTTTTGCCTTATAAATAGAAATAAATAAAACTTTGGACATGGATGATGAGGTTCTCAGTCATTTTTTATTCCATAGTTATCATGAGACAACTAATTCGGAAACATAAATAAGTCGTGTGTGTTTTTATTTTATACTCATCATAAGATAACTTCTGCAGATGATGGAAAAAATCTACTTTTATTCAATTGTCACAACACAACTTCTTAATATATAGAAATCATACATGTTTAGTTTTATTTTATGTTGTTATCATACGATGACTTATTCAGGTTAATTAAATTAAATTAGATATGATTTAAGCTTTTACAGATTTCTAATAATTAACCTTCTAATAATTTTTATTGTTAAATAAAGTAAAAATAATATTAAAAAACAACAATTTCCAAATGATAGTAGGAATGGGTTATAGACATCTAGTGATGCTGACACATTCTCCAGTCTGTATTGATTCTAACATATTCTCTGACATATATATATACTGATACTTTCTCTGTACTGTATTGGTTCTAACATATAATCTCTGACCTGTAGTAATATTTATACATTCTCTGGTCTGTATTGATTCTAACATATTCTTTGATGTGTAGTGATACTGATATATTCTCTGGTCCGTATTAATTGTGAAGTATTCTCTGACCTGTAGTAATACTGATACATTCTTTGATATGTATTAATTCTAATGAATTCTCTGACCTGTAGTAATACTGACACTTTGTCTAGTTTATAGCGATTCTAACACATTTTCTAACGTGCATTAATTCTGATACATTCTCTGTTCTGTATTGATTTTAACATATTCCTTGATCTGTAGTAACACTGATACATTTTCTGTTCTGTATTGATTCTGACATATTCTTTGGCCTGTAGTAATATATATACATTCTCTGGTCTATATTGATTCTAACACATTCTCTGACCTGAAGTAATAATGACACATTCACTGGTCTGTATTGATTCTGACACCCTCCCTGACCTGTAGTAAGATTGATACATTGTCTTGTCTGTATTAATTTTATCACATAGTCTGACTTGTAGTAATACTGATATGTTCTCTGGTGTGGAGTGCTTGAATTCAGCAAACAGTCTATGTTTTTCCATTTTGCTCTAATAACTGCAGACAGACTTTTAAGCATTGTTACAAGATAATTAATAAAAGTGTCTTTTGTAATTTTACTCCAAATGTCTCTAATAATCTCCCATAATGTTTCTTGGAAAGTAAATTTTGATTTGTGATATTTTTGATCTTTCAAATCCAAGATTTGTTCAATGGGATAGATATTGTGGCTGTGTGGGAATCATTGCATTAATTGTATGATTACAGCAGCTTCTGTCTTAGCTAAGCAATTTCTTCATAGGTAGGATGAGTGTTTGGGGTCATTATCTTCTCGCTATTGGAATCCTTTACCAAAGCTACTGGGTATACCGTGACAGATCTGATGGTACTTGTGTTGGCTCATTATTCCTACTATTTTGCAAATATCTTTTATTTTAATATAAGAATACCCTCACACAATCACACTACATCTCATATGTTTTATGGTATATGTTATGTATTCAGGTAAATATCAAAAGTTCAACTGTGACTCATTTGTCCACAACATCTTTTACCAATGATCCACAGCCCAGTTTTTGTACCTTTTAACACATTTCAGTCTCCTGACGATATTTGAAGATCGAACTAATGTTTTTCTTTTAAACTGATGCAGTCTTTTTGATACTGTAGATTGGACACTTTTCTGTCATTTAGTACATGGTTGTTTATACAATGTTTGAGATCACTGGCAGTTTTCCTTCTATTTCAAAGTCTGCATATACAAAAATAATAACATTTCTGTTATTGAGTTCAGGTGTTCTGCCTATTTCTTATCTATTTTCCAAATTAACCTGTCTCAGTTTCACAATCTAGGGTGTACTTAACACTGTTTGGAGAGCATTTCAAGTCTGCAACAGTTTGTTGAAGTAATTGATTAGCCAGAACACAAAGAAAATAGAAGATTTTGTGAGAATGCAGAATGCAGACAGAAAGAAATACTTTTTTTTAGCTAAAGGTGAACAAATGAATGATTAGGTGATGGTATGCTGTCTGGTGGTAGGACTATTGTGTTGTGATTTATTTGCTTGAATGAGTGTTGTTCCACTAGTTGTTGTTTTTCTAGGTTTCAATGTTTTAGGCTGATTCCCTTCATTTGGCTGTAAAGAATATGTTGCAGTATAATATATATGAATAATATATATACATACTGTATTTTATATTGTGTCATATTAACCTATCAATAATTATTAACATATCACTTAACAGTTCATGTGTAATCTAACCGGAAAACCTAATTATCATAGTTTTTTCAGTGTGTGCTATTTAAGGTACTTTCAAAACAGTTCACAACTATTTACAGCTGTTCCAGTTTTGATGTATGTGTTGAAAGTTTTAACATCTAACTTCAAGTCTCTTTATCAAATACATTTAATATTTTGTACTGCTGTTTTGTATAAGATGAAATATGGAATATAAAAAAAACAAAAACTGGAGAATAAAACATTGGAAAATATCCAGAATAATAAGTTTTCATTACTCAGTGATGAATCACCAACCAATAACTACAAAAATTGTTGGATGTTTTACTTGATTATCTTGCCCATAAAGCTAAATATTTAAGTGAAACAATGAACCATCGAGTGTGATAAAAGCTGATATTGAGTCCTTGTATAATGAAAGTGTTAAGCTGTGGGAAAAGCAAAGATTTATGCACATGGTAGAACATAACATTATATATAGGACTAAAGAATGTATTAAAGACAAGGTTATAAGAGGTGACCAAACTTCTTGACATAAATGGGGTTGTCAGCACATTAAAAGGCTGTGATAATCCAAGTTTTTTTTTTGGTTTTTTGTATTTCTTTAGCTCAGAGTTGGGGCCCGGCATGACCAGCTGTGTTAAGGCATTCGACTCGTAATCCGAGGGTCACGGGTTGGAATCCTGGTTGCACCAAACATGCTACTATTCAATGGTATTCAATCCCACTATTCGTTGGTAAAAGAGTAGCCCAAGAGTTGGCGGTGGGTGGTGATGACTGGCTGCCTTCCTTCATGCCTTACACTGTTAAATTAGGGACGGCTAGCACATATAGTCCTCGAATAGCTTTGTGTGAAATTTAAAACAAACAAACAAAGCTCAGAGTTGGACTCGAGATCTTTTGTGTATTGGACAAGTGCTCTAATGTCAGGTTTTTATGTATGTGGGCCAGATTATTTACAGTAAGCAATAACTTTCAACAGTAAACAAACAGCACATAGTCTACTTGTTTTAAAATAATGTATTAAAACAAGTCATACATGTATACAAATGTTCAGTATACTCGTGTATTGCAGTTGTATTCAGTGCTTGAAATAATTGTCCCTTTTTAATCATAACTCCACACAAGCTGGTTTATTTATTTTAGAACATAGTTTGACAAGATGCATTATTATTGTCAGAAGTTTTCATAATTAATAGAATGACAGATTTTCAACAGAAAACAATTTTATCCTAACTCCATGTACACATATTCATAAAAGTCTTGAATCACACCTGTGGAAAATATATTTTATCTGTCAATAACCTTGTGTGTATATAAAGCATTTTATAAATCTTTTATAAAGATTTGGTTGATTAAAGTAGTGGTCGTACACAAGGTTTAAGGCATCATGAAAAATGTGATGAGATGTTCCCTTGAAATTTGTGTGTTGTTTGGAGTCAGTAATCAATATGTAAATAATATTCAGGATTATAAAAATAAGGGATAATGAACATATCTTTATTGTTCCACCATTTTCTGTAGTCTCGTACCCACTCTTTAAAAACAGTTTTTCAATTCTTTAAATTCCTGATCATTTAAGATAGTTTAGTAGGCTTTTTATACAAATTTGAACATTTTTCTAGTTGTCTTAAGCATATGTGAGAAACAAAAAATATTATTGAAGCCTGCACTTTGTGTATTGATTTGTTCTAGTCATTAAAAAAAATTAGTATTACGTGTATTATTTTTGTTAACATCAAATTATGTACCCTACTTTAAAATAAAATTGTTTAGTATTAATATTATTTATTTAAAACTAGTATATTAATATTGGATTACTGAGGGTTGAATTGTTGATTGTGATATAGCTTTTTTTTATTCAGTTTTTAACATACAAAATAGTAATATAGATTATGTAACAGAATTTAACAAATACCATGACCAAATTAAAGTCTTATTATTTTAGAAAACCTTTTACATTAGGAAGTAAAATTACTGGAAACTATTATACTTTTAAATTTGCAATGCATGCTTGAAATAAATATTAAGAAAGAATAAAAACAATTAGCTGTGCAAACTTCATGGTATATTTTATGAGGAGTATTGAAAATTACCTTGTAATTTAAATAATTCAGTATGTATTATGTACAAAAAAATTAAACACTGGTGTAGGAATCCAGATTTTAAAGGCCATTTCTTTTAGCTTAGGATATGGATAATCCATCTAAAATGTTGCTTGTTCTGCCTTCCCAGCTTTTGTCCTTGGAAATTGTTTTGTAATTTAAATGATTCAGCAGGTATAACACGTGTAAAAAAAAATTAAATAATATCCATATTTTCTTGAGGTCACCAGGAATGACAGTTTCGAGTGGTTGAAACAATTGAGATACTACTTGGATGTGTATGCTGATAACTGTATTGTTAGGATTTCAACATATGAGTATAATTACAGCTATGAATATCTTGGTTCTTTTCCTTGTCTGGTGGAACACTCCACTCACTGTAAGGATCTTGTTTAGCTTTTCTTCTCCTTTAGTGTAAGTGCTAAATATAGATACTTATTTAATATGCAGTCCCCCTTTGCTAGATACTAGAGTCAAATGTACTTCCTTAGGGTCTCATTCACTGTGATATATAATTTTGTTATAGAATCAGTAATAGATACGTTCCTCCAGATGCTTTCTTATTTATATTAAAGTCTGCCAAAACACTGTAGCATAATTAAAATCAAAAAATAAAAGTCCAGATTAGGTTGTTTGTTCTTCTGTAATAACAGGCCTTTCTAACCAACATTTAAATGTGTATAATAGTCTTCTGTGTGTGTGTGTGTGTTTTTTTTTGAATTAACTTGCCTTACAACTTGTTGAAAATGCACCTTTAAATAATTTTAATCAAGTAATATGACACCAAATGTAAACTTGTAACCAGTCTGAACAACATGTCTTATCAAAAGTATGCAGATAAATGGTTTGCATTATGAGTGGCAGATATGTCATACAACTAACAAGATAACCAATTGATAAAACAGATATGACATTGAAATAAATTATTATTAATCCAAAATCTTTATTTTTTGTTACTAATATAATGCATTTTATTTTTCTTTGTTAGTTTGTAAATCAGAAGTTAAAGTATTATAATATATATGTGATTTTCTTAAGTTAACCTGTTAATTACACTGTAATAAGTTATAAAGGGTATTCAAAGTGATGTACCCATAATCTACTGAAAATGATATAAGTGATATAAGATAACTAACGAAACCACATTTTACATTTTTGTCTCTGCAAAAGATTGCTGCTACTTCTGTATGATGGGTGTTCTTGAATTAAACTTAGGGGAGCAGCTACTGGCCCTGCAGGGACTGGGAAAACAGAAACTGTAAAATATTTAGCCAAGTCATTTGCAGTTTGGTGTGTTGTGTTTAACTGCTCTGAAGGAATTGATTACAAAGTAAGTCAGTGAGCAATGCTCAAAACTTAATTTCTAAAATACGATGATACCAGATCCCTTTTGAAGTGGAATATTTCAAACTTTGGAAGATAACAATTTAAAGGTTACTAAAGGTACTATTTGTGGTAAGGCTGGAAGATAGGAATGTAATTGAATATGTTAGATTAATATCATTTTGTAATGCATTTGAGACAATTTTGAAATTAATTATAATGTTTACATTTTAGTATTTGAAAAACAAATTCCAAAATATGTTTTATGATAAATCTGATAAAAATTAAACACAGCCAATGCTACAGTTACTCATATGTTTTTCATCTGTTGATGTGGTTGTATGATGGATAATTATATTCTGGTATCATATTTACCTTCTTACAAAACTGTTCTTGTTCAGTGGTACCCTCTATATAAAAACCTTTTCTTTATCCATTCCACAAGCCTTCCACTCCTCTTTCTCCCACTATTGGAAGTGCAAGATTCCAACATGTATCTCTTGTTGGTCATCATGCATGAACTCTTCACTAGCAAGGGTATGATATAATCATGTGATGCATGTGACTTCCTCTGCAATCATCTACTGTATTATCATTCCTTGGTCAGCAGTATTTGAGCTCAGACATGCTCTTTTGTTTGTTTATTGCTGTATGTTTGATTTTGTTTTTCTCATGAAGTAGTTATTCTTTGCCTTAATTTTATTTTTTCAATCTGATTCTATGTTCATATTTATCCCATACCTTTTGTTTTTCCCATACTGTAGGACTTTTACTTTCCCTATTCTTAACATTGTTATGCTTTCTTTCTAGATGCATCACCCTCCCAGACATCTTACCCTTCCAGATTGGGACATTAATGTAGTTCAAATTTCCTTTACCCCTGTTTAACCCATTTTTTCTCATTTTCCGTGTTTAATTTTTCCTTTAAGTCATATTTCTTTTTTCTCCTATCCTGTGGATGCTAAAGATCAGATTTGTTTACCATTGAAGTTTCACTTATCCTTTATCAACTTACCCATATTCTCCTTTATTCAGATTGTTTCTTTCTCTCAAAGACTTTGGCAGCTTAGGAGGAACGTTTTTTCTTTTCTCCTATTCCCATCTTTGTTTTTGACCAAGATTCAAATGTGTTTCTGTGTCTGGTCAAGGTTCTTCATTCTTATATAGCCTACACTACTAACTTGCAGGGAACACTTTCCACTTCTTTATCCTCTGACAATCCTCTGCCCTTCATATCTTTCACCCTCTACTCTTACCAGTTGGGTCCACCCTATGGTTTGGTTGGCCTATTCTTCCCTACCTTCTTCCTCCCAGACATTGTTCTCTCAATTTGACACCTCACTTTTTCCATTGGTTTTCATCTGCATTGTTCAGTGGAGGAGAATATGCAATCTGACATATGAACCATTACCTGTACAGGTTCATCTCTCACTATCTTTATCATATCATGGTTTCCTCTTCACTGGAGTCTTGTGTACCACTTGTGGCTGTTATTCAGTCTTTGGTGCAACTCTAGCTGGTAAGTGTTTATTCATACTTTATTTATTTATTTATTTACTTTTTATCACATGGATTCCACTCTGTGGTGAGTGATGCCTGACAAGATATTCTTGACTCTAAATCCACATTGTACAGCCATGTCAACTTGCACTTTATCTTCCATGCTTTGCATACTGACTGCAAAGATGTGGTGTTACACAAGATTGTTTAAACGTGAATAACTTTGAGGAATTTTGCTTGGACTGGCACTACCCATGGACTGTGTGAGTAAATCAGAAGGAGATTGTTGTCCATGCCTAGAGGGAATAACTCGTTAAGGTCTGTTTTTGAAAATAAGGTTTTGTGGTCACCCATCACAATGTTTCTTGTGATAACATTTCTCTGGACTATCTGATGTATTGTCACCCTCCTTTCTTCAAGCGGAGTATGGGATTCATTGCCACATTCCAGTTCCAAGTTGCTGGAATGGTTGTGCATGCTCACTGTGGAGATAGGGTTCCACATTATTGCTTGAAAGTGAATATCTTTGCAGTATTTTGCTTCATAAACATGTCTGTCTCAGATTGTATCACCCATAGACTGCATGGGTAAAGCAGAAGAAGATTGCTATACATGCCTAGAGTGAATAACTCATTATGGTCTGTTTTTGAAAGTAATGTTTAGTGGTCACTCATTGCACTGTTTCTTGTGATAAATTCCTCTGGACTCTCCAATGCATTCTCACCCTCCTTTAATCATTTCAGTTCCAAGTTACTAGGGTGGTGGACCCTTGAGGCACCCTGCTGAACAAGCTTCACACAATAACCATTCAGTTTCAGAGTAGGTAGGTGGTACTTTGCAGGTGTTGATGATATAATAGCCACCAATTTTGCAATAATCCATACAATCGAGTGAGAAGTCAAAATGTAGTTCACCTCTTTTAATTGGGAACCATCTTTTTATCCTAGTGTGGATGTCTGTACTCTGTGAACAGGTTTTGGATTTAGAGTGAATCAGTCAACATAAGTTTTCACACAGGTTTCAGGTTGTTTATCTTCCTGACTTGATTTCCTCCATCTGTGTTGTGGGTAACAGCAGTGAAAAGTGGGATTGTTCCAGACTATCCCTTGTCCTCTCTTTTACAGGGATGTTATTGCCATTTGGATGGCCCCATTCTGTTTCACAGTTGGAGGAGTTGATTACATGAAAGAGACATCCTTTTGATACCAGATGTCAAGTATTTGGACTGATAGCTCAGAGCTAATCTTTGTGTCGTACCCAAAAATCAGAATGGTTTTCACTCTCCCAGTTCTTGGGTTTGAGATGAAGATGATATGATCCTCTCCTTACCCTTGCATAAATGTCTGTACCCCACAAGAAGGATTTGGAGGTAGTGGGCTTAATGAGAACGGTCCACTGTGCTATAACCACTTTTATCATTGTAGGATTAAGTTACAATATCTTCTGCTGGTTAGGATTACCTTCCTACAACGTTCTGTCTTACTTGGATGTGCTCTTCTTAATTTCCACCCTTATATCTTACACATTTCACACATGGGTGAAGAGTATACGTGACTCAGAAATGGTGTGCTTCTCCTCTTCTTGTCTTTAAATCTCTCATTTTCAGGGGTATACATCATATGCTTGCACTGATCCCTTTTTAATTTTAATATGGATTCTAACTTATTTTGTGAGAGGAGGTATGTAATGTATCCGAAGTTATAATTTTCCTACACTGAAAATGTGTTTCTGATGAGTAATTACAACTTCCTACCCTTCCTCTCCACTTTTCTCTAGTGCTGACATCTGCCAAATTTCAAAGTGGTGGTTTATTAGAGGACTGAAGAGAGAATCACATGCATCATGTGAGCATATCATTCTCCTATTGGTGAAGAGGCTACGCATGATGGCTTTCATGAGACACATATTGGAATCATGCAACTTCAATATGAAAAGGAGGAGGGGCAAAAGGCTTGTCCCATGCATTATATGCAAATGAACAGCACTGAACGAGAATAGCTAATGTGAGAGAAGTATATGTATGTATCAGAAATATATTTTCAGTATTGGAAAATTATAACTTGTAACTATCGTGTGTTGACAAAAACAGATACAGCTTTTTAAAATATTTAATTAGTTTGATTATCAGTATCTAATAACAATAACTTTTTAGTCCACCTATTATTAAATGATCATAGTTTATGTTCTGTTTTTTCCTCACATTTTAACAATTTAAAATATAGTGGCAGTGCTATCATTTTTTAGTAAAGAGCTTTTCTTATTAGCTAACCATCTCTCCACTGACATTTTTTACTTTGCATGTCACAAGATGTTAGTAAATTACAATTAAATGTAATTAAACTACATTTTTTCATGGTATAGCAATAAGTATAGCTTAAAAATGTAGCAAATAATCCATATTTTAATAGTGTAATAATAATTTCAAATTTTTAATTTTATAAGGCAGTATTAAAAAAATTTTCTTCATTTGTGATAATTGAGTCATTGTCTTTCTTGGCATTCTCTTATCTCTAACTTCTTCACCACCTCTGGGAAAATATGAAATTTAACTTAAATTACTTGGTATAACATTGTTGTCATTGAGGTAATGCATAATTTTTAAAGCTTTCAATCTGATTTGATTACAGACCACAAAATAAACAATCAGCCTCTTCTTTCAACACTCACCTATCACATCCTCTTCTTCAGATATTTCCAAGAGTTCTCTCTGGTGTTCAGTACTATATTTTCTTTAATCATCTTCAGTTCAAGAAAGAGAAAGTTTGAATGTGACCGTTGACAGACACGTTTTAGGGACGAGAGTATAAATGGTTACTGGATTGTAGGGGGCATTACAGGTGGATGTTAGGTTATTAATTAGTGTAGGTATAAAGGTGTTCCTTTATACTGGTTTTAGTTGCTGTATAAGTAGGGCTTCTTTGAATTTGCATTTGTTTCCTTACTTAGTATATGGGGTTTTCTATGGTTATGTTGTGTTTATTTGATTTGCAGTGTTCAAAAATGTGTGATTTGTTCTTTGAATCTGGTTTCCATTTTTCTGTTTGTTTCTCCAATATAGAAGTCATGGCAGTTGCTTCATTGTATTTTGTAAATTATGTAGGTGTTGAGTTTGTCAGTGTAGTTTTTACATCGTATGGACTTTAGTTTTGAACTTAGTTTTTGAATAAATTTGGTGTTTACTGGAATGTTGTTTTTTTTTATATGTTTTCACTCAAATGTTGGTTATTTTTTTTGCTGATGTTGGAAACATATCATATGCAGCAGTATAGGGTTTTGTAGTCTGTTGTATCTTGGAATTTACTATTGTTTGTTTGTTGTTGGTCTAGGTGTGTGAGTATAATTTTTTAACAGTTTTTTGAGGAAATTTGTTGATGAAGTGCTGTTTTATTTTGTTGATTTCATCATTAATTTTATCAGGTGAATATAGTTTTGTGGCTGTGTTTATTTGGTTTCTTAATATGTTGAGTTTTTGTTTTGTTTCATGTGCTGAGTCCTAAATTACTAGAACTGATACACAATTCAAAATAGAAATCCACAGAAAAATCACCCATACTAGATTGTACATTATACCATTCAAGGGGCAATAAACAATAAAATTATGTATCAGTAGATGTATACTTGTTACAAGCTATAAGATATTGAAAATAAACAGTTGTAGTATTTCATTACAACTTTATATCATTCCAGAAAAAAAAATGTAATTGAGGTTTATTTCTTAACTTTATATGAAGGTAAGTTAAGTCCATCAACCCAGTATAGTGTCATGGTAGAGAAAATAATAGAGGTAATACAAAATGTCTCTGAAAACAATTCATTTCACATTGATTTAGAAAATTTCAGAGATTTTGCAAATAAAGTTTGAAAAGTTTCAGATGACAAAAATATTTTTAACATGAAAATTACTTTGCATTTGGACCAGTCAACCATCTTACTCCATATACTTATGGAAAAATGTTAATAAAAATACATAATCGAAAATTCCAATTCTTTTATCTACAAAGGATTTGCAAACTGTATGCCAAGTCTTGTGAAGCCACATTAGGTACTATCACTGTTATGGTGCATATATATTCCTAGTTACATGATGGTTACAAGTTCATGTTGAATATACAAACCAGTTATGGAAGTGTTAATTTCAGTTTCTGTGTTATATCTTGTGTAACAGTATACTTCTGTAAAATCTGGCAAAGAGATTTTAATGTTGTATTTCTACTTCTTATAAAGCAGAAACAACATATTTGTAATTTGTGTTGTCCTACAGAGAAATTTTGAAAGAGGTAAATGTTTAGGAGGAGTGGTTGTATCATGACTTAAGGTGTTAACTTTTGTAGTTTAAAGTTTGTTTTTTCTCATGAATTTCAGTTGAGCTTTATTATTTTTCAGATTTTTTTATTTGCCTACAGCTATAATCAGAATTACCATATATCTGAATATTTAAGATACACTGATTTCAAAATTAAAAAAGACTGAATAAGAATCTATTGTATTTATTAATGTACACCAGGTGACAGCTGTCTTGTTCCAGGTAAATGGATAAAATAATAATAGTGAGTTTGTTTTTAAGTTAAATATGGAAAGAAACGTTTTGTACAAGTATATATCAGTTACAAGCAAGACATCAGTTAAAAACTAATTCTGAGGAAATTGTTAACATAGTTATCTTATTCAGTAAAACTTTTGTTTCCCTATATAATAATATTTCCCCAGGGCAAGAACATGTCTGTGTATACATATAATGCATGACTAAACATTAAAATAACAAAAGTAATATGATAAACTTTAAAACAATAGGTCTTAACAAACTAAAAGCCTGTATTTCTGTTAATTCTATAACTTGTAGTGAAAATGAACCTGTTTACATTAGGTAATATGACTTAGCCTGTTAACACAATTATAGTTTTATATTTATTTCAAGACCAGCACTGTTATTGATGGTTTAAAAAAAATGTATAATTTTACTAAATGTATTTGAAGGGTGACTGTTTTGTATTATTTAACAACATACAGGAGGCATGATTTCTGACAATTGAAAAATTTACAAAAGGATGAATAGTTTTTAGTGTAATTTATGGTGGGCATCTTCAGAAAATATTGTTAATTCTTATGTTTTAGCATGTAGGCAGTTATCTGGAATTTACTTGCTTTGATTAATCATAGGGAAATATTGCTATAAAAATTGTATTGGCTCTTTGGACCACCATTGTAAATGGTATTTAACATGATCCATCCCCATGTCTACTGTGTCCCAGTCTAGAGTGCCAGTATTATATTGACCTTAGATTTTTTTTCTCCACTCAATAGAAAACGTGTGCAATGAAATTACGTGCTTCTTTTATTTGTTTTACCATTTATTTTACTGTCTTCTGTGTAAAACGTTTTTAATATTTAATATGTAGTAGAGCACAGTAGAATGTAAAAATCATATCCAGTAGTTTGTTATATTATACCAATCATCTATGTTGATATTGGGCTTGGAGTCTGAAGCATGAAAACTCATTTTATTTTTTCACCAGTACAATCTGACAACTTTTTATTGTTGAAGCTCACATTATGAAACTAACATGTAAAATGTTTTGTGAATTTTTTTCTTTCAAAATGAATTTTAAAACAGGTGCATTTTTGAAGTAATATTATCATTAGGTCAAGATATTTGATATGTGATGAAGATAAAATTAACTTCCAGAAATATGGAACAAGGCCTAAAAGTTAGGAGCCATATTTCTTGCCTTTTGATTTTTGGCATCAGATAAAATCCTTTGTAAATTCATATAGGCAAATAGGATACCACAGTTTATCAGTCACAAGCAAGTAAAACAAACAGATATCTTACAACTGAGAAAATATTGACATTTTTCTATTAGAATATTTGAGATAATGAAATTATTTGAACACTATCAAAGTGTAGTATAAACTCTAGCAACAAATGTGGAATCAGAAAATAAGTAGGTCCCAGGAT
This sequence comes from Tachypleus tridentatus, assembly GCF_004210375.1. Classification (NCBI taxonomy): domain Eukaryota; kingdom Metazoa; phylum Arthropoda; class Merostomata; order Xiphosura; family Limulidae; genus Tachypleus; species Tachypleus tridentatus. The sequence goes on along the minus strand of NC_134831.1, from coordinate 32,647,835 downwards.
TTCACCTTTCATTCTTTTTATTTGTTTCTCAGTTACCCATTAGACAATATCTTCCCTTTCTTCATCTCCTCTTGAATGAACTATCAGAAACTGTTCATGATCTGTTATATTGTAAACCAACTGTTTTCAAGCTTGAGAACAGTACAAACAATCTTATTAAAAGGTCAAATGTCAGTAAAATATATATATTTATGGTTTCTGGTACAGAACTTCTATCCTTATTGAAACATCCCAACATCTATATTACCACAGTTGGATCCGTGGGGTTGTTGAATCATAACATTTACTAAACAGTATTGCCAATAGATATTTATCTTTACAATTGATTGTGATGTGATTTCAATAATGAATAAAATCCAAGAACCAGAGTCAATTCATCATTTCAAGTTTAACTTGCACTTTAGTTTTGTGTGAACTGTAGTAAGAGGTTTTAAATTGAGTAAGTTTTATTCCATTGCTACAGTTTGATATGCCTGTTATCAGAACCTTGGTGTAAAATATGCTGGATACATCATAAAAAGATGTAAAACATAACTTTATTAAATTCATTCAACAATACATTTTAAGTTTATCAATTAACACTGATAACATAATTTTGAATGCAGAAAAGTTAAAAGAAATGGATATTACCAGTTTTTATATTGAAATTAGAAGATGTTATAATAATTCGCTCTCACTACATGAGAAACAAATATATCACAGCCACCGTATTTACTCATGTTCACGTGTTAGGTCAGGTTTGTTCAGTATCTTAATGAGAATTTATACATGCATCTTAAAAATAACATAAAACAAGGATAATCATATAAAACACAGTATGCTAATTTATCAGCAGAATGCAAAAGAATAAACTGATAAATAACATAACATTACATAAGTGTGATGCAGTAATCATAACTCAAGTTTTTTCTCAGGAAAGTCCAATTGATGAATCTAGTAGTGTTAATTCTTTGTTCAGATGATAAACACACAGTTCATTAAGAAAAACAGTAAATTCTTATAGTTCTACATACTGGTATTATTAAATCTAGGTATGGTAATTTTTTGTTCAGATGGTGTGGACGAATGTCACCAAATAGAATCAGTTGATGCTTGAAGTTCTACTTATTACTGAGGTATTCTGACTCAGTGATGTCAAGAAAACCCACTTGTAGAGAAAAATATATATGTAAAAACGGCTTGTTTGGGTTGAGAATTTTTTATGTAGAGGAGCGAACAATGTTTCGACCTTCTTCGGTCATCGTCAGGTTCACAAAGAAAGAGGTAACTGACCGGAAGCTGACCACATGTTTGAAAGGGGTTGTGTAACTGAGTGTTGGAATGTAGAGGGCATGCTTAGATGCTTGAATATATAATTTTATATTATTTTTAATATAAGTATAAAGGTGTTCCTTTGTATTGGTTTTTAATTTAAAGTTAAAAAACAATCTTAGAAAAAGAGACATTAATTCCATTAAAAACCTAAAACAAGACAAAAACAAATATTCTAAAAGCAGATAAAGGAAACACTGTAGTCATAATGAACAGGAATGAATACATCCAAAAAATGAAGAACATCCTATCAAACACTAACAAAGTTAAACCAAGACATAAATCTTACAAAGACACACGAAATTCAACTGAAGAAAATACTACTAAAAGTTAAAAAAACCAACACAATTTCACAAACACTTCATTCCTACCTACACAAAACCAATTCATGCACACCACAAATATATGGCATCCCCACACCTCATAAACCAGATTGTTCATTGTGACCCTGGATGAATAGGAATCCCAGAGAATGTAGAGTCAAAGACAGAAACTACAAAAATGAGAAAACATAGGTGAAGAGAACTAAGAAAACACCATGCAGTATCAAAATTACATAATCACAAAATATCTGGAAATGATGGAGACAGATGATCCATAATTTAACAGACAGGTAAAAAATAGGTGGTTGAGAGTAAGATAATCATGTGGAAGATGAAAAAAATGGATAGATAGAGAAAGACAAACCACTTCCACAAGCATTGGGAGAAGGTTCAAGAAAGACATGAAAAGGCTACCAGATTAGGAAGGCCAGTTCAACAGGCAATGGAGTGAAGAAATCCTGAACATAAAGGTAAAAAAAGAAAAGAAACACTATCCTGTGAAATAAGTGATGTGAGCTTGAAGTAAGAGAAAGAGAGTGCAATTTGCATGGGAAGAGATAGTTGTGTTGTCAGGTGCACAGAAAGTGGAACGAAGATTAAGCCAGCCAGGTAGCACCACTAAGAGGATATGATAAAGAATGTCTTGAATGAAGGCCAGAATCCAAGAAAGGTGGGTAAACATGATGAAAAAAATAAGATCAGTCCTGGTAGAAATCAAACAAGACTAATGCTGTAACTGCAAAAAACAAAATTAAGACCAATCAGTAGTCATCTGTGACCTATTAGGAACATTTTGAAAACACAAATATGTCAAGTTTAGGTTTGGGTTAAGAATATTATCCAAAGGTTTTACATAGCCAATATTTACCACTAAGGGTACATTTTCACCCAACTACATTTCAAATCTATATTATTCAACACTAAGTGAACCAAGGTGGCTTACACCCAGCACCTGCATTACTGTTATACCTTTCTGTAATCACAAATTTGCATCTTCCCAATCTACAATTTTGTATTACAAATGTTTTGATTTCTCTTTATACCTAGTTCCACTGCCATGGGTCCATCTGTACCACATCTTGTTATAAAGTTATGATGTAACTTTTAACCATAAAACTTCCAAGAAAATTATAAAGTTTCATTTCCATAACATTCAAAAGATTCGTCATGAGAAATTTCTGGAAGCAGTTTGAAAGACTATGTAATCCAATGAATAATCCCAATGTCATCCTTTACTGTTTAAATCAGGTACAGATTACAACTGTATTATACATCTCTTTCAAAATCGTAAGTCAGGATACGAGTATGTTACAGCCAATAGCTAAAGACTGAATATATATATATATATATATATATATAGTTAATAGAAAAAGTACTGATAAGAAAGTGAAAATTATGTTGAAAAAACTGGTAACTATCAGAAGAACCAGAAGATGAAACACCATCACGACAGTAGTAGGGGCAGAGGAGGAGATCAAGTTACAGGTGACATTTGGCTTCCACTCAACAACTTCTGTATATAATATTGCAAAGAAAATTCTTTTCAAAGTACTGAGAGGCTTTTTATTGTCAATTGCCAAAATATATGGTCAATTCAATAAAACACGGATTGTAAACTGAATTACACACCAGGTGGAAAAGTGAAGTGGAAACATGCATAATACACAGAGGACATTTAAAAAAAATCACATATGGAAAAAGACAGAAAATTTTCACTTTTTAAAAACATAAATGTTTCACTGAATTTTCTTGCAAATTAGAAATTCCCCAAAGATAAATAAAAAATTGTGTACCATAACCTGAAATTATTACAAAAAAAAAATAAGTGAAAGAATATTTCCACAACAGCCTGATTCCCTGAAAACCACGGTCCTACCTGAACGCTTCACTCACCTCGAAACAGGAGAACTGTTTATATTACATGACTTGGGGCCAGGTGCCAATCGGCTACTCATATTCAGCACTAGGACATTGTTGCAAGTTCTCTACAACTCATCTGACTGGAGCTTTGACAGTACCTTCAACACTGCACCAACACTGTTTCATCAACTATTCACCATCCGTGCCACGTCGATGAACGTTGATGATGATGATGTCGCAAGTTTTGAAACATTAATTGCCAACAGTGACTTTCATTGAGTAGTAGGGGAGAGAGCACCAGATCTGGTGAACTATTTCAAGAACACCTGGATCAGTAGACCTTACTGACGACGTGCAGGTGGGCAGAGAAACCCACCCTTCCCGATTCGTCTCTGTAACGTGCGCGAAAGGACAGTCCGAGGCCTCGGACACACGAACAGTATAATAGAAGGGTGGCATCCAAGCCCCCAACCTCTTCGTATTGATTGAACATCTGAAAAAAAGAATACCAAATGAATCTAAATCTTCTGAAGCAAATTATTGCAGGGCATGAACTGCCAAGGAAGAAGGAAAAGTGCAAGACTGTAAATCAGAGAGTCCAACGTATGGTTAATAAATATCAAGAAAGGGATCTTATTCAATTCCTTCAAGGAATTAGCTACTGCTTTCAACTGTGAACAGATGTGGCAGCATGGCTGTATGATTTTGACTGTGAATAAATGTGGCTACATGGCTGTATGATACATGACTTTTTTTCTTAAACTGTAATGTTGATGTAAATACTCGGCTGGGTAATCATCCGCTGCCAACGAACTCAGCTCTCAAATTGTAGTTTTAAAAATATTCTGTTCATATGTGTAAAAGTTATTTTTACTGGTCTTGTTAAAGATTTAATGTTCCAGCGAGGAAAGATTTCTTTAACCCAGGCCAACGTGCTCAAATTGTGGATTTTATTTTCAAGCAGAAAAGATTTAGTAATAATACAGGAGAATCTTATGCATTTGGCATGTGAAAAAAAATGATTTCCCGATATATTTTTTAACATAATATGTATTTAGTTTCCCTTCTGCATGATTTACTCTACATCAGAATTACTGAAAAAAAAAACATAAGTTAAATTTATACTTTTTGAAAATAAATTTCTTTATTATGAACTGAGTCATTAGATAATCTGGAAGAGAAAACTGAAGTTTTTCAATTAATTTTATAAAATATGAAATTCTTTTGTGTGTCATACTTATATGTTTTTCCTTGTACTTTAAAATGATAACATTTAGTGATGAGTACAAATTAGCTTTCATAAATTGTTTGCTCTTTGGCTTGTGCCACAACCGCCTACCGTGTTGTACACAAAAATGAATTACACAATTTTATGGAGAGTCTATGTTAATAAATTTAGTTTTTAGTTCACTTTTATTTTTTGGCCAATCAGTTTTAACTTCTAAATTTTGAAAAGTAACATAACAAAGGTTGTAAGATATAACTTTTCTATATCATGTTCTATATTACTAACACAAACAGTAAGCTACTAAAATTTACATTAAGATGGAAACATGAGCTAAACATAATTATAAGTAAGAATTTGAAATTTGCATAGCTTACCATTTTGATTTACTGATATATCCTTAAATTATTTAGTCCAGCATGGTCAGATAGACAGGACACTTGAATCACAGTCTGAGGGTTGCAGATTTAAATTCCTGTCACATCAAACATGCTTACCTTTCAACTGTGGGTTCAACTGAACGTGCGAGTTCAAGAAGTCTTAATAGAAATGAAGCCAGTGTGTATTATATCAGGTTTATGACCTGATGAATTTGTGTGATAGGGTTGCTCCTGTAGTTTGTTATTAATATTATTTTCCAGTAAAGTGCACTTTAACATATTTTTATTAGTTGTCATTATACTTGGAGATATTTCACTTCCTGTATCAGCAAAATAATAGTGATGTTGATAATTTACTTTAACGTATTATTAGGGGGAATGTAATCCTGTTGATTAAGACAAATGGTAAACGAACAACTGAGCTTCATTTTCAGCTATATATAAAAAAAACCCTTGATGACATCAAGTGAGTGTTAATAATTAATTATCCAGATGAAAAAGATGTGTGAAGTTGGAGCAATAGAGAGGTGAGAAAGGTATATAGAAAATGATGAGACCAGTTCTGGCTAACAGCTTCAAGTGTCAGAGCTCAAGAAAAAAAGTCTGGTGTTGAGAGGAGTAGCAAAAGCTTCCATGAGAGACACAGCAAACCTTACAAACACCTAAAAAGGAGAAACCACCCTTTGGAAAGAATCTGGTCCAGCCAAGAGAGTTAATATGCCATAAGCATATGGCAAATATCAATGGGAATAAATCAAAAACAGCAAGTCCAACATGTGGAAACAAAGTCCTAATAGTTGATGTAAGAAATAACTACAGAATTTTCAGAGTAGATGTACAAATGATTCACAAGAAGAGATAAGAATTGAGAAAATGATGAAGAAACTGCATGTATCTCATAGATGTTGATGTGGAGGACTCTCTAGAAACAACATGCCAGAAGTTTTGTTGTTGTTTTTCAAATCAGAAATGTGGCTCACTCCAATAGAGGAGGTGTCTGGAAAGGTGGAGATCCAGTTATTAGAGGGGGTAAGAAAACAAAGGGATGATTAATGTGGTGTTGGCATTATCATGCCACCAGGATAAATCCTCAAGAAGAGAAAGGAGGAGATACACACACAGGACAACAAATGCTAAAGATTCCACTCGAGTTACATTGCCACTGAAGGAGGTAAGGAGGTACATGTGTATGAAGCACAAAGGAATAAGCAACTTGCAAGAAGCTAGTCTCCAAAAGAGAAATAACCTAGTATGCAGGCTGTGAACAAGAAGCACAAATCTGAGTAACCACATCTTCTATCACTCACAGGGAAAGCAGTCAAGATGGAGACTGACTGAGATGACAGTTGAGAAAAATGCACCAAACACTGGGTAGACACAACTTTCAAAGCTTGACTAGCCAGTCCAGTCTCTGGTAGAAAGAGGATGGAATTGAAAAAGGAATAAGCATAAGAAAGGATAAGTAAAAACCAACTGTCCATGCAATAATGGAACTGCAACTGAAAGACAATTTCAGTGGACAAAAAGAAGAAAATATCTGGAGTGGGAAATGCAATTAAAGTATGTGAAAAGACATCAACCTTGATCACTCACAGAATGGATGAAAAGAAACCCTCCATCTAGAACCACAGAACAACTATAAACCAGTTGAGAGACAAGTTGCTAACCAGACACTGGTGTTCTTGAGGAGCACAAAAAGGTGACAGTAATAATCTAGAGCAGGAATATACACTCTCTCAATCATTTTCCTGGCCAAGAGATCTGACTCTGCACTCTGAAGATGCTAAAGGTAAAGAAGGTATGTGAGAAGAGGAAAAGAGAAGGGAAAAGCTGTGGTTTATGATCTAAAGTGATGTCAGCTGAAAACAGTGACAAATTACTGATGAAGAAAGACAAGTGCTAACTGGTACAAAACATCACAGGGTAGTCACCTACAAGACAAGGAAAAATCCCAACATATGGAGTGATAGGGCAGATAGGAAATGATTGTGAAGCTGGAACTGGAGAGATGGTAAATGAGTAACTTCCAGGACTGAAAAAGAGGAAAAGGTTGAAAAGATAAGAAACCAAGGAAGACAACAAATAATTTATGCTAGACCACTTCAACCCAGAAAATGAGAAACAGCACCAAAGATGTTTGCTGCCCTGAAAATGATGCACACTTTTTTTTTGTATAAAAGTGTTCACAAGCAAGTCAACCACAGGTAAAAGTAAAAGAATTATACTTTTCAAATATGAGTTCTAAAACATGAATAATACACAAATAAAATGTGAAAGTAAAACCAAATGCAACTTAACCATGTCAAATTAATATGTACAAGGTGAGAAACAATACCCAAGCACTAGGACCCCAATTTCCACACCAAACATGAAGTTGCAATTCACTTGTCATTTGAGAAGTAATCTATTACTTACTTTCCTTCTAACATAGAGAGACTAACTGCAAAATCTGCTCTTTCTATTGGTTATCAGCATTCCATTAAAGCTTATAAAAGGCTATTGAGTCTGGCATCTCACAGTGGAGTTTGTTGGCAAGAGGGAGAGGAAGCGAACATATTTTTGATCTTGGCAAGTTTTTAATAGAAAATTGTATATAAGTGGGCTCCTTGAATTCTAAAGAACAAATAACTTTTATTTCCTTACTTATGCACATATACAGAAGAGACTGCAACTTCATCAGTGGAGGAAATCACCCACAAAACAGTGGGAAACTGCAGCAAAATTGTCTAGTCTTTTTGGTGGCCAAACATTAAGTAATGTAACAAGTTCACCCTTGTTAGCTCTATGTAATGTAGCAAAAACTGAATTAAGTTCTGTAATTAAAACTAGAGAAAAAAAAAAAGGAAAACTGAAAAGAAAAATTATTGAACTTACTAATTCGACTGAAAATAATGAAGAAGAAGCAGAAGTAGCAACTATTACTGAGGTAATAAATAAATAACACTTAACAAAATAAATGCAATAGGAGACATATCGAACACCTTGGATGTTGATAAAACAACTGATAACATTCAAAATTAAAATAAACATTGACACTATCACCCAAGCATTAGATGAACAAAACATACCACATACAAATATAAAACAGGTAATTTCTAAAAAACCACAAGCACCCACAAATCTTATACAAATAGACAATGATGACAGTTACAACACATTAAACCTCATCAATAATGGAATAATGCTATGGTTTCAAAGATATCAAGTAGAACAGCTAAAAACTCTGGCAATAGTAGTAACACAATGCTACAATTGCCAGAGATATGGACACATCTCTGCTGCATGCTTAGCGACACCGAGGTGCTGCGGTTGTGGTGGGGAACCCCATATCTCCCAGTGTAAAAGGGAAAAAGAAACACCCAAATGTTGTAACTGTGGACAAACCCACACAGCCAACTACAAAGGATGAGATAAATATAAACATATAAAACAACAAATATATCAGATAAAAACAGATTCACCAGAACAGAAACAATCAAGTACAAATACACAACAAAGACAGATATAACAACAAAATTGAACAAAACAACTAAAACCACGTATGCACAAAAGCTAACAGGAAACATATCTCAAAAACAGCAGGAACAGATTATTATTACTCAAGAAAACACCTTAACACAAACACAAAAACCACAAGAAATTAGCACCACACTCCAAGAAACAAATGCTGACACACCTGATAAAAGAAGTCTTATGACCACCATAATCATAAACATATGTAAAGAATTTATAACAAAGTACACAGAACCAAATCAAACTTCCAACTGTATCAATATGCTAGTCAGTATTTTGAAAAAAAACACATCACACCTCATATTCCATATATAATAACAATAGTTACCGGATACATGCTTACAAAATAACATTCACAGTTGTATATATCAACATCCAAGGTGCAATAGCTTCCAAGAAACACGAGATCGAAGACCTCATACAAGAAACTAACCCCCACATTATAATAATAAGTGAAACTCTAATATACAATAATAATAGATTTAAAATACCAAATTACACAATAATAAGGAAAGACAGAATAAACAATGATGATGAAAATAGAGGCATTATGCTGCTTTACAAAAGAGAATTATCAGTTATAGAAATTAAATTGAGCAGTAACAACAAACATGTTACAGTGGATATTCTGCAAAGAAACAAAACAAAAGTAACTGTAGCAGGAATATAGTGTTCACCTAATAAACAACTAGACATAGCATTACTCAATAACATCTTTTCCCACAACCAAAACTCTATAGTTATAGGCACGCAGTGCCTACAGATAGCAGCTAAGTAAACAATACCAAAACAACATAAAATAACAAATAATACATGGAAACGCAACACAGAAATAATCACCCTAATCAAAAAATGAAGACAATTAAGAAGACTGTATATGATAACAAGAGACAGAGAAACAAAAATGCAAATAAATAATATAAGAAATCATATCAGAACACAAATAAAACAACAAAAACAAGATAAATGGGACAACTTCTGCTCAAAACTAAATGATAAAACTGACCTGAAAAAATTCTGGACACACCTTAAAAGACTTGTCAATGATAATACAGTCACTAAGAAATATCCTGCACTTGAACAAAATAATACAATAGCATATACAAATAAAGAAAAAGCTGAAGCTTTTAAAGCTCAACTACAAAATACATTTAAAACTCACTCTAATCCAGATATTAATTCACATTTCTACAAAAGAATCACCATCCATATACTAAACAATAAAATACAATTTGAACCAATTTTCCCAATAAACATAACTGAGACACTCACAAGACCTGTCACAAACTATGAAAACACGATACTAACTAAAGAAATATCATTACAAGAACTACTCGAAGCAATAAAAATACAAAAAACAAATCTCCAGGTGAAGATGAAATACAAGCCATCCTTCTAAAAAAGGGCACTCCAAAATTGTTTGACCACCTAAGTTCACTTTTTAATCTATATTTGTCCTCAGGATACATCCCAGTTTCTTGGAAGCTTGCTAATATATTAATGTACCATAAAGAAGGAAAGCCAGCAAATAAACCTAATAGTTACCATCTAATCAGCCTGACCAGCTGTATAGGCAAAATTCTCGAAAGAATAATCAGTAATACTCTCTCCACACTTTTTGAGATAACATCAAAATCACCAAAAGAACAAACTTGATTTAGGAAATTTAGACAAACAACAGATCATTTAATTAGATTAACCAAAACTATAATAAACAGCTTCAATAATAAAGAATGTACTGTTGCTAGCTTCCTTGATATCGAGAAAGCATTCGACATTGTATGGCATGATGGTTTAAGGTTCTGAATGATTGTAATTATTTGCTGGCTGTCCAACTTTTTGGAAAATAGAAAGTGTAGAGTGAATGTTGAGGGTACCTTTCCTGAGTACTTTACTCCAGAGGCTGGTGTCCCTCAGGGAGGGGTAGTTAGCTTTATACTATTCATCATGTAAGTAAACGTTTAATTTACCATTGAAGGATCCAAATCATGGATTCTCTTCACAGTTTGCAGATGATGTGGCAGTCTGGAAAAGTATTGCAATACCAATAGTAGCAGCCACTAACATACAACTGCAACTAAATAGAATAAGCGAATATTGTCAAAAATAAAAATAAACACAGCAAAAACACAACTCGTAATCTTTACGAAATTGACAAAACAAAAAACAACAGCCAGAATTATATATGAATGGCACACTACTTCAGACTGCCTCATTGGCAAAATTTTTAGGTCTAACCTATGATTTTAAATTAACTTGGATCAATCATATTAAGGAAATTAAGAATAAAATCTAGTGAAGAACTAACTATGCTAGGAGTCTAACTGGTAAAAACAGTGGAGCATCTACAGATAACATACTAAAAATCTATAAAACATATATTAGACCTGTAATAGATTATGCAGCTCCAGCATGGATAACTGTAAGCAATAAAATAATTGAAACCAAACTACAAACAATCCAAAACACACTCCTTACAACAGCATATAGATAGAGTTCCAAGAACAACATCATCAAAATTCAAACATAAATATTCGAACATACCAAACATACTAGATAGACTCCTACATAGTACAATAATGTACTTTGATAAGAATTGGATGAAATATGAATTACTATGCGAATTAGATAGGTACCTCATACATGATGAAGTTAGTCCTAAACATCTCTCCCCAATAAATTTGTATTTTAAACAAAAAAATGAAAATAAATAAGTAAAAATAACATAAATTAATAAAAAATAATAATAATAAAAATAAAATTAAAAAATAAATAAATAAAGTTCCACCAACAAACTTGACATTATGCTGTTATGACAAAATAATAACTATAAATGTACCAAAATACATGGACATTGCCCTGAAAAGGACCAAAATAATATTCAGTCCAAATTATATTACTGTAAGACCAATATAAATACAGGGAGGAGGAAGTGGTCAAGAAGAACCTGACCCTCCAGGGAAAAACATATACCCAAACACCGAGACAGAGAGAGTGGAGGGGGTAGGTATTTAACCATTTCAAAATAATTTCAGCTGTTGAAACACAAAACTAACATGTTTAAAATTTAAACTTGTACCCACAAAAGTTCATCTAGATTACAGAAGAGATATAGAGAGTAAGTTGTAAAAACACATAAGCAATCATACCGAAAGATATTTCAACTAAATGTACATCACAATACAATAAAACTGAAGAGTTAACTTTTTGGTTCAGAGGAAAATAATGTAGTAATTTTGAGTACAAGTGCTTGAAAGTAGATACTGAGCATGGAGGATGCATCATCCTCCAAGTGAAGAAGGGCTATCATCATGTTGTTATGCTCCATTACAGTTCCTCCAAACAAGATTTTTAGGTGAAAATCAGCTCGAGCCTGGTAGCACACAAATGTCATCATCTCCAAAGCCATATTGTCCATATGAATGCCAATATTTTGGTAACCTGATCTAATAACTTATGTTGGAACTTCATCTAGATTTTGGTTTGTCTGTATAAATAGGTCTCTCTGAGTATTCTTTTTTTAGCATACCATTAAACACTTAAGAGAATGTATCAAAAAGTCTAAAATCAACAGCAAAAACATTTTATCTGTTGCTTGTTGTTAATATTCTGTTAGCTGTCTTACATCACAGTTTCATCCATTTATCTGTGTGCAAGAAGTTAAAGTTAACATCTGCAAACCTATATTTTATTCTGGTTCTCTCACATGAATTTTACTTAATACCT